>NC_056739.1:271676090-271941090 GCF_019279795.1 Protopterus annectens
TCCATCACCTGACTTAAACTATGGCTGTCCTTTGTGCATAAAAAGCTGCATGGGATATTTATAAGGTTTCTTTACATGTGGTCACATCTAACTGATGACTTTTTAACTGGTTGATCTCATTTGCATGATATTTCATTTTCCTGACAGTATTTGCTTGTATCATCCCTCAACTATGAGACTGCAGTTTGTGCCAGTAATGTCCACAACACAAACAGTAGCAGAATTACCCATTCCAAAGAGTTAAACCTTGCCTGTGATATAAATAGCATCTGCTGGAAAGATAGGTATGTATCCCAGAGACTACCCCGTTTATGGAACAGGCTCCCCATCCATGTGAAGCAGAGTTCCTCCCTAATCCAATTCAAGTGCAACTTGGACAATTGGATGGGAAACTGGAAATTCATCCCTGATTTGGCACCTGTGTCTCTGATGCAAACAAGTATCTGTAAATGGTTACTCTCCCAAGCCCCTGCTTACACTTATCAAGGGTATCAGAACTCATCAGAGATTTGGGATGCATGGCTAGGTTTAAAAAGGCCCTTGTGGTCGTTAGCCTAGTAAACACCTATGAACCTATAAAGTCAGCCTTTTAGGTTTTTTTCACCTTTTGTGTCAAACCATGGCATACACTTTTTCTTCCCTGTCGAAAAAAAAATCACTCTGCAGACTTATCCCTGAGCCAGCATAATTTCTGCAGGAGAGTACATAGCAAACTAGCATTAACTACACCCTTGGGCTGCTGTGTTGGCATGTAATTCTCCAATGAAGTAATTCTCCAGGGAAAAACATAGCAGGGGAAAGAGTGGTATATGAATCAGAAAACTGAAAGCTGGTTGCAGGAAGGAAGGCACCAAGCACAAAATGTAAGAACAAGCAGTTTATTCCAAAATAAAATGCTTTTCGTCACAGTAAATACTGTGACTTCTTCAAATAAAAACAACATTGAGAGCATGCCCTTAAGTAGTCAGTGAGCAGTAGTTAGTTAGGTAATTAACCAATATTAGTTAATCAGTTCATTTTATTCTTCTTGACAACAAATTGAAAACTAGTACTCATAGAAACTACAGTTTCTAAAGACTACAAAAGTGTCACAAACACATTTAGACACACCCACATGCAAAACTCAAACCCTAACCCTACAGAAGAAACAATACTAAATGTTCTTATACACCATAAAATACCTACAAAGGTTTCTGTACTTTATAAGTACCAAATATCTAAAATACTAAAATGACATGGTAAACCCATGTTCGTTCCTACTGTTGTTGATTTTTAAGATCTTATGTACAATTAATACATACTTTACATAAATTCTGTATGTAAAACCCTATCTAGCAAGGCTCTTTAATTTCAGAATACATACAAGAGAACATCTTTCATTTAAACCTGGATATTGCCCTGCATTGGTGTTCAACTGCCATAGTAATTCTAAACGTTCTAACTCTAGTGAAACTGGACCCCCCCATGTTACCGGGTACAATTTGGTCTATTGCCCTGAACAAAAACCTGTGATCCATGTATCCGCGGATATGTTTAGCTAGGACACTGTCTTCACTCGGTTTGCCTATGTGGTATAGATGTTCATATATTCTTTCCCGCAATTTCCTATCTGTTTTCCCTATATAGAATGCAGGACACATTTGGCATTGGGCTAGGTATATGACCCCTTTAGACTGGCAGTTTAATCTAAATCTGGTGGTGTATTGAGTGCCTTTGATCTTGAACTTCTGACCCACATCCATATGTTGACAGTACTTACACATACCACATTTATACATCCCACATCTACTGGCTAGTGTATTAGAGTTTCTTTCAACTAGATTTTTTTAATTAGCTCCTCTTTTGAAGATAATTCTAGGCGTGTGAGCCACTTTCTTACTTATAAAAATGTCTGACCATAGTAGGTCCCAGTTCTTCCTGATGATCCCACATAAGTCAAGAGCATCTACACTGAATGAAGTAACGAAATTGTTAAAATTACTAAAATTCTGGAGTACATTACTGTCGGTGTTCCCTTTAATATGTATACCTATAGTATCAGTGGGTGTATCAATTCGATTTTGACTTAAAATAGGTTTGTACACTCTGTTCGTACGCTTGTGAATCACCTCTTCAATAAGCAGATCCAACTTCTGTATAGGGTAACACACCTCCTAGTGAACATCTCCTTCAAGTTGTTACATTCTAAGTAGAAGTCTCTAACTAGGGAGGTCATCCTAGCTGCCCTGACCAACTGTCCTTTTACTACTGACTTCTTCTGGTGATAGGGGGTGACAGCTAGAAAAGTGCAAGAAACTATTAGTATAAGTTTCTTTTCTATATATACGTGCATTGTAGCATTCGCTGGTTGTATTTTACAAATCAGAACATCCAAGTATGATATGGAATTTGCACCAAATTGTGATGTAAACTGCAAAAAGTTGTCTCATTAAAGTAACTGACAATTGCATTAGCTGTGTCGTTGTCGCCTCTTATCACCATGAAGATGTCATCTAAGAATCCAGTGTAGTAGTGTACCTTGTCTTGGAACCAGTTGTTCTGTAGGACAAATTCGTGTTCCCAGTCAGCCCATTACTAAATTGGGGAAACTGGCGCCACACAGGGTCCCCATCGCTATCCCTGATAGTTGTAAAAGCAATCTTTTGTCAAAGATTACATAATTATTGGACAAAAGATACAACCAGTGAATGCTGCAACGCACGTATGTATAGAAAATAAATTTATTCTAATAGTTTCTTGCACTTTTCTAGCTGTCACCCCTACCACCAGAAGAAGTCAGTAGTAAAAGGACAGTTGGTCAGGGCAGCTAGAATGACCTCCCTAGATAGAGACTTCTACATAGAATGTAACAACTTGAAGGAGATGTTCACTGGGAGGGATTACCCTATACAGAATTGAGTCTGCTTATTGAAGAGGTGATTCATAAGCATACGAACGGAGTGTACAAACCTATTTTAAGTCAAAATCTTATTGATACACCAACTGATACTATAGGTATACATATTGAAGGGAACACAGACAGTATGTGTAAGTACTGTCAACATATGGATGTGGATCAGAAGTTCAAGATCAAAGGCACTCAATACACCACCAGATTTAGATTAAACTGCCAGTCTAAAGGGGTCATATACCTAGCCCAATGCCAAATGTGTCCCACATTCTATATAGGGAAAACAGATGAGAAATTGCGGGAAAGAATATATGAACATCTATACCACATAGGCAAATTGAGCGAAGACAGTGCCCTAGCTAAACATATCCGTGGATACATGGATCACAGGTTTTTGTTCAGGGCAAT
The DNA here is from genome assembly GCF_019279795.1 of Protopterus annectens. Taxonomy (NCBI): domain Eukaryota; kingdom Metazoa; phylum Chordata; order Ceratodontiformes; family Protopteridae; genus Protopterus; species Protopterus annectens. The sequence continues at coordinate 271,679,389 of NC_056739.1, forward strand.
AGACCAAATTGTACCCGGTAACATGGGGGGGTCCAGTTTCACTAGAGTTAGAACGTTTAGAATTACTATGGCAGTTGAACACCAATGCAGGGCAATATCCAGGTTTAAATGAAAGATGTTCTCTTGTATGTATTCTGAAATTAAAGAGCCTTGCTAGATAGGGTTTTACATACAGAATTTATGTAAAGTATGTATTAATTGTACATAAGATCTTAAAAATCAACAACAGTAGGAACAAACATGGATTTACCATGTCATTTTAGTATTTTAGAAATTTGGTACTTATAAAGTACAGAAACCTTTGTAGGTATTTTATGGTATATAAGAACATTTAGTATTGTTTCTTCTGTAGGGTTAGGGTTTGAGTTTGTCATGTGGGTGTGTCTAAATGTGTTTGTGACACTTTTGTAGTCTTTAGAAACTGTAGTTTCTATGAGTACTAGTTTTCAATTTGTTGTCAAGAAGAATGAAATGAACTGATTAACTAATATTGGTTAATTACCTAACTAATTAACTACTGCTCACTGACTACTTAAGGGCATGCTCTTAATGTTGTTTTTATCTGAAGAAGTCACAGTATTTACTGTGACGAAAAGCACTTCATTTTGTATTAAACTGCTTGTTCTTACGTTTTGTGTTTGGTGTCTTCCTTCCTGCAACCAGTTTTTACTTTTGTGTTCTTTCATCGGCTTGTGTCTTTTGGATATGAATCAGAAAGACTGAGCAAGATGCAGAAAGATTTCTACTTAAAGCTTCTACTTCGCAGTAAGCCTTTCTGAATTCTGCCCTGAAAGTAATGCTAATAGACTGAAAGTGGTTTTGAAACGGTGATAAAAAGAAGATGGTGCATGGAATTCTGCTTTTATATGAGACTGGAGTCACAGAAGCTCATGACAGGCATTACTATCAAAGTGCCAGTGAATATTTCAAAACCAGGTAAAGTGAATGGTGTGAGTGAGTGGAAGTCCACTTGGAGTACTGCTTCAAGGGTCTTCCCAGAAATAGAACCATATCTGACCTTTTGAGCTTCACTGTCAGGGTCACTTACGGTTACATGGCAGTAGCTCAGCAGTGTTATCTTTGCAGCTAATTCCAACAAGCTGTAAGTCAGTCACTGTTTTTTTCACTGTGCTGCACACGTCTGGAAACTTCTGAGTATTTCCATGCATTTACTGTCGAGATAGGAGACTTTGGTCTTTTAACAGTGACAGGATATTAGTTTGCTTTGCATCCCTAGTGAGTGCATATTATTTTGATAAAATACCAAAGTGTAAAATGCATAATACCTGGTGGGTTTCATCTTAATTACGTGCAGTGTGAATGTCACTGCATGTGCCAGTATGTTACTCAATACCTGGTATTTCTTGCCATAGCATCTCCCACTTGAAGTTGTTTATAACTTGGCTACTAGTTGTTGAATTAATCACAGCAAGGGAAAGGACCATCTTATCGTAAACCGCACAGTTAGAATGTGTGGGTAATGTGTGTGAATGTTTGTCTGTGCATTTGTACATGCCGTGCACTGTACTTTCTGTCACATGATACATCTGTGGGATAATTTTAGGCTGTGCCTGTACAAGGATACTAATAGACCAAGACATTGCTGTTATTGTCCTGTAGTGTGCAAATGTTCCAATGTTAAGTTCTTTATAGTCTGTAACTGTGCAGTTCTTTCATTTGGTATATGTGCAAAGTAAATCCAAACGAGCAGTGCAGGTTTACATGTGGATGTAAATGATTATGGAGTTTTTCATCTGTAGCTGGTAGTGAAGTCCGGCAGAAGGGTTGCACTGCTGACAACTGTTGATGTGGATCTGAGGAAAAAGCTGTCGGTCTCATCTGCTGGTAAATGTCTACACTTCAGTGGTTTTCTATATTTAACACTGTGTGTGTGTGTGTGTGTGTGTGTGTGTGTGTGTGTGTGTGTGTCCAAATATTAATGTTTAGGTCTTTCTGCATTAACAAACGTAGGGTACAGCTGATTGTAAAACTTTGTTTGGCAAATGGTGTAAAAGTCTGAGACACATTGCACACTGATCTTGAAAACAGATAAGTCTGACTTTAAGCTTATTCCCATTATATGCTGACTGGTATGGCTTGCTTGTTGTCAAGAAAATTTGTAATGCTTACTGCATAACAAGGCAGGCATTATCTTGCATTCATGAAAGCCTTCTAGGCTGTTATGCTTTATGCATAGTAACTTCTGAGAAGTCCATTGTGTTTCCCGACAGTAATACTTGAGACAGACTCGAAAATGAAAGGACACACATACTACCACTCAGAATGACATGTACAGGTGGAACGGTAATAATTTCAGTTGCTATATTTTGCTTTCATGGAGTCACACAAATGCAGTTGTCTTTGTTTCAGAACTGAATAAAAATGTTTACTTAAAGTGGTAAGTCCATTAAACATGCGTACCCTTTTGGCTGCCTTTGGAAGACTGGTTTAAGTTACTCATTTATTTTTTTCCTAACCATTTGGGTGGGCTAGTTCAGGACCCCTTTTCAGCCATAACCCAGACACGCAAGACATGTAAATTAATCAGCATTAGTAAATGCCTTGCAATAATTCATTATATCCCACAATGCACAGAAACAAATAATGAGAAAAACTTGATGACAGTAACTAGCTGAAAGGTGAAGCATGAATTAACTGCCCAGTACGTCATTAATGTGGTGCAGACATGGCATATGTATTAATATAATGAAAGGAAGTATCGACTTGTGGGTGCTTAACTACTGCTTTCTTACACAATATTCAAATGTAGACTAATGGAATCAGATGATTTACCCAGTCTCTGTTTAAATGTTGCGTAACGCAGCAGTGGTTAAATGTCCACAGATCTGCATTTATTGGCAGTTCACAGTCTTAACCACTTCACGTACAATGCCATTTTCCATTGCTACTTCACATTTATAATGAGTCATGGGATGTAACAAACATTAACCATGGCAACTCCATGTGTAAGGAACATATTACTGTAAGAAACATTAATTACAACTCATAGTCTTGTCTCTTGTAAAGATAGTGCTTTGTATTTGTAAGTCGCAATCATAACATCTGCTACAATGACTGAAACATCATACTTACAGGCAAGACACAAATGTTCAAGTACCACGTAATACACTGAAACAAAACTGACTTGAGAACTTAATGATGTGTAAAAATGACAACGGTACATCTTACATAGAGATATTTACGTCTAATATGTATTTATTTAGGATAGTCTCAAAGCCACCTTTGCTCACATACTGATAAGGTGATCTTACATAGTATTCTGATGTGGTCTTGCTTCATTTACAACCCCTTTGCCTGAGGGTATTACTGAATCACATCTTATACAGTGGCACACTAGTTTAGTGGCAGGGACATTTGAAAGTGGTGGGCCATCTTATCTGTTGGGATGGGGGTTCAAAGTAAAGTCATGTTTAGGTTAGTTTCTCAAAGCCTACAGGCAAGACTGGAGTCTCAGCATCAGTGGTTGTCAACAGTCAACACTCACACCTGCTGTTATCTAGCTGGCAGTTGACAAAGAGGTCACAGTGTCTGTCTGCGCTGAGGGTAGACAGTTGCACTGGAAAAATGTTATCACCACGCTTCACGTCTGTCTCTAAACAATGCAGGATACCTCCCAGTTCAAGGTCAGTAACACACCAGGCTGTACTTTTACAGCCATGCTGAAAAGCTAGCCATGTACAGATTTTTAGGTCAAGAACTGCAAGCAAGTTTATGCAGGTGCAAAACTGGACTTGCTGTAGTATATTACATTATCAACCAAAAATTATCACGGTATAAAAAACATAAGCTACTTACAAACATGCTATGCTGTTTTACATGAACTCTTACTTATGATGCTGTGCAGAAAAAATGAAGTGTTTTGATGTAGAAAAAAAGTGCTTAGGTACAGAAAATAACATGCATAGTAAATAAATGTGTATTAGAAATCCTTCAGTTTCTCAAACATGCTGATATAGCACATGGCTTGGCTATTTGCTCAGTTTAGATGTGTAAAACAAAAGGTTTTCATTTGCTTTTGGTAGGTGGCATATACTGACTGGTTTACCATGTGTAGTCAGTGTGTCGGGAAGTTAGATTTATTTATTTACTGACATTTGTTTACTGGGAAAGTCTGACTGGGTTGTAAGATCCCATTTTCAGCAGATGCCTGAGGAGAAAAGCTATATTTAACAGAGAAAATTAAAAAAAATGTTAAAGACATTACATAAAAAAATAGTTAAAAATTATACATTTCAGAAATAATCAGCAATACTGTAAGACATAGAGATATACCAAACATATGTCACAAATAGCAACCGTACTTATGACATTTACGGAAAATTTAATTGTAACAGCTGTGGTGTTGTGTACGTCGCTGTTTGCCAAGCATGCTAATGTTTTTATGTCAGTAAAACGGAACGTCATTTTAAGCAAAGAATGTATGAACATCAGTACAATATCAGCAAACACATTTGTACTAATGCTTTGGTGAAACATGTTATTGAGAATCATGACCACCTCTTCCACTACTTAGTTATTGAACAAGTTACTAAATATGTTAGAGGTGGACCTTGGTCCTTGAGATTGGAAGAAAAAGAACTGGCCTGGCAATTGAGGCTGCAGTGTTTACTGTCTAAAAGAGTATAGGCTAGTAGTTGTAGTATTGTTCCCCACCCTCCCTGTTGGTGTCTTGCTGTTGTACTTGATGGCTTTGCAGTTGCCTGCTCCTACTGTAAATTTGATCTGGGACACTCCTCCCAGTCTAGTGTCATTAGTTCATTCTACCTAATACAGAGAGAACATTTGAGAAGGCCAACCCACTTAGTTTGTTAACCTTGAATTATCTTCAGCTTCTCCTCTCTCCCTTTCCTTTACAAAAAAAAAAAAAAAAAAACTGCTAGAATCTCCCTGTGTTCTGCTCAACTGTAACAAAAAAATGTACGCTTGTTTCCTACCTTTCCTGTAACTAGTCTAGTCCAATTACAGATTTGCTATATCCAGGACTGTTTGTAAGCTTCTGAGCCCCTCAAGCCTGTCTGTGCTGGAGGGAAGCCTGCTAGCTTATCAGTGGGAGTGGTAAGAACTAGGTAACATATCTACCACATAAGGAGTGGTTCTGGATCAGAAATTTTAGTTATTGGCCGTTTGGGCAGTTTTTCCATCTCTCTCAACTTTCTGAGTTAAAAGCCCGCATTTGCAGTTGTTTCCCCCTTTCCTGTAACTAGTCTAGTCCTGGATACAGATGTGCTGTATCCAGGACTGTTTGTAGGCTCCTGAAGGCCCCAAGCCTTTCTGTGTTGGAGGGAAGCCTGCTAGCTTATCAGTGGGAGTGGTAAGCACCGGGTAACCTATTTACCACATAAGGAGTGGTTTCTGGCCCAGAAATTGTAGTTATTGTCCGTTTGGGCAATTTTTCCATCTCTCTCAACTTTCTGATTTAAAAGCCTGCATTTGCACTTGTTTCTTTCCTGTAACTAGTCTAATTCATATACAGATTCTTAGTTTTAGCACTTGAATTTGCGTATTCATGCTCAGCACTTGTTCAGAACTTGTTGTAAGCACTAAATAAGCTACAAATTGCTACAGCACTCAACCTTCCTCATTACCTAGAGGAAAACAGTTTTTGTACTTAATTTCCTCACTTGCTTAGAAAAAAACAGCTCTTGTACTCACTTTCCTCACTTGTCTAGAGGAAAATACTTTTTTATTCAGGCATGTCTAAGGGTCAGCTCCCATTGTTCTCTCCTGTCATTCTGATGAATCTGGGCATCTTGAGGCAATGTAACATTTGCCTCATGTACACAGAAAATCCTCTCCTCCTACCACCCAACACTACAACCTGTGAGAGATGCACTTATCTAGCCAAGCTGGAGGTAAAGCTCTCTCCAACCAAGACTGAACCACACTACACTCATCACATAGTCCCACTAAACCTGCACCACCAAAATCCACACATAGAAACACAAAAACATTAGCGGAGGCTCTCAATAATAATCGGCTCAAGCAACAGAGACCTCCAAAGCAGAAACACAAGCAAACTCCACCCCAACACAACCCAAATGACACATAGCCCATAGACTCTGTGCCACTCAACCACAGCCCATAAGGCAAAACAACGTACCCAACACACTAGTCATAGGTGACTCTATAGTCAGGCACACTGATGTCCCACTCACCAGGCTAAACAAGGAGAAGGTTACTGTCAGCTGCCTGTCAGGTGCCAGGATCCGCCACATAACCCACGCACTCAGGTCACTCCGTAACAAGTGCAAATATGACTCTGTCATTGTCCATGTTGGTGTGAATGACCTGAGATGTACATCCCTGAACTACATGAAAAGAGACATGGAAGAGCTCTCCAATCTTGTAGCCCAGGCAGGTATGACCCTAGCCCTGAGTAGCATCCTGCCATTGCCCAGAATGATACTGCAGTGCAAGGACAAAATGATTGGCTTCAACAATTGGCAAAGTTTCTGGTGTCATTCTAAAGGGATCCAGTATCTGCCTGCCTGGGACGACATGGTCGACAAACCACAATGCTTTGCCAGAGATGGCCTGCACCTGTCACCCCTGGGATACCAGATATTGGCTAAGGCTCTTGCAGCCCCTATAGTGCCTTTTTTAGGCAAGGTTCAAATGACAAATTCACCACTGTAACAGTAACAGTCAAGCAAAAACTGAGGGTAATGCTACTCAGTGCTAGAAGTCTAAATCTCAAAATGCACTCCCTCGAGGCACTCCTTAAAATGGAGAACATTGATATCTGTGCAGTCACTGAGACCTGTTTCAAGACTGCAGAGAGCATCCCTGCATTACCAGGCTGTAACTTGTACCACACTTTTCAGCCATCTAACCTGGACCGGAATACCAAAGGCAGAGGTGGGTCCATATTCATTAAGGACATCCACACCTCCAGGATAGTTGCTTAGCATAATGCATCCAAGGTTATCCAAGTGCAACTAACTCTGGGCAAAACTGCAATCCAAATTGTAGCTTGCTACAGATCCCTCACCATGCCCCAGGATTCCCACTCCTCTTTTCTTGATATACTGGAAAATGTTAGGTTCAACCAAACACCCTAATAATGGTCGATTTCAACTACTCCACCATTAACTGGGAAAACTACTCATGTACCAACTCCTTCACTCAACGCTTTCTGGAATTCATAAATTCCAATGCCCTGGATCAACTTATCCACACCCCCACCAGGGCCAACAGTATCCTAGACCTAGTCATTGCCAACATGAGTGACCAGTGTTCCACACCTGAAGTCAACTCCTCGGTGGTCAGATCCGACCATAAGCTAATCAACCCAGATATCCACATCCTGCCCTCACCCCCTCATTAAGGAAACCACAGTAAAACATTTCTCCAAAGCCAACTTCATGCTTCTTAAGACAGAAGTGGTTAACTTCATGACACCCATGCAGATGGACAATACAGTTATGACTGCTGAATCCTACACAAATGCACTATATAAGCACTTACATGAGTGCATGGATCATGCTATCCCAAACAGAACCAAGACGCTATCCTCCAAAAAAAGGAAGCCAATCTGGTGGTCCCCTGTCATAAACAAACTCTACAACAGAAGGAAGAAACTGTTGCAAAAGAGAGTAAAATCTCATGAGTGGAGGAGTTCCCTGGTCAGCCTCGGTAAGAAGCTGAGATCCCTTATAAGATCCTCCAAAGCTAGCTATGAAAACAAAATTGCCACTGATTCTAGGGACAACCACAAAGCATTCTATAGCTATGTCAAGATACTCAATGGCAACACTCAGATCTGCTCTGAATTACAGCACAAGGGCATGAAAATCATAGAACCAACTGATATTGTCAACATCCTGGCAGATGTTCAGTGCTAACATTACCCACTTCACCCTCTAAAGGGCCCAAATCTATACAGGAAGAATGCAGAGTCCCTGTAATCACAACTATGCAGGTAAAAGCTGCACTCCCTAAAGCCAAAAACACAGCATCCATGGACAGGACAACATCCAAGGCTGCATTTTACATGAACTTCAGAACAAACTGGCTCCCCGCCTAAGCACCATGTTCAATCATAGCCTCACATCAGTCTTTGTGCCCACTGTATGGTGCACAGCAACAGTTATCCCACTCCACAAAGGGGGAGCCACCACTGATCCTAGGAGCTGTCGCTGTATTAGCCTGATGAGCCTGGTCTCTAAGGCTATGGAATGTATCATCATGGAACTCATAAACAAAGACATTGGTAACCTCCAAACTCTGGACCCCACCCAGTTTGGGTTTGTGAAAGGCAGATCATGCCTACAGAACCTGATCGACTTCTTTGAGGCAGTCACCAAAGCCATAGACAAGGGTAGGGTGGTTCACACAGCCTATCTTGACCTCGCCAAGGCTTTTGACACCATCCCCCATTCTGGAATTATAGCTAAACTCACTAAACTAGGTATAAATCCCTACGTCACAAGATGGGTCGCCAACTGGCTGACTGACAGAACCCACAGTGTAAAAGTTGCAGACTCCAAATCTGACTTCAGACTAGTGACAAGTGGAGTACCACAGGGTTCAGTCATGGGACCTCTCCTGTTTGGTATCTACTTCTCTGAATTACAGGCTAACACAGAAGGACTTTGGCTAATGAAGTTCATAGAACACTGCAAACTAGGAGCCATAGTCGAGTCCCCAAATGATGTGGACATCCTACAGAAGGGCCTCATTGAGACAGATATCTGGTGTCAGAGCCATGGCCTCAAGTTCAATGCCAAAAAGTGCATTGTCATCCCCTTTGGTCAAAACTCTGTACCCATGAGCTACCACGTAGGCGGCAGTCTACTTAATGATGAATGTGTGACGAGACCTTGGGACCCAGGTGGACAGTAGTCTCTCCTTTGATAATCACATCGCCACAGTAGTCAGGAAATCCTTCTATGTGGCACTCCTCATCACAAAAGGGTTTTCATCCAGGAAAAAAGAGGTCATTGTTCCCCTCTACTGGACACTCATTAGACCCATTATAGAGTACAATGCCCCTTTTGGAATGTACCTCACAAGACATCCGCAGCAGCTGAAAAGGCCACAGAAGAATCTCACAAAGAGGATTACTGGCCTCAAACAGATGCCGTACACGACCGTCTCAAAAAACGCCAGCTTTACTCTGTAGCATATCTCCTACTCCGAGGTGATCTCTGCCTAACATATAAAGTTATGTCAAACCCAGAGCTGTTGGACATGCTACACCTAAAGAAATTCCAGTCCCTCCGAGCTACAAACTCTAGGGAGCTAAACCTTGTCATTACAATAAACAGGATATGCTGGAGGGATAGATTCCTGTCCCAGAGACATCCCATACTCTGGAACAAGCTACCAATCTATGTCAAGCAAAGTTCCTCATTAGCACTCTTCAAGAAAAATCTTGATGAGTGGATGGGAAATAGGAAATACACCCCAGGGATCACTTCTGTGGCTCTGCTCAACAGGTACACAGGAAAATAACTTTCTTGGGTGGCGTAAGCCAGGGAGCCTTGTTGGCTAGGCTTACTTAGGCCCGAGGGCTGATAGCCTAGTACTTACCTATGAATGCATATGCGTATCCAGGTCTTAACGATCATTGTTGCTTAAAATGTATTTTGAAACTTAAATCTCTTGAGAGATGATTGACCTCTTATTTTAGAATTCTTTAGTATTAGATTATTGAATTTTATTATTATGTATATTTTTTGTTATACATTTTTATATACTGTTAATATTTCTTATAGCACGTATTGTGTGATATGTATTGCACACAGTTGTCTGCCTTTTAGCCAGTTTAAGAGGGTGTATGACTTTAAGACTTTAATTACTTTTATGATGTCATAATTTACCAAAAATATTTAACTTGTGCATTTTGATTTTGAAATTTCTCTGAAGAAGTTCCTGTATGAAAACTGAACGAAAGCGCTAACATAAAGTTTTGGAAATTGCCCTTGCCTTTGTGGTTTTCATTATATGTCACAAAGAACAATGAGAAAAAAACAAAGTAAAACATTATATAGAATTCTGGAGAGCGTCCTTTTGGCAGTTCACAGTAGTAATAAGTAAATGTCATTTGTTTAGTTTAATTGCAAATAGAAAGGGAGAAAGAGAGCGATTAGGATAATTAGTATAAATTGTTGAGGAGGTGATAGGAAGAGGTTACGTAAAGTGGTAGAGAGGGTAGAATAGCCAGGTGAAGATGAGGGAGTGGTGATGGGTGGACAGTCTGTACAGGTAGGGGTGGAGAAAAGGAGAATGGTCTTCAACCTGGGGAATAGCATGAGCATAGGTGGTCTTTCAGAGGATGCTTTAAGAATGGATGGTACGATGTTCATCGTGTTTCACTGTTGCAGTCATTACACTTGGGTTATCCTGCTGGCAGGCTACCTGCAGTCGGCCAGAATTCCAAAGTCTAGGTCCGGCGTCGGTTGCTGTCGCCTCCTCCCTGACATCAGTGCACCAGGGGTATAAAAGATGCAGCCAACGCCATTTTCTTCAGTTTTTCTTGCCGCTCGGTGCCCGAAGCAAAAGCAGTTTGCAAGTGCTGGTCGGCCGATTCCTTAGATTTTCAGAATCGAATTTCTGATCCGAAGTCTTCATTACAGCTAAGTACCCCATTGGGGAAACTTTTTTCTTGCTCCAGACCGATGTCAGAAAAAGTTAATCATTGTATTTCTTGTGGGAAGCAAATACCTCATAAGGATTTTCATTCTTACTGTATACCTTGCCTAGGCCCAGACCACAACGTTGCTTGTTGCCGTTTTTGTGCTAGATTTAACCAGTGCACTATCAAGCTTCTGTACAATTTTGCCTTTCATTACTTCGGCCGAAGATTTAATTATACTATGCCATCGGAACAACCGACGAACGGAGTTTCTAAAAAAACGCAAGGATAAAGACAAGGACAGGCATCCGAGGTCCAAAACCAACAATGAGGCTTCCACTAAGCTACTCGTTGGTTCGCCGGTTCTCAGTGAGGCACTTTTGCAGCCCCTGGCACCTGCTACCTCAGAGCCACAGGCCATTCCCGACTCCCACGTGGAGCCGACTGGGCCTTTGGAAACTCAAGGTATTGGATCCTCGGAAACAGTCCCCTCAGATGGGTCTGGAGCTGCTGTGCAGGCATTGGCTTCTGAGGGTGTTTTCAGACCAACACAGTTATATGTAAAGCCATCTTCAGCTTCAAAGCCAAAGACTAAAGCAGCTCTAAAGACAAAGAAACAAGTACAGCATTCTCCAGGACAAACTTCCATGCCTAAAAAACAAATGCTCAAAATGGCCGAAGACCTTATTAGTTTGATCAGGGGTTCCCATCCCCCTCCTGATAAGAGGCCTAGGCAAAAGACTGAATATGAATATTCAGATCAGGTTTCCATTTCCTCTGATTCCTCCTCTGATGTAGAATACTCTCTTCCTCCCTATGAGGATTCTGATGCTGAAGAATCTATTCCTTCAGCTTCTCCTTCAGAAGATTACTCTTTTGGGGAAACCCTGCATACCATGAGGGAGCATTTCCACTGGGAGAGCCAGGATTACCTCAGAATCTAAGAAAAGGCTCACAGATTTTCTTTTACTTCTGCAGCACAGGCCCCTTGCTATTCCCCCTGTTCTGGACATTGAGGATGATGTTTTTTCAGAGTCCGACCTGTCTCCAGACTCCATACCTCCTGCACCAGTTAAGCCAGACAGATACTACAGGGTTCCAGATTCCCATATATTTTTATATAAAAATCCTGCAGCTGAGCCAGAGACCATTTCCCAGGGTCCTAAGGGTGCCAAGGATTCCACTGCAAAAAACCCTGTCCCCTCTGATAGAGATTCAAGGGCACTGGACAGATGGGATAAAAAAGTTTACACTTCAGCTACTTTGGCCGTAAGGGCCTTAAATTGTCAATTTCATATGCTTAAATATCAGCAATACTTAATGTCACTATTACAACAAAAATGTTGACTAATTCTGACTGTCAAAACAACAAGGAAATGCAGGATTTATTGTATGCAGCTGAACAGGTGGGAAAACATACTTTGCAATGTGATTTTGATTCTTTGGAGGCCTCTTGTAGGGCCGCTGTGATGGGTTCTGTGATTAGAAGGCATGCTTGGTTAAAGGAACAGAATCTGCCTGATCATGTTAAAGCAAAATTATTAGATGCTCCATTACAGCATGATACTTTGTTTGGTGTTAAGGCAGAAGAGGTGTTGAAGAAAATGGAGGATAAAGCGAAATCTATGCAAACAGTTAAAGATTTCTTACAGGTACAGCCACCCAGATTTAGCAGAAACTGGCCTTCAAAAAATGTGTCCTTTCCAGTATCAGATAGGCTACAAAGAGGCAGATACAGATACCCTAGAGGCAGAGTCCAGCCCCAAGGCTCATACAGGCCTAAACAATGGGGTGCTTCCACCTCCAGAAGTGGAGAAGACAAATCTCAACCTTATAGGAAACAGTCACAATGACTTTCCTCTACCACTTCCAAGCACTTACCTTTTGGAAGCTCCCTTAGGGGAAAACTAGCACTTTTTCAACAAAACTGGCACATGATTACACAGGACAAACTGGTCTTGAATATAGTGTCCCATGGCTACAGGTTCCATTTTCACACCCTGCCAAAGGCAAGAGGCATGCCAGACCTGCCACACAACCAATGGACAGAGGCACAAAAGCAAGTTTCTTCCCTCATGGACATGGGCGCCATTCAGCAAGTACCACTTCAGGAGCAGGGACAAGGATTTTACTCAAGACTCTTCTTGGTACCCAGAAAGGACAAAGCCTGGAGACCAATACTGGACCTGTCTATTCTAAACACTTTTCTGGAAGTTTCAAAATGTTAACTCTGCAGCAACGTCTGCCCATGCTGGGTAACAAGGCTTGGCTCGTAACTTTGGACCTAAAGGAGGCATACCTGCATGTTCCAGTCAGACAATCTTGTAGAAGATACCTCAGATTCGTAGCTGGCTCAATGCACTACCAATTCTCTGCACTGGCCTTTGGCTTATCTACTGCGCCCAGGGTCTTCACAAAATGCCTGGCACCAGTAATTGTTTTCTGCAGACAAAGAGGAATTCAAATATTTCCCTACTTGGATGACTGCCTTATTCAAGCAGAGAACAAGGACATTCTACTGAAACATCTGGCATTTGTAAAAAGATTGCTAAATTGCCTGGGTTACACAGTAAACGAAAAGAAATCACAACTAGTACCCTCTCAAGAGATAATATTCCTGGGTGCAAGCTTAAATACAACTGCCCAGATGGCTTATCTCATGCCAGGCAAACAAAGTCAACTAACTTCTTACTTCAAATTGTTGGCAACAAAGACCCAGTTATCTGCAAGAAAAATTCTGCAGGCTTTGGGCTTCATGGCATCCTGCATTCTTCTAATTCCATATGCCAGACTGCATATGAGGAAACTACAATAGTATCTAAAAAGTGTTTGGACTCAACATTGCCACAGCCTGGAAACATTAGTATCCCTCATTCCCTGCCTGCAACAGGAATTTCGATGGTGGGCACAGGCCTGTCACCACAACAAGGGACAGCCATTCTCCCTACCCACAGCCAGGCAGCCAATAACAACAGATGCATCAAACTATGCCTGGGGGGCACACATGGCAGGAAAATGTATTCAGGGTACATTGTCCACAAGCCAAATGCATTTTCATATCAATCAAAAAGAGATGCTGGCTGTTCAGAATGCCCTAACAGCTTTCAAGGATCTACTTCTTCCAGGACAACTTCTGATAAACACGGACAATACTACAGTCATGTGGTACATAAACATGCAAGGAGGCACACATTCCTACCCCCTCTGCAGACAAGCCATGACTTTGTGGGACACAGCATTGACTTATCAAGTACACCTGCAAGCACAAGTCCTGCCAGGAAAGAAAAATACTCTGGCAGACGAACTAAGCAGAAACCTAACGGATGCCCACGAGTGGCAACTGGATCCACAAGTCTTCAGCATGATAACAAAGAAATGGGGATGCCCGGACATAGATCTATTTGCCTCCCCTCACAACTGCCATCTACAAAGATTCTGCACAGGGACTTATCACAAGCAAGCATGGAAAGTGGATGCTCTATCATTCACCTGGAAAAAACCTTAGTGTATGCCTTTCCACCTCTGCCTCTCCTCCTCAAGGTACTCCTAAAGGTCAGACAAGAGAAGCCAAAAATGATTCTGATTGCCCCAGACTGGCCCTGCCAGCACTGGCATCCAATCCTAAAGATCTTGTCTCAAGGCCCAGCCTGGACATTACCTCTGCTTCCTCATTTACTGACTCAACGAAACAATCAGATTTGGCACAACCAACTCAGGGCCCTAAATCTGGCAGCATGGCGAATAATGTAGCCATTCATAACACAACTCTCTCTAAAGCAGTGATGGATGTTATTTTGGAGGCCAGGAGGCCCAGTACCAGAAAATCTTATGCAGAAAAATGGATGAGATTCTGTGCCTGGAACCAGGCACAAGGAATTGACACGATTGTACCAAGTATTTCTCAGATTTTGCAATATCTAACTGAGATGCTGGACAAAGGCCTATCTTTTTAATCAATTAAAATCGATGCCTCTGCCATTTCAGCTCATTACAATATGGAACCACCTATTTTTTCACATCCATTGCTAAGACAGTACCTCAGAGGGGCCAAAAACATAAGACCCCCAAGGAGCGCACCAATACCTGCATGGGATCCCAACTATGCCTTGGAAAAACTAGCACTGCCACCTTTTGAGCCAGCCAATACAGCTGAAATAAAGTTCTTATCATGGAAAACAGCTCTGCTCCTAGCAATAACCTCTGCAAGACGAGTCTCAGAGTTACAGGCACTCATGGTTGTGGAGCCTTTTATCATTTTTCATCAAGACAAGGTTTCTCTGAGGACAAACCCAACTTTTATGCCTAAGGTAGTGTCCAGTGTGGCCCTTAACCAAACAATTAATTTGCCCACCATTTATCCAAACCCACAGAATAAGGGTGAGAGACTCCTACATTCTTTGGACATACACAGACAGCTACGCTTCTACTTGGACAGAACTAAAGCTTTCAGAAAGACTGAGCAACGTTTGGTGGCATATGCTGCAAGATCACAAGGAAAGGCTATCTCTAAGCAGACTATTTCAAAATGGATAGGCCACTGCATTCGTTTCTGCTATTCATAACATGGCAAATCAATGCCTAAGGCCATTAGGCCACATTCTACTAGAGCAGCAGCCACTTCAGCAGCCTTCCTCAGAGGAGTACCAACCAAAGACATTTTAGAGGCTGCAACTTGGAGTTCAGTGCACACTTTTACCAAGCACTACCACTTACCTCTCTACTCTAAATCTAGGGCAGGCTTCGCCACTGCCGTTCTGCAGGGCCTTATACCCTCTCCTAATCCTATTTAGACCCAGCCACCCAACCTCAGCTTTGGGATTCAACCCAAGTGTAATGACTGCAACAGTGAAACACGATGAACATAGTACAGTTGTGTACCTACCATAAATGTAGATGTTCGAGTGTATTCACTGTTGCAGTCCAGGTTACCCTCCCACCATCCCCCTTTCTTTGCTGGGACTTTTCTGCACTTCTCCATCCTATACAACCTATATGGTGTATTTGCTTGTAGATGTTGTGCATGCATACTTATTGGCATAATTTTTTAGCCTTCCTATATAGGGGCACCTGACAACTGGGGCAAGAAAAACTGAAGAAAATGGTGTCAGCTGTATCTTTTATACTCCTGGCGCACTGACGTCAGGGAGGAGGTGACAGCAACCGACGCTGGACCTAGACTTTGGAATTCTGGCTGACTGCGGGTAGCCTGCCAGCAGGATAACCCAAGTGTAATGACTGCAACAGTGAATACATTCGAACATCTACATTTATGGTAGGTACACAACTGTACTTTTTAATAGCTTGTGGAATAGAATTCCATTGTTTGGCAACAGAGTAGGAAGGCTATCTCCAATTGCTTTTTGGGGTTTATAAATGGTGAGAAGTTGTTTATCATTAGAACAAAGGGATCTGTTTGGGTGATAGGAAGGAGATGGAGCTTAGTGCAGGACAGGCATGAGGTTTATAAATGGTGAAGTGGGCAGTAGCTAACTGTATGAAGTCCAGTTAGTGGGGTAGTTCAAGCCAGTTCAAATTTTAAAGGGCCTTGCAGTGATGTTTTATCATATTGTTTATTGGCAGCAAGTTTAGCAGCTTTGTCATGCCATACATCAAGTTTAGTTTTAACAGATAAACTGCAAGTTGTAAGGAAGGGGCACCATATAAAGGTGAAGAAAGGAAGTAAGTGTTTGCTAGGGTGGTTTTAGCAGCGTTAGTAAGAACTTTTTTATGTCTGTAAAGCACGCCAAGTTTGTGGTGAGTTTTTTTTTTTATATTATTTTGAATGTACAGTTCTAATCTGAGGTTGTCATCAATTGTCAGAACAAACAGTTTTATATAGGATACAGTTTCTATCTCTGTATTAGGTGTGAAGATTTTTAAGTTGGATTTGTCCGTCAGGTGTGCTTTGGGGAGGAATAGGACTTGAGTACTTTTTGGAGGTTGAGTAATAAGCCAGTTTTCAATAGAGGTGAAGGCTTCTTGTGTAATTTCAGGAAGTGCTCTAGAGTGTCAGATGAGCATATTAGTGGTGAATTGTCCGCATACTGTACAAGTGATGCTAGCCTAAAAGAGGTGTAGAGGTCATTAATGAAAATGTCAAAGAGGAGTGGACCACAAATTGAGCCATGGGGTACACCAGCATAACAGGGAGCTAAGGAGAGAAGGTATGATGCCATCAAAGAGTCTGCTGTCTGTCAGATAGGTAGCATTTAAACCACTGAAGTGAAGGCGGGGTTAGGCAAAGATGGAGAAGTTGTTGAAGGAGTTTTTTGTGTGAAACTGTATCCAAGGCATTGTACAGATCCAGAAATATTGTTTAAGTTATCTTAAAAGGATAACAGTGCAGTAGTTTTACTATGGCCAGGGTTGAATCCATGTTGAGTACTGGTTAAGAGCTGTTCTGAGTGGAGATGGTGTACAAGTTGGGTGTGGATGCATTATTCTAGGATATTTGAGAGAGGAGAGAGAATTGCAATGGGACAAAGGTTACAGACTTCTGTTGTGTTTCCTTCCTTGGGCAGTGAGATGATGTATGATCTTTTCCAAATAGCTGAGATATAAGATTCATGTATGGCTCTATTGATAACGATAGCTAGTGGGTAAGATATGGCTTCTGCTGCCATCTTGAGGTATTCAGTTGGGAAGTTGTCAGCAGCTATGGAACAAGGCTATTTTATATTGTTAAAGGTTTAAGGTAAAGTTAAGGCTGAGAATTGTTTGAACCTCATCAATGCAGAGAAGAAAAAAAAACACAGTGGTTCTCAACGTGGCACCTAAATATTTTAAAGAGAATAATAGCAAAATTTAGTACAAGGAAGTGTGTATGAATAGAGTAAGTCTGGTAACTGTATCAGCTAAAGCAAACGACTGCAAAAGTAAATTATTACTAGAGCATAGAAATCAGTCTAATGGGGAAAAGAGCAAGCAATGTAATGAACTGTGATAAAACATTTGTAAATATATGGAAGATGCTCAGGGTCTTAACGAAAAGAAAGAAATTGGACAGAAAACGATAGCAAAAAGGCAGATGTTCTGAATGTTTGCTTTCGATTCTGTTTTGCAAAAGGAGTTATGCAGAAGTAATATTCTAGACAGGTAAGTCAGTAAGACTTACCTGTCTTAAGGGGTTAGATGTAGGTGTAATGGTTAACATGTTTACCATGAAGTAACAAGGTACAGAGTTTAATTCTCACCTTTGAAAGGGAAATTGGCCTGGCTTAAAAGGGCCCACAAGGCAGTTAGCCAAGTATTTGCCTATGAACCTATGAGACCTCTGACAGAGGAAAGGGTCAAGAAAAAATGTTTTAAACAAAAGCAGGTAAGGAGATAAAACCAGATGAGATTCACCCCATTTGTCTGACAGTACTACATATGGGTTTCTGTGTGTACATACCTAGTTTGGCACACCTTAACCTTAACACCTAAACAGCATAACTTATCAGACTCTGAATTTATTTTATTGGGAATAAATACAGACAAATATGGATACTGCAAAATTGGAAATGAATCTTGCCCATACATGCAGGCAACTTTACAGGTTACAAAACTGACAAGGGAAATAGAATAAAAATAAAATAAATATGGCACAATTGGTAAACTAAAAACCCCATACTGGCACAAATGTAGATGGTGTCTGTGCGAGTACCATGTTAATGATCTGTTAGGGCCACTAAAAAGTGCTTTTTGTTTCTTGAGTCTTAAGTTTCAGCTGATACTTGACTGTAGCAAACTGAACCTCTTGTAGTAAAAGCTCTCTCAGCAACAGCTTTATTAAAAAATGATCTGTATATGGAGGGTGCCTTATTTTTTATAAGGGAATACAGGTTCCCCTAAAAGATATTGGCTTTCTTTTATTACTTTAATGATAAACATAGCCAAGAGTGAGTAGAGGGCAATAAGTCTTAACAGATTATTGTGATGGGAGCATGAATTGGAACGGAAAGGAGGAAAGCAAGTTCTTCTTTACTACCTGAAAGACTATCAAAATATCTGCTGTCGTTTGCCCTGCTTAGTAGTTTCAGATTTGTTTAAAATTTTAACAAGTAAGTTAGGATGATTACTTAAAACATGCAGTATTAATTTCTATGCACTGTGCATTAAGCTTTACATGATGCAGTCAGGAAATGCATGTGCGCTCGACACTGCTGAATCCAAAGAAATTCAGTAAGTAAAATTATGATTTTTTTTTCAAATTCTTATTCCATGATAGGACAATATAGGACAATGTATGTCATACAGTGCACCTTGGCATGGGGAGAAGTACAGTTACAACTGAACGTATTAGACTGTTAGACAACAGTGCTGAGTCTAAAACTAAAGATGAATCTTATTCTTATTTCAGTCAAGTGATCGATGGGTGGGAAAGGGGGCAGTTCAGGGCAGAGTGGACATGCCCTCATAGAAGACAGTGCCCTGACCTAGACTGCCTCTTTCTTTCCTGTTAGCCAGGTGCAGTTTAATTATCAGCCTGTCTCCCAAATAGTCATTCAGTACTCACTGTGTGGCTTTACTTCTTTTGATGTCGCCCATCAAAAAGCATGACAGTGTGCATAGAGAAAACACCTGTGCAATCAAAAACAGATAGTCACATTCATTTACTTATCTGTTTGCTTACAGATTTACTTTATTCATTCATTAATTTTTGTTATTAAGTGTGATGGTCTCAGTAAGTATAGCCCATTTTCACCAGGGACCTGGAATGACAAATGTACAAATTAACAATGAATGACTTTACTGAATGCAGACTGACACAAATTCTGTGACAAGACAACTTATACATGCAGTATTTGCTTACAAAATCCATTTGGACTCAACAGATGCAAGTAAATGGCAACTAATATGGAAATTAATAATTTACACAAACAAGTGTAGGGAGACATATGATTCTGAATTCTGTGTTCAGACATCGTAAGCATGTATTTTGTTCATAGTAACATTTTTTGAGCCTACATTACACAGTTAATATGGAAGCACAGTGCTTAACCTCACGGCCTCAAAGATCTTCATCCTGCAGTTTATTTCTTGGCTAAGGAATATTCTGTGCTGAGTCTGTATATCCTCCCTATCTCCACAGGTGAATTCACTGGGTGCTTTAATTTTCTTGAATATAAGATCTTTCCAGTTGCCCACAGTTGTATGTCTGGTGCAGCTCAGATGTTTAATTTGACTTTCCACCTCAGAAAGAGGCACAGTGTTGTGTGTGTGTTTGTGTCCTCTGATGGACTGTTACCCATCCAGGATTAGTTTGTCTGCCTATCACTCACTGAATACTAGGATAGGCTACGACTCCATAGTAACCCTGACCTGGATTAAGTGTTGGCAGAGTGAATAAAAAACTACACCGCTAGTACTCAGCATAGCATTTGCAAGACAAGCTGTCAAGTGTATAATTTTGCAGAGCATATTTAAGGGTGTATGTTTTATGTTTTTGTATTGTTGCAGATTGTAGGAGGTAGTTCCAAAGCTTTAAAACCTACACATTGGAGTGAGTATGATTTTACTGAGAGAATCTTAGGGTTTGGATAGCATTGTACCAGCTCACCAAGTTCAAAGAAACATATATTATAGAGCTGCAGTAGGCTGTGAGCCTAAAGTGAGTGAGTTCTTAGTAGCTATTTAAATTCTAACCACTGAGTTTTTTTAGGAAGTAGAAACCATGTGTCCTACAAATGGGAATGGTGATGAATCCTGCTGCTCTGTTACTGGTGTGTTCAACTTTTAACAACTAGTGCATAGTTTAGACTATTAAAAATGGGAAAATGCACATAGAAGGCAGGGTAGTTAATAGACTTGATCTTTTTAATGAGCCTGAGGCAGCTGTCTTTTGAGTGCATTTTCATATGTTGTGTGTCAATACTGCTGGAAAGGATGAACAGCTTTGTTTCTGTTTTCTTTGTAGTCACTTGAAGGCTAGATATTTTTAGCCGTTGCTCTAATAATGCTTATTGCTGTTACGGTGAAGTAGAACTTTTCTCCCCAGGTATCTTACAAAAATGGGTACTGGCTGGTTGAACATTCCCCTTTATCAAATGAAAACGTAAGTAAGTCAGTAAATACTTTGGATGTGTTTTATTATCAGATTAACATGGCAGTCCCATGTCTCATTGAACAGTGATGCTGTTATTGGAGCAAAACGAATGATTGGTCAAGACTGTGATGCACAGGTGAGCTGAAATTTTCCTTTACCAATAGAGTGCAATTGTGGAGTTGGTATTTATAAGTTTTGGAGTTATGTGGTCCCATGTGG
The DNA here is from genome assembly GCF_019279795.1 of Protopterus annectens. Taxonomy (NCBI): domain Eukaryota; kingdom Metazoa; phylum Chordata; order Ceratodontiformes; family Protopteridae; genus Protopterus; species Protopterus annectens. Next base: position 271,700,235 of record NC_056739.1, read on the forward strand.
GTGGTGCAGGGGTGCTTGCCCTTCTACAAAGCAAAATGAAAAAAAAACACACTTTTTGATTACTTTGGATGGCACAGAAGACTTTCTATCCATGGTGATTGCTTTAGTAATTTTTAGCTGTCATAAAGGAGCCATTTAACATCTGTGTCTGCACAAAAAATGGCAGAGTTATCTCTGTAACAGATTAATGTTGCAGATCTACTTTAGAAGTAAGAATAATTAACAAAGACAGTTAAAAGGAAAAGATGGATTCCTATGGCAGTGCAGTCTGGTTTTAAGGAGGAATTAGAAAGAACATCAATCCACTACAGACTGATCATTCGGTTTGCTATTAAAGTTGGATATGGACTGGGGATGTGGTCTATAACTGGATAAGCATCGTAGTAACACTTGGTAGTTTAGTGTGTCAAAGCCTTTGTATGGGTCAAAACAATGGTGAATACCAGTTCACTTTGATTTTCCTTTTGTGTGTTAATTTACTAAGTAAGTTGAAGGGAAACATACTGTTCAAGAGTCATGGAGGAGAAGAGACCAAATATGACATAAAGGCATATAGAGTCTACTTTATGAAGTGCTGTCACTATTGTTTACTTTATGAAGTGCTGTCACTATTGTTTACTTCCTGGTGTGTGCAGTATTAAAGTGTTAAACTTGGTCCACTTCTTTGAAACAGTCACCAAAGCCATGGACAAGGGGAAGACTGTGTATACCATCTACCTTGACCTAGCCAAAGCCTTTGACACTATTCCCCACTCGGGCATAATAGATAAACTCTCCCAGCTAGGCATCAACCCGTATGTTACCAGATGGGTAGCTAACTGGCTCACTGATAGAACCCACTCAGTCAAAGTAGGGGAAAGCCACCTCTAGTAGTAGACCCGTAACGAGCAGTGTACCCCAAGGATCAGTCTTGGAGCATTTACTGTTTGGGATATACTTTTCTGAGGTGTAAGCCAAAACCAGTGGTATGTGACAGAGCAAGTTTTCAGATGACTGCAAGCTGGGCACTGTCTTAAATTCCTCTAGTGATGTGAACCTCCTCCAAGAGGGGCTTACCCAAACTAATGACTGGTGCCAGAAGCATGGCCTCAAACTGAATGCCAAGAAATGCATCATTATCCCCTTTGGAGAAGATGTCATCCCCACTAATTATCACATTAATAACAACGTACTAAGCATGCAATCGGTCGTGAGGGACTTGGGCACCCAGGTTGATAGCAGCCTGACTTTTCATCACCACATTGCCTCCGTTGTACAGAAGACTTTCTACATGGCTCACCTCATAAATAAGGGTATTTCATCCAGGAACAAGGAGGTCATAACATCCCTGTACCTCCTCCCTTATCAGACCCATTATTGAGGACAGTGCCCCCTTTGGGATGTATCTTGCCGAGCACATGCAGCAGTTGTAGAGACCACAGAGGTTCCTGACCAGGAAAATCCAGGGTCTCAAACACCTATCCTATACAGATAGGCTAAAGGATAGGCTAAAGGCACTGTCCCTCTACTCAGTCTTATACAGACTGCTCAGAGGTGACCTGTGTCTGGCAAACAAGGCCATTTCAGACCCAGCCTTGACGGAGCTGCTGCATATCCGTGAGACAAACTCCACTCGCACAACCCACAAGCAAGGCCTTAACCTGGTCTGTGACATTAATAGAACTTGTTGACAGGATACATTTGTGTCCCAAAGACTCCCCTGTCTGTGGAATAGACTCCCTCTCCATGTTAAGCAGAGTACCTCTCTAGCCCTCTTTAAAAGGAACCTAGACGGCTGGATGGGAAACAGAAATTATACTCCTGGGATCCCACCTGTGTCCCTGATGGACAGGGGAAACAGGTGCTGACTTTAAGGGAACATGGGTGAAATTTTTGGCTAGGTTTATAAGGACCTCCGGGCCAATAGCCTAGTATCATCCTATGAACCTATATACAATATAAACCAGAATGTTTATAAGGACAGAGACAATGTAAACTGCTGATATCAGATATGCAGAAAGGAGGCTGCCACAAGTTTAAGTTTTTTAGAAGCTTGTAGCTTGCAAATGAAGGTGGTTGGTGCTTGCTGAAGTACTAGTCATCTGGTTGTTGATGGGTAAGATAGGATGAGGTTTTGTTTTGCTGTGGGTATGATTAAAGAGTGGGTAATGCTGTTAACAATAGGGGTGTGGGTATTGTAGCAATATGCACTGAGGTCTCTAAAGAAATGGCATTTGGTTGTCTTGTTTTACCTGGTTTGAGTAATTTTGTGATAAAGTGCCAAAATTGTTTGAGTTTGTTGTGAAATATGAGCTGTTATTACTATTGTTGCAACCCATGTATCCCTATCAGGTCTTCAAGTAAAGAGGAAAATAAAGGATCTCCAGTGCCTTTCTCTAGTGGCATTTTAGTACAAAAAATAATGATCTCTCAATCATGCCCCCTAATACTTTTCTCCTTGGCAGCTTCCCCATTCACCACACCCTTGCTGTGCTAGTGAAACTCAGCCTATTCTCTGCCAATAGGCCCATCTCGTCCACATCACAGGGAATGGCAGTTCACTTGGAGTGGCTGTCATTTAGAAGCCATTAGTGGTTGTTTAAAGTTTTTTCACTTAGAACTATATTCCCCATGCACACTCAGATTCTAGAATTGATGGGGGATGTGCAATGAGTTGTCTGCGCTTAGTCGTTCCTTCACTTCTGCAAATGATATTGCCAGATAACATCCCTGCTCCCTCCTCTCCAGCAAGGGTATGACTTCCTCTGATTCTACTGAAGAAATAATAGCTCCCTTTGTGCTCTCTGAGTACCTGCTACCCTTCCTACTCCCTGGGGAGGGCAAGTGGGTGATGCTTCCTTGTCTCTCTCCCTCTTTTCCTGACTCCTTCAGTGCTGGGGCCACCATTCTATCCCTGGTCGCCTAGGTCATAGTAAGGGCTCTGTCCTTTTTGCCACTGAGCCTGCCATTTAAGTTTATTCTGCTGCTGATTATATTACTCGTTGCTGAAGAGAATTATATTCATGGCATTTCCTCAACTGGTTGTAGTCAACCATGGTGAGTTTAACCATCGCTGATCCACAGAAGAGTGCTAGTCTTAACTATTTTTTCACAGATCTAGCAAACAAAATTATAAAGCCTAAATCCTGCACCATAATAACTCTTCACCAAAGTGCTCCCTTGACAGACCTAGGACAGTACAAACCCGAACTTGCACGTCCCTCTATCAAAAATCCTTGAAAATTGTTAACATCTCCAATTGCTACATCGTCTCCCAAAAAAATAATTTGCTGTCCTACTGTCAGCATGATTTTCAGCAGGATGTGGAATTGAATTTAGGATGTTCTTTGTGTTTCACTGTTGCGGTCATCACATTTGGGTTATCCCTGCCAGGAATAGTGAATACGCTCAAACATCTACATTTATGGCAAGTGTACACAACTGTACTTTATCCTTTTAAATTAGGCTACTTTTTAAAGACAACTGTCCAGTCAGTGTCTATATTTCTATACCTTTTGAAAAGCTTTGATATGGTCAGTCATAAATTTCATAAACTCCTCGCATCTAATCTTTCCAACTTCTTCTTCACTTCTTGAATCTAGTTCCAAGTCCTAGCTATTCAGTTTGATCTCCAGCAAAAACATACAGTATAGAGCTGATTATCCGAAACGTCAATTATACGAACGCAGCCTTTCAAAGTTTTTGGGTAGGAAAAATCATACACTCTGAAAATGTAAATGTTATACATATTCACTTGTGCATATTTTTTGAGATTGTAGCCTGCTTGTGTGTGAAAAATATTCTTTATTGTCCAGTGGAATCACTGAATGGTTGAAAAGTGTATTCCCTGCATGCAGAAAAAACAAGATTTTAGAAGTTTATCTGGTTCAATATATGTTTGATTATTCGAACAGTTTTATTATCCGAACTGCCGTAGGTCCCAATTAGCTTGGATAATTGACTCTGTACTATAACTATCACATTTACAAAGCAGTTCACAAATTCAGCTGTAACAAAGCTTTTTTTATTGAATTATAAATGTTTCAACACCTAGAGGCAGACTTATCATCAATACCTCCTTTCTCCTCCCAACTTTGTTGTAATGTTCATCCAGTCACTAATAGATTCCTAAGTGATAGATATATTTAAGCTTACATATTATCTCTTGCTTTGCTTATGTTCACTCCCTCACCAAACACCACTGCATGTCTTTAAAAGCAAATATATGGCTTGAACTCCAAAATACATTCTGTTCCTGTAGCCTTGCTGCTACCCACTCCATCCTTTACTACTCTGAAAAAAGGCCATCTTTTCTCTCTTTTATACCACATCACAATTCCACTTGTAGCCTCAGATCCCTTACTAAATATCCAGCAGTACGTCTATTCTAAAAACCTCTGTGCTGAGTCACACTTCATCTCAATGTTTTAACCTCGTATAACATTCACTTCTCATTTTAAGAACCATTCCTAACTTGATCTCCATTAAGATCTCCTGAAAGAATTATATTAAATCACATTGAGAATGCAAGAACACCTTATCTTCTTTAGCAAAATACTCCCGTTAAAGAAATAGTAATACAATTCTAAACATGATGTAATAAATAGTAATTGTGAATGGGCGTGCCTTCGCTGAAGGTTAGGCGTCGGGCTGGCAACTTGGCACCATAAAAATCTACTGCCAATAAATAGCAGACCGGAGTTCCGCTGTGGCGACCCCTAACCTGGAAAAGCCAAAAAGACAAACAACATGTAATAAATAGTAATACAATTCTAAACATGATGTAATAGTATTTAATGTTACAGGTGATGTTCTTACTAGAATTCTGTAGATTTAGATTGTTTTCATTACTATTGGACCTTTTTTGTAACTGCATATAGATATTGTACTGACAGCACAGTCACACTTCATGTAGTAATGTAGTAATATCTGTTTAATGTTCAACAAATGTATAAATGTTATATTACCACTGTTAGAAATTTTCTTCCTAAGCCATCACATCTTTGCCAGTCAACAAATTCTGTAACTACCATATGTATCTATAATACATGTGGTTGTATTATGTCGAGTTGAAAACTATGAAAGTCTATAAATAGTATTTATGGTGTCATTTATGAGCATGAGAGATGTTAGGGTAATAATTTTGAAGATTGTGTGAGGACTGGTAGTGCCCACTGTCAGGCTGTACTCCCAGATTTTTGATGTCTGTGTTTCTGCACCAGCACTGGTTCACGATATATGGTGTTTTCTCTTTCCTCCATGGATATGCGACCTTGGAGTTAGAATATATAATTCAGGGGTCCCCCCTCCCCCCCTGCAAAAAAGAAGCTTTTTGTCACATGTATATATGTTGTTTAGAATTTTTTCAATAAGATGGCTTTCCAATCAAATGGATATGAATGACACACAACCTGAACCAATAAGGATTACAAGAAATGTTTAAATGTGCTTTTCTGTTGAGAGTAAAAGTACACCACTGAGGCACCTTCATAAGTATCATAACCAATTCCAAGGTTGTTCCCCCTTGGAGAAAAGAAGAATGTAGACCACTAAGTTTCCTGTTATCCAGCTTTCTTTGGGATGAGCCCTTTTGACCTAACTACTGTGCCAAGTGTCCCCATCTGCTACCCTTTTGGCCTTAATTTGATGCCATTTACTTGCATTGATTGGTAAGGTATAGAGAAAGAAACAGAGGTACGTCTTGGAAGACAAAGTCTTTTGTTACGGAGAGGGAAGTACATAATGCTTTAAACAAGGGGAGGTGATTAGGCATGAATTGTCTTTAGATTACAACATATTTCATATTTTTAACACATTAATGTATTTTTTGTTTCTCAGGATTTGTTTTCCAATTCAAATTAACCAGTTGGCACGAGAGAGTTTGCTAACAGTGACACTATTTGCTGTGCCTCTTCCACCACCTGGAAACTCATCTGATGGTAACAAGCAGCGACGTAACCCTGAAGCACTAGGATGGGTCACAACACCTTTGTTCAACTTCAGACAGTAAGTTCTGAGGAAATTTCCTACCTGCTCACACTTCGATTTTGCCATCACATTTTTTTCCTTGTTTTGCAGTTCCTTTCTGTTTCTGTACAGTAATGGCTGTCTACCCATAATTACATTCTTCTTTTTGTGCCTTCTGAGCATGTGGTCCAGTTACATTATAAGTACACCATTACATGTATTGTGTGTCATTTCTATTTATTTGGTGTTTTCTTATCATACTCAGATTGCAGAAATTTAGCACTCCTATCACTATCTACTGCCGTCATATTGAACCAATTATTCCCTGTCTACACAGGTCATGGCTTTTAGGGCCAGTAATAACAACTGCAATTGCTGTTACAGTATTTTTAAGTGCCTGTCATGGGAAAAGTATGAGGGGTCCAGGGAGTGTAAGCACGTATTAAAGACAATTTGGGAATAATCATACATGCCTTTATTTGCACTCACCCACTGTGGGACCCTATGTATTGTAATGCTGGAGAGGACTTAAAGATCACAGAGATAAAAAAAAAAAAATGTGTGTATATATATATATATATATATATATATATATATATATATATATATATATATATATATTAGGGAATAGGTAAACCGTGCATACAACTTCACACTTTCACTCAGACAGAAAAGAAAGTGCTGGCATCAGCTATTCAGCCTTGTCTCAACCCCTCCTAACCCTTTGGTACTAGTTGAGATAGTAGAAACCATACCACTAGAACTGCTGGCAGATGCCCCACCCCTAAACTAGCAGGCAAGTAATACACATCTTTTGTACTGAAACATCTGCAGTTTCATGTTTAGCAGACAGTTATTGTTGTTTACTTTGAACTGCATGCTGCTCATACCTGTGAATGTCCTGACCACAGTGATCTTTAAACTTAAGTCTGCAGAACTTGCTCTGTCTCACTATTGACTTATACTCAGGGTGGAAATGAGTGTTAGGTATCATAAACTCAATTCCTTTATTTTTGTCAGGCCTATTTTTTGAGGCTGTCTTTGGGGGTGTTCTACATCTGAGATAGAAGATTATGGTGCCCAGGTAGCTGCTATTTTTCCCAACCATTTTCCATACTAGCAGACATGAGCCTGCATTGATGTCATAGACTTGAAGTATGTGCATGCCCATGATGTCAGACACCTACTGCCCCATATATTTGCTACTGCCACACTCTCTTTATGTATATCATGGGAAGGAATGACCAGAATTTACTTCCATTCGACAACTGTTGATAACAAACAGGGGTTTTCCACCTCTATACTAATAAAATGACCAAGATACATCCATTTTACTGAAGAAGTAAGCAACATCTATGATGTAAGCAATTGTGATTATCATGCAGTCTGCATAAAAGCACTCTAAACAAATGTCTCATGCCAGCTGATACAAATAGTGGCCATGCTAAATGAGAAGGTACAATAGGGTACAAGTCAGCATAGAGTTACCCACATAAAATGTGGTGTTCCTGTAGGGTGTAGCTGAGTCATAAGTAGTTAAACACCTTGTAATCCACACTCTGCATTCCTTTGCTGTGATTGTACAGTTGATCTATTTGTAATTTATATTTAAATTGTGCATAAAGATGTTGTAGTGGTGTTTCTGAAGATTACATACATTGACCAATCAGAGCTTAGAACTTCTCACTTCTGTTTTACAATTCCCATATTATAAATCTTGATGTTTCTTAACTTCATGGATGTTTCATAATGTTAATGTTCTGCTGTGGTTTGAATTTGTTTGGAGGTGGAAGACAGCTGCAATGGAGGTGGAAGACAGCTGCAAAATGTCTATCTTTAAAGGGTTATTATTATAGTTATTATTCTTATTACCGAATAGAGCACAATATAGTCTGGGGCACTGGTGATATGGTATCCTGACATGAAGTGTATTTTGTGTGTGTTTAAAACATGTAAGGTGTATGTAAATTTGTCTAATTCTTGGATTCCTACCTTGTAGTTATACAAGGAACTTGTATACAACTCTTGCTTCATAGTTATAAATAGATTTTCCACATTTCTAGGCCTGTTGCAGAGTTTACTGAACCCTCAGGACATTTTATGAATAATAGATATAGACTGATACAGAATTTTTTTTCACAAAATTTATATCATTATAATGTTGTCATTATGATTTGCATTCTGTGGTCTACTTTTACCTTCTGATCAGAAAAAAAATCATTTAGACTTGTGAAACTCAATGACAAAATATTTTGTCAGGAGTACAACTGGTCAGTAAACCATCACCGATGAAGACTCACTGGTCATAGGTGGCTTTTTTTGTGTACCACTGGTGATCGAATGTCATGACCACCAAACAACATTTCTGTGTGCTTACTAGGTGAATGCATCAGTTTACTGAAGACAAAGCAGGCAGGTAAATGTAACATAGCACTGAATAATTTCCCTTTCTTCATATATGTGTGACATGGCTTTATAATGTCTGTACCTTAATCCATATCAGGCTGAATAGCAGAAAAGACTTAATGAATCCATTACCTTTAGACTCTGTTTACAATATCATTTTAATGTTAGCTCTTCCATTGCTAAAGATAGTACCATAAAAAGCATTATTCTTCTGTTATTCATATCTGATGCTGCTTGCGGAGGTGGCTTTACTGATTTTTTTTGGAGTAAGACATTCAGTTCATTGTTTAGCTGGAACATGGAACAGATATGTCTTGTATTATATAGTTATATATTTACTGGAATATGGAACATATATGGTTTGTGTTATGTAGTCCCATATTTAATGGAACATGGAACAGATATGCCTTGTATTATATAGTCATATATTTACTGGAACATGGAACATATATGGTTTGTGTTATATAGTCACATATTTACTGGAACATGGAACAGATACGGCTTGTGTTATATAGTCACATATTACTGGAATATGGAACAGATATGCCTTGTATTACATAGTCATATATTTACTAGAACATGGAACAGATATGCCTTGTATTATATAGTCCCATATTTACTGGAACAGATATGCCTTGTTTTATATAGTCCCATATTTACTGGAACATGGAACAGATATGCATTGTATTATATAGTCATATATTTACTGGAACACGGAACATATATGGTTTGTGTTATATAGTCACATATTTACTGGAACATGGAACAGATATGCCTTGTATTATATAGTCACATATTTACTGGAACATGGAACAGATATGCCTTGTATTACATAGTCATATATTTACTAGAACATGGAACAGATATGCCTTGTATTATACAGTCCCATATTTACTGGAACAGATATGCTTTGTATTATATAGTCACTTATTTACTGGAGCATGGAACAGATATGTTTTGTATTATATAGTCACATATTTACTCTGGTTGTGATGTGCTTCTGACTGTGTTCAGCTACTCACTGTGCTATAGCTCTAGTTTCTTTGTGATGTCATCCTTGGCTAAACTATACAATATAATGGGCTGTAACCCTTGCAAATAAGAAGTAGAAAAATTGATTTTTCACAATATTTATTTTTATTTTTTCCCTCAAAAATGTTCATCTTTCCCATTTAAAGACTTGCAGTTTTCTTTATTCATTCAGGCTATGTTTAGAACAGCCCAGAGCTTAGCTTATGTTTCCATAGAAAATAAGGTGATCATAACTGATTATGGATCCTCCTGCTGTTTTGGTGGGAGTAGAAATAATGCTATTTCAATTTTTTTTTTTGGGGGTGGGGGTTCTGTTTGAGCTGCTGTATGAGATATTACGCGGTCTTTCCCACTGGCGTAGACTGCACCAGGTTGCTAGTGCCAGTGGCATCCTGAATCAAAACTGAAAGAACATACCTGGCTTAAAAATGGGCTACGACAGTGCATGTATGGGGATATTTTTATTAAATAATACTTTAATGTGATGTGTGATATATGCTTTTCTGCTCATCAATGCCAGTGTCACTGCCAGCCACCTGCAGAACAGTTTGCATTTTTATTGTAGAGTTAATATTGTGTGTGTGTTTGTGTTTGCATGTGTTTGGGGAGGAAGAGTTGCACTACATATGTATGACAGCAGTGAGCCAAACTGTATTACTGTGGCCATTATTTGCATAGTAATTCATCCAGGTTTTGATCACAAATCAGATGTCTGAGATGAATGCAATTAATAAAGTGGTTGTAATTGTGTGTGTGTGTGTGTGTGGGGGGGGGTGCAATAGGTTGCACTTGGTGTCTGACAGCAATGAACTAAAATGCATTACTGTTGCCAATAGTTATTAGTTTATTTGATCGAATTTGTACATCTGAGGTGTACACAGCCAGTAAAGAAGCTATAACTGGAGGGGAGGTACAGAGGCAGTCTTTTCCATGAAACTGACAGTCTTCTGCTATCATTTGATTCCATTTAAACATCCACTGATTTGGCTAGGAGGGGTTAGTGTGTTTGCTTGAGTAATATTGCCTGTGAATATATTTGAGATGTATATAAAAATATATAAAAATAACCATTTTAAAGTAAGCAGTGGACTTCATTTAATGTCTTACTTTTAAATTAGTATTTCTGCTTTTGTCAACCACAGAAATGGTGTCTGACATGTTATTAAGGTTTACTGTTAATCCTTCCTTACTGAATTCCTGCTGTCTAGCCCTCTACACTGTTTAAAAAGTCGGCTCTGCTTTAACATAGCAATATTATCTCTGTTTTAACAGCTGTCATATTCTCTCCAACTGCTTACCCGAAGGAGGCCAAGGCAGGTCCAGTAGACCTGGTGAACAAGGAGAGGCTATGGGGGCATTCTGATGGTCAGCTTGGGGATAAAAAAAAAAGGCACATGAACAGTTGCTGTCATGAGGAGTCATGCTTGAACATGTGTTATGAGCAGTTACAACAAAAGCAAGTGACTTAAGCTTAGTACTAGATACAGAAATGCATTAGCTGTGGGGGACCATTTGATTCCTGCTGCCCTCCTTGTTTTCATACATTTCAGATCTTTTTCTCATGGCATTGTGTATACCCTTTTTTATGTGCTACCTCATGAAGAGGACCCTGCTGATGACTTGAGCTGACTGCCTTACAACAGTTCCTAATATGATAAGGGGTTCTGTACTCTAATCTTGTTAGTCCACTTCATGTAATTAAAATTAGGTCACCCTCTTCCAACTGCTTGTAATTTCTGTTTTTTCTTCTGTGTCAGAATAACCACATCCGCCCTCACATCATCTGAGCTATTTCCAAAGCTTTCATTACTAGCCAGGCTCTGTGTTTATCACTTGCTTGGAAAATAGATTTGTCTTTCACAGATGAAATACTACGTCTTCTATAAGGAGCAACTCCCACTTAACAAGTTTTCCATTCTTTCTGCAGATCATTTAACTCTTTACATTGATGCCTTGTTCATACGTACCAAATGCAATATTTTTATGCAGCAGGTAAATTGTGTGCATCTGAACCTCCACCACTCTGTTGACCAGGTCATTGTGGTGCAGAATGGCTTCTGTTGACCTACATTTGGCTGCTGCATCCAGTCTGCAGTTGTACCTTGATCTTTGGCCTTGTTTCTTGTATTGCCATGTCCAGTTTTACTTATCACATCTCTTTGATGTTGCTCATTGTGTTCTCTGCATTTGCCCCTAAACTCTTCTTTCACCAGAATTAATGTAAGATGGAGACATTGGCTTAAGCTGTGGAATTAACTTTTTAGTTATTCCCTTGCTATTCTTGTCGGCAGTTTGTGGGATGATGCCACACTTGATGGTGATGGCAATAGAGATTAGAAATTTCCACGTGGGAAGTTCACAGTAATGCCTGGAAGCATTGAAACTTCAGTGTGGGCAGGTAGCTCTCTTGGAAGGGCTAATATAACAGACTGTTATCAGGCATTTCTTGTTAAAAGAGAAGCAGCTTTAAGTTATCTAATGGTGTAAGTATTTGCAACACATAACTGTAAGGGCTATGCCTTTTTCATAATCCAAACAAAAAAATTTCCAAGGCGGTGGTTTCATTTTATAACTGCAGGTAAACCATACATATTAAAATGTGGGCAGTTCTTGATTTTGAAGAAAATATGTTGGTAAGGAATATAATGTGTTGCTATGGAATCAATTTATTTTGTATCTGTTAGCAAGAAGTAATGCTGAGAGAGTTTCTTAAGCTATTTGCAACAGTTTTGTAACTTGATAGGCAAGACATTATCAAATATCATTTTGAGAGTAGTGTCAGACTGAGCAAGCTTGCAGTAGTTTTCAAAACTGTATTTATAAATAACAGCCCTAAGTCAGTATGTGAAAGATAAAGCTCTTGGATCTGTCAGAAACGCCTTTATTTATTTGGCAGAAATGGACTCTGCATTGTCCAAAAATTCTAGCCTAGCCACGTTGTCAAATACAGCCAGCCAGAGAGATCTGCTCATGGAAACTATGCTGTTAATATACAACCAATAGTGCCTAGCTCATTTAAGTTGATAAAATAAGATGGGCAATAAACTTTAATAGGAAATACAAAATCATGCTTTTGTAAAATAGATGATTAAAAAAGTATTATATACACCCCTGCCAGGAATGCTTTTATTTTGCTTACTGTTGTTGTATAGCTTTAAGTGACACTGAGATTTATGACCTGTGTTTAACACCCTAATATTTAACAGCATCTCTTCTATAGTATGTTGTTCTGCTCTGCCTTCTTACACCTAGGGTAGAATCAGTTTCCTATAATGCTTCAATAACTGTACCTGTTTTATTACCAAATTTGTTTACACATCATCAGGGAGAAGTCTGGGCTCACTAATGAATTCCTTTTTATTGTGTGTGTGTGCGGGGGGTTACGTAATGTGACTGGGACATATTAATATAAAGTAATGTACTGTTTGTAAAACTAAATAATTAACTTTTCAGTAAATGAATAAAGTAGCATTCAGCAATGTTCCTTTAGTAATCATCAGACAAATTTCTTTCATGAAGACAGGACAGTCAAAACTGCAAGAAACCATTTGACTCTCCATAGCTAGCTACTTATTAAAAAGTAAACCTAACAGGAAGCCAAATCTCCCCTGGTTTAATGTAATACAAAAACAATGACTATGTCAGGCCTAATTCTGGCTCAAGATCCATATGCCATAGAAATGCAGAATGTTTTTTACACTTATCTTCCCCAGGGCATACAGACATAAGCATATGTTACTAGAGGGAGATATGTGACCTGTCATGTCCATTTGAGTGCTGCAGGCAACCTCTGCACCTTCCTGTCACCTTCTGTACTCATTTCTCCTCATTTGATCTAATCACTTTTAAATCCCACTATGGATCTCCACCCTACTCCTCCAATCTCTCTGTAATGCAGTCTAGGGTCCTACAACTCTATGCGTGAAATACCATGTCTTGATGTTTTCCTTAAATTTCCACTCAAGCTGCATTCCATGCCTCCTCACGTTCCATTTTCCTTTGCCACCCCCTGCTCCTTGATCTTGTGATTCTTGCAGTAGCATACCGTTTGTATACCTGCTAGTGCTTAAGGTCTTTCTCTTTACTACATGTCCCCTTTCCCCATAACATTTTGGTAACCTCCCCTTCGCAAACTTTTAACTGGCTTGTTGTCTAACGAGATGGCCTCCAGAACTGTAAACAATATTGTGGGTCACACCTCAGTAACATACTGTGGGGGAAGAGTGACTCAGGATACATGGTCATTGCAAAACATTTAAGCATTCTGCTGCCCTTGTGCTTCACATTGTAATTCATCCTTGAGGTAACGATCGTCAAAATATTTATCTTTCTCTGTGTCATTGTCCATACTGAACTTCAAAACAATGCATACACTGGTGCAAACACTGATCCCTCTTGTCAGTCTTGGTGCTGCCCCAATCACACAGAGTCTGCTATATTAGATGGCAAGAACCTTGTTGTGTAAATCTATGCAGTTATCTGCTTGGCAGTGCACATTCAGAAATCCCATCAGCCTTCAGTAAGGGACTTTCTCCATAATATTTGCTAGAATGACTACAGGCAAGTCCAACATTTGATTAATGGCAGAGAGATACAATAAGCCCATCCAGTCTGTCCTTTAAATATGCCTTAAACATTGTACCTCCCTTTTATCACTATATTTCCCCTTACTAATTTTTAAGCTGTCCATTATTTAATTTCTTGGTGGATTTCCACTCTGTCACCCACTCTGTAGTCCATTCCCCAGGGCCCACAACCCTGTCAGTGAAAAGTGCTTTCAGGGATCCAGGGAGTAGTCAGTCCCTACAATTTGCTGCCTATATCCCTTCCTTCCCCTTCTGTCCTTCCTTTTTAGAATAATCCCATCACATTTTCTTGACATGATCTTGTACACTGATGTCATCTCCCCCTCATTACTTTGATCTTAAATGAAAAATTTCAAACTTCTCTGGCAACTGGTCATAGTCCTTCCTTCTGAATCCCATGTATTGTATGATATTGTTCTGCTGTATTTTTTCATAGGTTCATAAGGTTGTACTAGGCTATCAACAACCAGGATCATTAGAAGTCTAGATGTGCAACCCAACCTGTGATGCTTATATGCTGGGGATATGTTAGTAAGAAGGTAGCTAGGGGTTTTATGGGATGGGGGAGCATGTTAGTTTGGGATTAGTTAACTTAGTGTTGGACTCTGTCAGTCAGAGTCACTGGGTTCAGACCAGGGATGAATTTATGATTTCCCATCCAGTGATCAAGGTTTTGTTTGAAAAGAACTAAAAAATAATAACAAAATATAAATCAATTAAAAGGAAGCCACTAACTTCTGTTTATCATTAATATATAACTTGCAATTTAATCTGCCAGATGCTTCCCTCTGTTCAAGATGACATTTAAATGAACAAACTTCTAACACTGAAAATAAAAACTTTTTGAAGAAGAACTAAAATAGAATGCTTGTACAATGCATTAGTACAATCTTTAGATTTAACAGCAGCATGCTTTCTTCTGTTGGAAACAGGAGCAGTAACTGTGTGTTTGTTATTTTCATAACTTTCCAATTGTTTTCCAAAATGGACCTAAGGTGAAAGCTATCACTACTCATCTCAATCAAACACTTCTTTAGCAATATTCTCTAACATGATAACATCATACCCTCTCTGAGAGAACAATTCAATGATGAACTGAAACACTCGGAAATGAATTCACTTCAGAGACAAAACTATCAACAGTATCAGGTCCCCCTTCAATGATAATGGCTTTTTGAGATTTACTAAAGGTGATGTTGGTTTAGCTGTCAACTTTATTCAATCAATTGTATGTTTCACAGCAAGATTCGAAACCTTTACCAATGGTTATTTACATTATTCCAGTGGGCACCCCTAGCACATGATCAAAAATATTCCCAGAGGATGACTACTAGATTTGCGATTTAATTGCTGAATTTCAGTTCATCATTGAATTGTTCTCTCAGAGAGGGTATGATGCTATCATGTTAGAGAATATTGCTAAAGAAGTGTTTGACAGGCATTTTTCTGATTTTCCTGCAATTTTTGGTTGGCTCCATTTAAATTTGTTTTTTGAGATGAGTAGTGATAGCTTTCACCCTTAGGTCCATTTGGAAAACAATTGGAAAGTTATCCACGGTAATTTTGATATTCACAGGGTTTTAGGTGATAAAATGAATTTAATGTTAAAAAGATTTTGGAAAATAACAAACACACTTTACTGCTCCTGTTTCCAACAGATGCTCTGTCTGTCAGTGCAGCCATTTTGTAGATTTATTTTGTGGGGCCCTACATAGCTGTTTCCACTACAGATAACATTCTATTTTTATTTGTTTGTTTTGTTTGAAAAGAGTCACTGATGAACTCTGCTTCATGTGGGTTGTGAGCCTGTTCCATAAAGCGGGAATATTTTTAGACACAGATTGGTCTCTCCATGTTGTAATTATGTCACAAAGTTCAGGTCCTTGGATCTGGTGTTCCTGTTGCTGTTTGTTTTGCAGATGTGCAAGAGTCCAATCAGTGCTGGGTCTGAGGATGCTTTATATGCCAGACAAAGATCACCTCTCAGTAACCTGTAGGAGACTGAGTAAAGAGATTGGGCCTTAAGGCCATCTGTGAATTCTACTGGTGAGAAACATTTCAGGGCATTCCAGCTGTTGCGGTTACCTGATTAAGTACATGCCAAAGGGAATATTGCATTCAATGATGGGTCAGATAAGGGCTGAGTAGAGTGGTACTATAGTTTTATTGAACCTGGATGCCATACCTTTGCTTGTGAGTTGGGGTGAGTTCTTTTCCTTGTATGGCATCCATAACTGCATGCAGTAGTCAAGGTGTGGTCTATTAATGGCCTTATAGAGTGGAAACATTACATCCTTCCTTATGGACTCATATCTCACTAGCATTCAGTATGCCTTTGTCATTATTCTCTTCCTGTACTCCCACTAAGCAAATTCAGGTGTGGTCAACACCTCCAGATCTTTTTTTCTGTCCATCACTTCATTTTGCAGCTAAACATCACAACACAGTTGTTGCAGCCTATGTTTAGTAATTTGTATTTATTTGCATTAAACCTTAGCAGCCACCTTTTTGCTGACTTGCTGAGAATTTTCAGGTCCTTTGTTAGACTCTTACCTCATCTTTCATTTCTGCATCAGTCTTTATATCATCAGTTTAAGGCCTGATCCTGTTCTCTTTTCCTTCAGATATATCTGAGACAAACACACTGAAGTGTACTGGACCAAAGACAGATCTCTGTAGTACTACACTAGTCACTTACCTATTCCATTACATTGTCTCTATCATCACAATCCTGTGTATTCTGCCATTCACCTGTGCAGCTCTTCAGTTCCTCAGTGTGGGCCCTACCTATGGGCCTTGTGGTTTTCCTATCCGCCCTCTGTGTAGGATAGAGATAATGACCTTAATGAAGCCTAAGTATGACTGTGTCTATCGGTACTTCCCTGTTAAGGTTCAACTATAACCCATTAATAGAAATGCATCAGGTTTGATGGGCAGCTTCATTTGACCATGAGCCTATGGTTGTGGTTGTCATGGTGAATTTTGTTCTGTAGTCATAGTACCAACCTTCATCGCAGGATTGTCCCCATGACTTGCCATGCCAGTGTTGTTAAGCTAACAGTCCTATATTTACCCGGAATTGTTTCTGCCTCCCCCACAGAAGGGACCACAGTTGCTTTTTTCCATTTCTGTGGCACTTCAGTAATGGCCAGTGATCCGACACTGGCTGGAGAACTGCAGGAGCAACCGATCTTATTTCCATGCTTCATCCTCTGTAACAGCAGTTGGATTCCTCAGGACCTCCTCACCATTTATTCTGGTGTCTAGATGCTGTTCTTCCCATTATGCCTTGCTTCCCTCCATCCCTCCTAGCAAGGCACCTTCCCTTTCCTTTCCTCTGTGAAGATTGAAGCACAGCAGGTATTCAGTACCTCTGTCTTTCTCCCTGCCTGCTGTGAGCACCAGACCATCTTTGCTGTCTGGCTAGCTCTGTCCCTCCCTTCCTTCGTTTTACTATGCGGCTGAAATTTCTTGCTTTCCTTCACCATGCATTCTGTTTAATTCCTTTTCATTTTTAGCCTTTGCTACCCTTACCACTTATGTTGATTTTTTGCTAGCATCTTTATATTGTTCCTTCTCCACCTCCCAACCCCCTCCTTCCCAGCACTTTTAGGCCTTCTCTTTAGCCTTAATTGCTAGCTGTACATTCCCTTGTAGGCAAAATAGCCTTTTTGTCTCCCCTAATTTTTGTTTCTTTAATCCATCCTTATTCACTTGCCTGAATACTCTTTCCCTGAACAATTCTTATAGTTTATATACCCCTTTGACTTGCTCCCTGTCTCCTAAGTCATTTTTAACCATCTCCCCCGGGACAGTATATCCAGTGTTCTTAAATCCCACAGCACTGTATTTGATTTTTTTATTTTTATCATTCTCCCTACTCTAAACCATGCAGTGGTATGAACATTGTTTGCTAGCAGTACCTTAACCTGGACATCCATGCCACCCTCTTTACTGGTAATGTCCACATCCAGAATTCTGTCATTTGTGGCACAGTCCTGCATCAGTCTGAACCCTTCATGGTCCAAGCCCTAAATCAACTCACACTCCTTTTCTACTCTGTAGTTTGGAAACTCCTAGTTTTGTCCTGGAAGATCCAGAGACACACCACCCTCTAGAATACTGCCCTCTTTTTCTTACCTGGTTAACTTATTCTGTTTAACATTTGCTTTTGTTGTTTCCTGGTGAACAGCCTACTGTGTCAGTCTATCACCTATCTCTTCCTCAAACTTATCTGCTAGAGCTTTAACCTAAAGTTTAACCCTGACCATACCCTTGCCCTCTTCCTGGCTTGGTGTTCTTCTTCTTCTTCCTCCTCTCTGACCTCACACCTGGCAACTTCCTATATACAGATTGCTCCTCCACAGTCCACACCCATTTCCTCACTTCTCTTATTCCTGAACAGCCTATAGCCAGGCACATCTGTTTCCCACCCCTCATGTCATTGGCCTATATTACAATGACATCAGTAATGCCCACCCTACCCTCTTGCATCACTGTCTGCAGGTCTCCTAGCTTCCTGCCCAGACTGCTTGCACTGCAAAGCAAGACTACCCAGCCAGTCTTCTGTCACCACTGGAATGCCCCAAGTAGGATTGCCACCTTTTTGAATGGCCAAAGTGGGACATTTTTGGTACAAACATCAGATTTTACAGACCGACACATACCCACGGTCAGTACAAAGGATAGAACTTAACTTTTTTGCCTAAATAAAAGCTTATTCTTGTAGCATTTTAGTTGCTTATTCTGTTACTTATAACATTTAGGTATTTTAGATACAGAATAACTGTTTTATGCAACTATTACATAAAATATAGGAAATAATTTTGTCCTAAAATCTCAGGACATTTGCCATTTTTACAATTTTTTGTCAGGACACAACTGCCCAAAGAGGGACTGTCCCTCGCAAAGTGGGACAGGTGGTAACCCTAGCCCCAAGGGAAAACCTACTCAGAAGTCAGTTCTTCCTTAGCAAGCTTGAGTGAAGGATAGCTGTTAGACCATGTTCCTTATCTCTCTCTCTCTCTCTCTCTCTCAATTCTTCTGAGATATTTTTGTATGTTGTTCTTAGTAACCTTTGTCTTTCCATCTTTTCTCCTTCCACGCTGATATCTTTCTTTCCCAATTTTTTTGTAAATGCAGACTTTCTTCTTCTTCTTTTGGCTTTTTCCAGTTAGGGGTCGCCACAGTGGAACAACGGTCCACAGAATGATTGGCAGTGGAGTTTTACAGTGTCAGGTTGCTAGCCCGGCACCCAACCTTCCACAGAAGGCACATACACACACACACTCACACCTAGGGCCAAATTGGAGTGTCCAGTCCACCTACAACATGCCTTTGGGATGTGGGGAAGAAACTGGAGCACCCAGAGGAAACCTACGCGATCACAGGGAGGACATGCAGACTCCACACAGAAGGCACCCCAGCTGAGAATCGAACCAGAGAACCTTTTGCTTGAGGTGGCAATACTAACCACTGCACCACCGTGGCAGCCCCTTGTAAATGCAGACTTTAAGAACTAGCCTAAGCTGTTGATCTGGCATGGTCAGAAATGTTGGTATGTTTCTGGACTCAGTTTTGAAAGAACACTTACCAAGAATATCCTCACATGTTAAAAATACTAAGGAAGTTTGTGATTTTTTCAAGGGTATTATTTGGGAAAATGATTTTTATTGGGTCAGTGTGGATGTAAAGTCACTATATACCTGCATTAATACCTTTTGGGGACTTGAAGCAGTAGGCAAATTGTTGGGAGAAGGCCCACATACCTCCTATATTATTAGTTTGTTGGAATTTTGCCTTACACATAATTATTTTGAGTTTGAAAGGAAATTTTATTTGCAGAAAGTTGGTACTGCAATGGGTGCCTGCTTTGCTCCGTCATATGCTGTTATTTTTATGGGATTTTTTGAAAATTTATTTCTGTATTCTAAGAATTTTTTCCAAAATAGGGTGATCAAGTATAAGAGATTTATTGATGACTTATTATTTCTATGCAAGGGGAACCCCAAAGAATTTGAAGTATTTATCTCTAGCCTAAAAGAAAATCTGTGTGGATTGGATTTTACTTTTATTATAGGTGGAGATAAAATACAATACTTAGATGTGGAATTTTATGTGGGTGTGGATGGTAGAATACAACATAAACCTTTCCACAAAACCACAGCAGTTAACAATTTTTTACATGCTTCTAGTATGCACAGCTTTCATCTTGTTAATTCATTGCCTTTTGGAGAATTCAAACGTATTGCAGGAAATATTTCAGAGAAGGATAATTATATAATGGAATTTGATAGAGTACAGGAAAAATTGTTTGAGAGAGGATATTCACATGATGTGATAAGTAGAGCTAGAGTTAAAGTTGAAAAAGCACTAGGGTTAGTACATGATTTTTCAGAGGTCTGTAGGTAGTGGTAGAATTCACTACAGTGAAAAAAATGGGGAAGAGGAGAATAAATTTAAGGAAGAAAATGATGAGACAAATAGGATTTTCTTTGTGAATAAATTTACAGCTTTTTCTCCCATTTTAAAAAGACTGGTAATGGAATTGTGGCCTATCATTGGAAATGATGATAGCCTTAGAAATATTATGCCTAGGGATGTGATTTTTTCCTATGGTAGATTTCAAAATTTAAAGGAGTTAGTAAGGAGCAAAAGCAGAAGGGAAAAACTGGCCAATGCAGGAGCTTATGCTTGTGGTAGATGTAAGGTTTGTGATAAGATCAGGAATTTGGATGGGACCAGGATCAATGGCATTTTATACAATGCCATTGACCATTTTGATTGTAACTCATTTGGGGTTATTTATGTTATAGGATGTAACTGTCCTGTTAAAAAATGGTATATTGGGCAAACTAAACGTAAGGTAAAACTAAGAATATTAGAACATCTAGGAGACATTAGAAATTCTAGGCTGGATAGTCCTGTGACTAGTCACTTTAGTGCAGAGCATGGGAGTTCGGTGAGAGATTTAATTTTTAGTGTTGTTGCCAGACCATATGGGATGGGGGGGGAGGTAACCATAGTTTTCAACAGAGGTTATTAAACATGGAATCTAGGTATATTATTAATTTCAACACTCTCTTTCCCAATGGGATGAATTTAGAAATATGAATGATATTATATGTAACATTTGAATTCATAGTATTAATATGTTAAAAAATGTTTAAGTATGCTTAAAGAATGAATTGGTAAAAAGAAGTTTTGTATAAGTAATTTATAGCTTTATATTGGTAGATTTGAAGTTTAGTATTTGTGGCTTTAAAATTTTAAAATTTTGAAATATTGCTAATTGCATTTAATTAATCAATTAATGTAATTAGAAGGTGGTTCTTATAGACTTGCTTCTGAACATGTTAATTATTCCATTGAAGGCGAAGGCCGAGGTACCAGAATCAGAAATAAAATATTTTATTCTTCAGTCTATGCTGTTATTTCCGTTGTTGTGGTTTTCGGTATATTTGGACCTTTTACTGTTTTCTACAGTTTTGGTGTGTGTTTTTTGGTTAACCAAATCTTATATCAGTTTTCCTGTAACCTCATTCTGAAATGTTTCATACAACCATTCATTTACCTTTTAAGTCAGTTTTCTGTGAATGGCTAACCTAGCATGATAGATGGCCTTTTGCACCCATTTTATCGCTACTTCATATACTTTTATTTTCCTCTTTGCCCTCTGCTGCATAGAGCAGGATGTGTTTGACTCTTTCCCTTATAGCCTATCTTACTGAAGTCTTTACCTGTGCTGGATGTGTCCTTCTCCTTCTAAAACATTGTCCATCTCTTCTGCCATGATGTATAATATACTGTAGTTCCTTCCTCTTATTCCCTACAAGGAAATAAATGTGTAGCAGCCTCTATGACATAATACTGATGTAAAATACCTTCTTATACCAGATCCATCATTTAAGAGCTCAGGCTTGCTGTTGGATTGAATCATTTGTACAGGAGCACTGTTAACACAGCTGCAGCACACGCTTGCCTTGTTCAGTACTATTTACTTATTAAATTTGCATTCTTAGCAACATTAAATGCCTCTTTTATACATCTTTATTTCTGTATGTTGATATTTAAATATGTTAGTATTATATCTGGATAATCTATTCACTCTGTTTGTCTGAATTTACCTACTGGTAAGGGTATCAGCTAGAGGTACAGTTGATAGAATGGTACAAAATCTTTACTAGAAATCATCTGACAGGAATTCAGGGGACCAAAACAAGCTGTGCCCAGGGGAAAGGACACGAGAGTTGACATACCCAAAGTAGTAACAGGCCTCAAGAGTAGGTACAGAGCTCAAAAAGATAGAAAAATGAAGTAGATACAAAGAACAATAAGGTACATTTACATTTTATACCTTTGCATGTAGAGGGGAGGGATGTTGTAGGAGCTTTATGAGAAAGTATTTTATCAACAAAAGAAGGGGTGGATGCATGAAAAAGCCTTCCTGTGGAGACTGCAAGTGTGAAAACAGTGGAATGTTTCAAGAGGCTGTGAAATAAACATAAGGTTGTTCTCATGCTGGTAGGAAAATGTGGGGCATGGCTTTACTATGCCAACAGCTAATGGGCAAGCTATCTTTGCAATGTGTTGTTTATCAGCTTTCAGAGACTTTGCTTTATGAAAAGCACTCTAACAGCAAAAATATTAGAATCTCTTCAAAACTTACTTGGCAGTTACATAAAGAGTAGAGTTTTTAAGTTTTTTTTTTCTTTCTACAATAAATCTGATTCATATTCAGTCAACTAAAATAGAAACAAAAATGTTCATTTCACAGCAAATGTACAAAGGTCACTGTAATCCCAGTGTTCTTTATTTAGCCACATTATGTCTTAGCTATGTCCATATTTTTCTGTTGCTTTTTTGTATCCCATTCTTTGTTAAATAAAACAGTTATTCATGTCTAGGGAATCTCACCAGTCTCCTGGCCAGTTTTCTGTTATTTTGAATCCCACCGCATGTCTCCCATGAAAACAAGCCATGTCAGGTGGGACTAATATGGGCAACAGAAATTACATAAAATACAGTGTGTCTGTTTTACGAAATGACTGAGGATTACAGAAATCAGGGCAATTAAAAACAAAAAGCCTCCAGTGTAAACAACAAGTAGGCATAAACTGCAGCGTAATATATGGAAAGTACACAGAGGAGTCTCTGCACGTATTATGAGATTCAAACTAATATGGGCTGAAAGGTATTAACTGAATGGCAAGGAGTGATAAAGGCATGGTGGCACAGTGTCTAAACATCATGACTGCAGCATAGGAATACAAATGAGATTAAGCAACTTACAGTGGTGCTGCGGTAGCATTGTCGCCTCACATTATGATGTCCTGTTCGATTCTCAGCTAAAGCGTCTTCTGTGTGGAGACGTGCGTGAATGGGCGTACCTTCGTTGAAGGTTGTGCATTAGAGCTGGGAACTCAGTACATAAAAATCTACTGCCAATCATTAGCGGACCGGAGTTCCGCTGTGGCGACCCCTAACCGGGCAAAGCCAAAAGATACAACAACAACAAATGCTTCCTCTTAAAACAGTCCATGGCTAAAAAAAAAAGCAAACAATTTGTTAGCTGGCTAAGCTCACTGGACCGATTGTCCCTTATCAGATTAATCTAGAACCAATGTCTGGTTAAGTGACTTCCTCAGGGTCACATACAGGGTTGCCAAATTTGTAAAGGGACAGGTAGGGACAAAAAAAAAGGTCCTTCACTGTAAGTGAAGACCAAAAAAAGGTCTTTAAAATGGAACATCAGACAATTCTGCATTAAACAGAAGTAGCTCCATTTTATGATTTTTGATTGGCTCGTATACTGACATACGGGCCAATCAAAAAAAAAAAAAAACAAAGTGGAGGCTGTTTCGCCGGGATTTTAACCAGCAGTGTGGGACTCTGGATTGGGCTGCAGATCCTGGGACAGTCCCACTCAAATAGGGACATCTGGCAGCCCTGGTCACATAGGAGGCAAATGGAGGCTGTACAACTCAAACCTAGGACTAAAATAGGGTGTAGATCTTGCAGCATGTAACCTTAAAATTCTTTGCCAAACTGTGGCTCTTTCCTCATTTCCACAGAGCTCAGCAAAAGTTGGCATCCGAGCTTATCTTCAGAAGTGTTTTACTTGCATCCAGTTCCATCCAGGCAAAGCTAAGTATTTTGGATTGGTAAATTGCACTTGTGCAACTTAAAGTAGTTTCTGCAGTTTCCTTGCTTTATTTGTAGACGTCACTGGTAGCCTTATTAAAAAAAATGATTTGCTATCACTGTTGCTGCTGTTAGACTGTTTATCTTGAACTTGCCTTCTGTAAGGGATTTCTAGCTTGTTCTTTAAGTTGTTTGTAGTAGTATTCAGTTGTGAAATCCTTTTTTACCGCGCTTTCATATTAGGAGGACTGGGATTATTCATCTTTTGTCAGTATTTGTTTGCCTGGTCTAGATGAGATGGGAAACACACAAAAGGGCTCAAAGTGTAGCTGTTTTATAGGCCAGAGGGCTTATTAGTTTTTATTTTTTTTCTCTGCTGGTATAAATTCTGGTGGTTTGTGTGGAGCTGCTAACCATTCAGATGCAAGGTGGTTAGTAGTGCCCTGTACAGAAGCAAACATCTAGAATCAAAATGTTCCTATAGAGCTGTCTGTAAAACTGTACCCTGTAAGGAAGTAAGTATAGAAAAATACCCTGCACTCCGACAGGCTTAGAGCCGCTAGTTTGTGCATCCATTGATTTTAGCAGAATTTAGTATTTTATAGCCTAGACTGTCTCAAAGTAAGCACCCTTAATAGCCATCTGTAAACCCTGCATGCCACCCCCTTGAGCTCAACAACTAAAAGACTGAACAACATGGATGTGCAATTTTCTAACTTCTCGGCAGCCATCTATTTGTATATGGGTGCCTTGAGACACTCTAGTAATTGTCTCATGTCCACAGACAACAACTTATTCTTAAACAGATACTGTATGTGAGATGTGTGCATACACAATGTCACTGGTGGCTAAACTCTCACATACAAGCTCATATCAAGTTATTGAACCACACACACAAAAGTCACCACACATAGCACACAACACACACATAGACCGACGTATGCAGAGGTTCTTAAATGCAATCTCCATAGACAGCAAAGATCTGCTAGACCACCCACTGGCAAAGTTTAACCTCAGCAAACCCAAAAGCGCTCAACAAAAACAACACTAACAGCACACATACAGCTACACCTAGTGAAGCTCCAAATTTGTAAGGCAAGCAAACACACTTCCCAGGATTCTAGTCATAGCGGGCTCCTTTGTAAGACATACTGATGCTCCTCTAGCCAGTCTGAACATGGAGAAGATAATGGTTAGTTGCCTGTCTGTTGCCAAGATCTGCCAAATTATACATGCACTCAAGTCATTACACCACAGGTACCAGTATGATTCTGTCATAGACAGTTTAGGTGTAAATGACCTTAGACATACCTCTCTGGATTTTATGAAAAGAGACATTATGGAACTTGCAGACTATGCCTCTCAGGCTGATATGAGCCTACCACTGAACAGCATATTACCTTCACAGAGGATGATACCATGATATGAACAAAAGATGATTGATATTAACAATTGCCTGAGTTTCTGGTGTCATTTTATGGGAATCCAATATTTGCCAGCATGAGAGGACATGGTTAATAGACCATGTTGCTTTGCCAGGGATGCCTCTGCCCCCCCCCCCCCGACTTTCAAATACTGTCTAAAACCTTAGCCACCATCATAGTGCATTTTTTAGGCAATGCCAAATTGGAAAATCTACCAATATAGCAAAATCAGCTCAACTGAACCTCAAAGTGTTACTGCTCAATGCCAGAAGCCTAAACAAAAAAATACATTATTTACCTTTGAGAATATAGACATCTGTGCAGTTGCCAAGACATGGTTTAAAACCATAGGGAGTATCCCAGCAGTGCAAGGTTTCATTGCTTCTGCACTTTTAGACCAATAGCTGCACAGACAGGGGCTAAAGGTGGAGGTGTCTTGATGTACATCAATAACAAGCATATGTCTAAGGTTGGTTGAACAGGATGATGCACTAGAGTTTCTCCATATGCAGATCACCACAGATAAAATCATGTACCATATCTCAGATAACTATAGGTCACCCTCCATGTCCCAAGATACCCAGACAGCATACTTTGACCTACTGGAGACACTTACCATCCAACTGAACACCTTACTCATGGGGGACTTTAATTACACCTCAGTAGACTGGGAATGCTACACAGTTTGAAATCTTCAGACACAGAGATTCTTGAACTTAATAAATACAAATGTCCTTGACAAGTTAGTGTAGATTCTATTGGTTTGGTTGATGTCTGTTTAATTGACCCTATTTGGTCAACTACACATTTATTTGACAGGTAGGGGAATATTTCTTGTGCGAACCAGACCACAACTCGAACTCCAACATGAAACTCAGTAACTGGACACAAAAATCTTCCACAGAAAAATGAATAGACAACTGATAGGTCTATTCCAGCCAACTTATGAAAGTACGGACACCAAAGTTAGCGCTTTCATTCACTTTATTTCTTGTGAGCTTCTTCAGAAACAATTTAAACTCCACCCACAAGCACTTTATATAATAATAAAATTAATCACATGATGAATGATGTCATAAAATAATTAATTTCATATAAAAAAATAATAAAATTAGAATAAAATTACTTTTCATTTTACATATACATGTGTATCAAATAATACATATAACATATAAGTTACTTTTTCATTTGTAAAAAACATTTTATGTTTATCGTTTCATTTAACCCAGGGGCATAGTCTGCTCCTAGGTATAATTGCCAAAGGGATTCTTTACATTCCAAAATAACCTTACTATCCCCCATAAATACTTTTTGACTAACACTATCCAAATCAGAGAAAGTGAACTTCTTGAAATTTTTACATGCAATAGAATGTTTTCCTAAAGCATTAGCTGAATCTTTTTTCTTTATAACTAAAAGATGTTCACTAATTTTTTTCTTTAAACATCTTGTGGTCATACCAATATAATAGCTTGGGCATGAAAGACACTGGGCAATATAAACCACCATCTCACTATTGCATGTATAGTGATTTTTAGACCAGTGTATCTTCCCAGTATGTAGAAACTGAACTGACGAAGAATTACTAATATATCTACATTGTCTACAGTTGTTACAGGCGTAGGTCCCTTTGGTCAGAATTTTACTTTCTCCAATACAATCAACCTTATTTACTCCACGTTCTAATAAACTCTTAATGTTATTTGTTTTCTTAAATGTAAAGTTTGGTCGTTCACCTATAATTTTTATAAGATCCTGATTCCCCAGTAATACCTTCCAATTATCTACTGTGATATTTTTAATACACCACATTTCATTTGTAATAGGTAAAACAAATGCACGTGAAAATTCTTTGTTGTTATTAACCACATTTCTATCATGTGCAATATTGTATGTAGAAAGTTGCATCTGAATAGACAAAATAGGACAAGCTTTACCGTTTCTCAAACCTATTACTTCATTTTCAATGAGTTCTAACCACAACAGATCATACCCCCTTGCCTCAAAAAATGTCCTTAAAATCTTAATTTCTCTAATAAATGTTTCATCTTGCGATGTTAATCTACTAAGTCTAATCAGCTGTTCCTTAACCACTCCTTTTTTCATATGGAGTGGGTGTAGGCTTTCTCTATGTAAGTATTGATTTGCAAATGTTGATTTCCTGTAGATGTTGCTAATTAACTTTTTAGAAACTACATCATACGTCAGATGTAAATCAAGAAAATTCAAACTTTGGCCATACCCTCCTATAGAAAACTTTAAAAAAATCCATAGTGCCATTCAGATATGTTACAAATTTGTCAAACTCTTCAGGGGTGCCGTGCCAAAGGAAGAACAAATCATCAATGTAATGACGGTAAAACAAAATGTTTTTACCGAAAATACTGTTGTCAATGAATTTGCCTTCCCAATTGGCCATCACAAGGTTAGCATATGCTGGAGCAACTCTTGCTCCCATGGCTACCCCCGATGCCTGCTTATATAATTGATTATTAAAGCTGAAGAAATTATTATCAAGCACCAATTCCATTAGGGTACAAACTGTGTTAATTTTTGAATTATCTAAAGCACTATTTTTGGTTAGGTATTCTCTTAGAAATTCTACCCCTATTTCTTGGTCAATACATGTGTACAGTGAAGCAACATCCAATGATGCAAATCAAAAATCTTGACTTGGTGCATTTAATTCTAAAAAAGTACTACTACAATCAAACCCAACAATTGCCAGTCAATAAATGGGATATAACTGGTGAAAAATGAGTGTCCGGTTCCAAGGAAAGAGACAGAAAATACCCAAACTGTCATTTATTAGTACATCAGGTTAAGCGCTTTCATCTATCATCCATAGACTTCTTCAGAACACCATTTCTCAAACTAACAGCCTTTAAATAGTACTAATTAATTCAAATTATCCAATCCTGTGATACACCAATTTGATCTCATGAATATTAATTTCATGGATACTGAATGACTCATCCTGACATGGATTCTCATAACACAACCATTTAAAATCATGAAAATACATATAAAATAACTAAACAGTTATATAACTGTTTACGCATAATATAAAATCCATAATATTCAATAATAAAATTACATAGTAAAATAAAAATAAAATTTTAAAAATGTTAAAAATACAACTATTAGTTGTATCTCACAATGAACACACAAAACTGTGGGAAACTTGTAGCTCGATGAGTGTAATCAACTTGGAACAACACCTACCCTACTATTAATATTACTTTTTTCTTACCCATTCTAGGCCCTTAACAGGGGCTTGGTGGGAATACATTCATTTAATCCGGGGTAAGTGGCTGCATTTAATAATATTTGCCACTTCAAAAATGTCCTTGTTTCTACATAGGAAAAACTGAGAGGAGGTTAAGAAACCGAATATATGACCATCTTTATTGTATAAGAAAGCAAGATACTAACAACGCCCTATATAGGCATATTAGGGATAGTGAGACTTGTAACACTTTCAAGTTTGCAATTGTAGAGTGTGTAAAGATTAATCCTAGAGGAGGTGACATGAAAGGTATATTGGGGGTAAAAAGAAGTGAAGTGGCAAATGAATGAAATCCAATCAAGTGGAAAGAGTTTCACTCTTAGATCTAGTGGCCGATATAATCGGTCTAAAGGGGGGATTTGAACTATTCTTCTGTATTTTTGGTATGCCAAAAAAGACCGCCATTTTTGGGTGCTCAACTTGTATGCCAAAAAAGACCGCCATTTTTGGATGCTCAACTTGTAAGTATGTATGGCTTTGGTGATCTATTTCACCTTGGCAAAACATATCGAATAAACATGTGTCTAAGCGTAAATAACTTTCATTAATAAAGTTAATATCCACTTTTTTATATGTTTCCCCATCCTTTTAACAAATCTTCTATAGAACTATTATAGTCTTTCTACACACAATATTGCACATGATAGAAATGTGGTTAATAACAGCAAAGAATTTTCATGTGCATTTGTTTTACCTATTACAAATGAAATGTGGTGTATTAAACATATCATAGTAGATAATTGGAAGGTATTACTGAGGAATCAGGATCTTATAAAAATTAGAGGTGAATGACCAAACTTTACATTTAAGAAAACAAATAACATTAAGAGTTTATTAGAACGTGGAGTAAATAAGGTTGATTGTATTGGAGAAAGTAAAATTCTGACCAAAGGGACCTACGCCTGTAACAACTGTAGACAATGTAGATATATTAGTAATTCTTCGTCAGTTCAATTTCTACATACTGGGAAGATACATTGGTCTAAAAATCACTATACATGTAATAGTGAGATGGTGGTTTATATTGCCCAGTGTCTTTCATGCTCATGCTATTATATTGGTATGACCACAAGATGTTTAAAGAAAAGAATTAGTGAACATCTTTTAGCTATAAAGAAAAAAGATTCAGCTAATGCTTTAGGAAGACATTCTATTGCATGTAAAAATTTAAAGAAGTTCACTTTCTCTTATTTGGATAGTGTTAGTCAAAAAGTATTTATGGGGGATAGTAAGGTTATTTTGGAATGTAAAGAATCCCTTTGGCAATTATACCTAGAAGCAGACTATACCCCTGGGTTTCTCCCATGTTGGAAAAACATGCTGAGTGTTTCCATCTCAAACTCACCAATGACTGGAGCTGTGGGCAGCAGCACAGACTCTACATAGTGCCCGATAGGGGGAAGAGTTGTACAGACCAACCGCTTTGGGCATCTACTGTGTGCACAGTATCCTCAAGATAGGAGAACATGGATCACAGACTGCACATCGTGGCAGGACTAGCCATTCGACAGTGTAAAATATGGCTCTAGGTGATTCAATCATGTTGACTAATGTCGCCAAAAATGGGCATGGGTAGTTACTGGTGATAAGTGGTTTGAGGACTCTGCCTACTCTGACCCATGCCAGGGACCCATGCTAATGGTGAGAGGGGTATATGTGCCCCTGTTGGCCAGTGTGTGCCCACCATAAAACCCAGCAGCCCTGGGTCAATAAGCTACTGGCTGGTCAATGTCTAGTTGCCCAGCCCTGGGTTACCTGGGATAGCTCTCTTGAGCGAAAGCTGGATGTAAAACCAACCAACCTGCCGAACATGAAGTGAGAATTGCTACACTTAATGTAGGTTCACTGACAGGATGCAGCTTGGAAGTGGATGACATGATAATACAGAGGAGGCTGGACATCCTATGTATCCAGGAGACAAGATGGAAGGGCAGTGCAGCAAAGCCACATGCCTTGGGACCCAGAGTCTACTACTCAGGTGGAGGGCCGGCTAGAAATGGTGTAGGAATAAAGAAGGAGAAGCCATTCTAGACTTCTGTCTGGCAAATGGCTTGGTAGTAGCCAACACATGGCTTAGAAAGAATGGCAGTCACAAGATCACATACAAGAGTAGTCAATATGGAACTCAGGTAGACTTCCTTCTAGTAAGGAAAAGGCACCGGGGCAGAATCCATGATTGCAAAGTCATCCCCAGTGAAACAGTCAACCCACAGCATAAACCACTAGTTGCCACAGTCAGCTGCAAGCAGTGGTCAGAGAAGGATCTAAAGTCAACAGACACCACCCTGAAGACCTGGAAGTTGACTGGAGAGAAAGTACAACTTACTCAGGGCTCTAGCACCCCAAGAAGAGGAGGAAATGGGTGGTGTTGAAGAAGAATGGCAGCGCCTAAAAACAGCATGTATTAGGACTACAGAAAAAATATGTGGCCGAGCCTGGTACGGAAGTAAGGTACATAAGGAAAGCTGGTGGTGGAATGCAGAAGTCCAGGAAGTCATCAAAAGAAAAAAGGAGTGCAGAAAGAAATGGGAGACAGAAAAGCCTGACCAGGCTAAGAAGGACTACTGGTTGGTTTAATAAAGAAGCTAAGAAAGAAGTTGCAATAGCAAAGAATAGGGCATCGGAGGCACTGCACCAACTTCTGGAAAGTGACTCAGTAAGGGGCACAAAGAAACTATATCAGGTTGCAAGGCAAAGACAGAAAGATAAAGAAGATAGTCAGACACCCTTCATAAGGGATGCCAGCAACAACCTGCTCACCAGCCCAGAGGACATCAGAGGCAGATGGAAGGAGTATTTCCAGCAGCTTCTGAATGAAGAAAACCCCACAGAAGCTGTACTGACCCAGAAACAGCCTACAATGAGAGAAGAGGAGGAGCCCACCTTAGAAGAAGTAAGAACAGCACAAAGGAAGATTAAGTCAGGGAAAGCAGCAGGCTCAGATGAGGTCATAGCAGATAAGATAAAGATGCTTGGTGAGATGGGGGAGAAATGGCTCCTGAGGGTACTAATAGCAGTGTGGAGAGAAAGGAGTATCCCAGATGACTGGAGAATAAGCATACTCATGCCAGTGTACAAGAACAAAGGGGACATCTACAACTGTGGACAGTACAGAGGCATCAAACTCCTATCACACTGCATGAAAGTTCTGGAGAGGGTCATTGATAAAAGGATATGCAGAGTAGTAGAATGTAAAATGGGAGATGAGGAGTTTGGATTCAGATCAGGATTCAGCACAACTGACCCGATGCTTGTATTGAAACAGATAATTGAGAAGAAGCTAGAGATGAGGAGAGAGTCCAACTGGGCATTCCTAGACTTGGAGAAAGCATATGACAAGGTCCCAAGTCAAGAAAGTTTATATGGGCAGTACTGCTGTGGTTTGAATCCCAGAAACATTGGTAGAATTAGTGCAGGTTATATAGAAGGACCCAATGACTCAAGTATGAACAGTGTTCGGCCTCACAGATGGGTTCCCAATGGGTGTGGGTGTACATCAGGGTTCAGCTCTGAGCCCACTGCTGTTCATACTGGTGATGGTCTACATTAGCAAACAGGTTGGGGGAGACGGATCAACAAAGCTGCTGTATGCAGATGATGTGGCAGTACAGGCAGATTCTGAGCTAGAACTTCAGCAAAGGATAGGAGAATGGAATGCAAATCTGAAGGCACATGGGATGAAACTAAGCATAGATAAGATGGCGGTAATGGCAGCAAATTGGGGAAATCAGAAGAAGTTGAGAATAGAGATAGAAGGGAAGATAGTGTAACAGGTAAACAGCTTCAAGTATCTGGGAGGAGTAGTTGAGGAGAAAGGTAGTCTGAATGAAGAGGTCAAAGCTAGAATCAGAGGGGCTGCAGCCAACTGGCATATAGTATCAGGTGTTGTCTATGACAGAAGAATGCCAAAGAAGCTGAAAAGTAAGGTGTACAAGACAGTGGTGTGACCAGTACTACTGTATTGTACAGAAACCTGGGCAGTAAAGGCAGAACAGTTGAAGAAGCTAGAGGTGATGGAAATGAAGTGCCTGAGAAAAGTGATAGGATGCACACTGTGGGACAGACGAAGAAATGAGGACATAAGAGCAGAAGCCAAAGTAGCTCCAATTGCAGAAAAGATCAAAGAGAACAGATTATGGTGGTTTGGGCATATGTGTAGAAAAGCAGAAGACAATCTGGTGAGGAAGATTTGGGATGGACAGGAAGAAGGTGAGAGGAAGCTAGGACATCCAGCAAAGAGGTGGATGGATTGTGTGAAAGAAGATCTGCGACAGGCATGAGTGTTGAAGAAAGCAGGAGTGTGGCACTGAAATGAGA
This sequence comes from Protopterus annectens, assembly GCF_019279795.1. Classification (NCBI taxonomy): domain Eukaryota; kingdom Metazoa; phylum Chordata; order Ceratodontiformes; family Protopteridae; genus Protopterus; species Protopterus annectens. The sequence continues at coordinate 271,733,378 of NC_056739.1, forward strand.
GAGTTGGTGACATTTAACAAGATACCCCGACCCCATGTAGAAAAATGGGGAAAAAGGGGGATGATGATGATGATGACACAACAAAAGGTAAAAATCATGGCTAAAATCAGGGAGTAAAACTTCCGTAAAAATAAAAAAAAATCTCATTAAATTAAAGAGGCAACTAAGATGGCTAATTAGGTCCAGTAAAGTCAATTTTGATGTTAAGATAGCCTCCCAGGCAAAAGACAACCATAAAGCTTTCTTCAGCTATGTCAGAAAGCTGAAATGCAGCAATTAACAATGTGCTGAACTGGTGCTTAATGATGCCACATTCACTCAACTGGGCGATATAGTAAATCTGTTGGCTGACAAATTCAGTTGCAACTTTACTGTCCATCAACTCAGCCCCAGGCACCCCACAAGAAGTATCCTCAAACATAACCCTTTCAACTATAAATAGATAGCATGTCCTGGCTGTGCTCACTAAGGCCAAGAACACAGCCTCAAGGGGCCATGATAACATCCTGGTATGCTTTCTGAATAGTCTAAAATATGACTTATCAGGACCACTGGAGCCACAATTTAACTATAGTCTCAAAACAGGCTCTTTGCCACAAGACTGGAGGACTGCAGTGGGCATCCCCCTTCATAAGGGTGGACCATCAACAGTTCCCAGACACTACATGCCAATCAGCCTATTTATTTATTTTTTTGAAAACACATTGAAATAATTATCATGGAAATGATCAACAAAGACATAAGAGGCCTCCAGACAATGGATCCCTTCCATTTTGGCTTCATCAAAGTATGGTCATACCTACTGAAGCTTTGAAAAGGTCATCAAGGCAATGAATGGGGGTAAATCGGTGCTTTCTACTTACCTTGATTTGGCTATGGCATTTGACACAATTTCCCACTCGGGCATTGTTAACAAACTTACAGAACTAGGCATAAATGCCTTTATAATGCAATGGATATACAACTGGCTCACAGTTAGGACCCTGTAGGTTAAAATCAGACAGACCATCTCAAGAAAGAGGCCAGTAACCAGGGCTCCAAGTTGATCCCACTCCTCTTTGGCATTTACTTTTCGGAGGTCAAAGCCAATGTCAAAGGCCTTTGGGTAACCAGGTTTGAAGGTGATTGAAAACTTGGAGCAATCATAGAAATCACCCCATGGCACAAACACCCTACAGGAAGGTCTAACAGAGACAAATGACTGGTGCAAAGTCATGGCTTAAAACCTAATGCTAAGAAATGGTTATAGTACCTTTTGGAAGTCAGCCATCCTGGGAAACTATGTCACCAATAAAACATCACTCAGAGTTGACTCACTGGTTAGTGGTGTGGGAGCTCGAGCTCATATATAGATAGTAAGCCAGCCAATGACAGACATGTGCCTGAGGTAGTAAGGAAAATGTTTCTGTGTTGCTCTGCTTATAAGTAAAAGCATTGCATTTAGGTTCTGGAAAGTCATCATGCCACTGTACCAAGCCCTCATCAGACTACTCGTACAGTAGAATGCTCCCTTCATTATGTACCTGACCAGACACATGCAGCATCTGGAATGTCAGCAGAGTTTCTTACAAAAAGAATACAGGGAATACACAGAATGTTCTGGCAGATTGCCTCAAAGCCCCATCTCTCTACTTGACCTTAATACAGACTAGTGAGAGGTGAACTATGTATGACATACAAGGCATACTTACACCCTGCTCTGATGAACCTTTTACACATTAGCAAAACAAACATCATTAGAACTACTAGATCCAAAGTCATAAATTTTGCTTTTGACATAAACAGGACATGTAGAGGCAGATATGTATCCCAGAGAATTCCAATTCTCTGGAGTATGCTCCCCATCCATGTGAAACAAAGTCCCTCCCTAGCCCTATTTAATCATACCTTGGACTCTTGGATGGGAAATCAGAAATTCACCCCTGGTCTAGCACCTGTTTCTGATGGACAGAGGCAGCCGGTAAATCACCCCCTATACAAATGCCTGAAGCATAAAACTTGTGGATCACATTTGGGTTGCCTGGCTGTGTCTGAAGTAACCTTCAATTCATTAGACCTCTGTTCCATCAAACAGGTTCAACTGAAGACATTTTTCATTCACCCTGAGGTTATGCAACCTCACTGGGGTTTTTGTAGTATGCAGGGATACTTGTTCCCCACTTCACCTAAGGTTTTAGTTTCAAACCCATTTAGTGGACTAAGTCTGTTGAGTCAGATTTCAGAAATATTCTTTAAAGCATAAACCTCATTCCATTTAGGTCCTTCCTGTGATGAAGCTTTGGGATTTGTTAGCAAATTACCAAAGGTCAATTGCTTTGAGGTCAGACTGAAGAATCTGATCAACTCAAAGACGTTTGTCCTGTGATCATACAGCATGAAAGGGAAATGTCAAATGGATCAGGAAGGCAATCAGAGCATCAGACCGTGTATTCCAGATGTGTGTGGCCACATATCCTTCTTCAAACACCGCATTGGTTTGTATTGTTGAAACTCTCTGAAGTCCCTAAATATATACGTTATCCTTTCTAATAGTCTTAACATCAATTGTTTAATTCTGAAAAGTCAGATATAGCATACATAAGGCAGCAGTCAGGAGATGATGGACCCTGTCCACTTTTTTGTTTCAAAAGCATACATGATAAATGGTTCTGGGACAAACATTCGTAATATAAGAGGCAGCTATGAGCACACTTGTGCATTAGTTGTAAAGTAATTGAATATTTCATACATTTTTGGCATTATCATGTTCATTGAAATGTCTGTACCTTATGTGGATCAGTAACAAACAAATTACCAGTGAACTCATCTGTCCAGCTAAACCAGCTATATTAATAGTATAAAAATATGGGGTAAATCACATACAGCTAATTTAGGCTATGTGCTCTGCATTAAAAATATTTGAAGCCAAGGAAAAAGAATTGGACTTGCAAGATATATTGACATTAATGTTCGTTACAAATCAGACCTCACTTAAAAAAAATCAACCTGTACAAGGAGAAAGTAGGGAAATTTGACTCATAAATTTGCATCTTGAAGAACCAGCCATCTTATTGTTTACGTCAGTTGCCAAGTAATCCCTCTTTACTTGATCTTCCCTTAACTGCCCACTAAAGAACTCTTCAACATTATTGTACTGGATGTTTTTAAGCAAGTATTAATGTCTGACAGGGTGGGTGTTTTGGGTGAAATAATGGATCACCCAAGGATGTTCTGATCCTTCACATTTTTTATATTTTGGAAGCAAAATATTTCTTTCTCCTAATGTTTGAAAGTTGCTGTAACTTATGTAGTCACTGTTGAGGTATTTTACTTATGTGTCTAATGTTAACACAGACACACATATACAGACTCCTAGATCTACACACACACAGACAAACAAACACACACAAATGCACACAAATTCATCCACAGAGATGCACAGATCTTCCCTGTAATTACAGCTGCTTTTCTTGGCTGAATACACCTCAGATATCTCATTGTTATAAAATGAATGGCAGAGAATTTCATATAGTGCAAGGCAGTGCACGACCATGCCCCTCAACTGTCTGTGATTTTGCCTCCTATTTTTGCTGTGTCCCTTTATTCTCTGGTAAATCACTGAAGATCATAGCTGGTCGATAAAGCCAGACGTTACTGCTTCATGCTTCTTATTGTTTAGGTAGAGCTGTTGATGAAAAGCCTCATGCTGTACTTCTGCCCTGAATTCTCTTTCACTCTCGCTTGCTTGCATGCTCTGTCTCTGTCCCTCACTCTCTCATACACACAGAGACACACACACAAACACACACATAATGGCATTACCTTTTTTTCCTATCTCCCTTTTCCACCTTGTTAACTATGTTTTTTTAAGCCATTCTTAAATGAGTAGAAAGTAAAACGGAAGTCCTTGTAACTGCCCCTGCAGTTACTTTTTCTCTTTGACTTTTTTATTTATTTATTTATTTATTTATTTATTACCTTTTTTATTGTACATTTGTTAAACAGCAAAGCTGCATTTAGTAGACATAAAAAATGGCTGCCATTTGCTTCTGTTTTCAGTACATGTTTCACAGCAGCTTTATATGTTGCTGTGAAGTGACGGACTTTTTTTTTCAGTAGGTGATTACCTGTACGTTAATACTCTGTTGGAGAACATTTGTTATCCAGTAGGGTAACAATAAACCCTTTGCCCAATGTGTAATGGAACTTGTCTATAGGGAATGAATTCCATGGTTGTAGCACATTTTGTTGTCTTCACTGCCACCTGTCAAATCAGCACGCAAATAGGAATTTCAACAATATTGGATTTTAATCAGCCTACCCTATTTATTTATTTACTTACTTGCACTTTTTCTCCAGCAATGTCTATCTTGGAAGCTAATTTTCAGTGCAGTCCCGGTATGAAAAGGAGCAAAGTTTTAAGCAATAAAATAAGCAAACTAAATTCATTATAAAGGCACTCGTACAAAGTAAAAGATATGATAAAAGCAGAAACCTAGATACACCAGTAATGCACTAATTTAGAAGATGTGTATTACAGACAGAAAATTATTACATACTGTAGCTAACCAAGTTACAAGCCTTATGACAACAACAACAGAACATTCAGAGTACTTTCTTATGAAATAATGAGAACAGAATACATTGGAAAGAAGACGGAAATAAGTGAAAGAACCAAACAATGTACAATTTATGGTTGTTTGAATGCCATGCAAGGACATGCTGAACTGGAAATTTACATGTGTATAAAATGAGGGTCTATATTAAAACACTGAACATTCAAAATTTCAAGTGTTTTAATATCGAACTGTTTTCAGCGAACGCTGAAAATGTAGAAGAAACAGAAAACCAAATTTTTTCCTAGGGAAAGAATTTGGTTGTCCGTTTATGTTGCTTTGGTATTTTCAGCTCTGTGGTGAAAAGTTACGGCTCGGGTTTAGGTAAGTGTGCGATTGTGTGGACGTGAGGGTTAGGGCGGTTTAGGTGAGTTAGGGTTAGGGCGCGGGTGAGGTGACTGTGCGATAGTGACAAACCTTAGGGTTAGGATTTGGGTTAAGGTAAGTGGATAGTTAGTGGTGTATGTATAGTTTAGTGTAGCGTTAGGTGTAAGAGTTTAGGTGTATGTGTGTGGATTGCTGTTTGGTGTGTTTGAGTTGTGTGTATGTGTTTTGGAACAGCAAATTTTTTCCCTAGGAAAAAATTTGCTGTTCTGTATGTTCGATGTTTTAAATTTTTGATTAATAGGGTTCGATATTAGAACACTCGAAAGTTTGAAAGTTCAGTGTTCTAATATAGACCCTAAAATGAATATGACTTGACGTTACAGTAGTACAGATTTAGGCAGCTGGGGAATATAGGAGAATAAAGTTGGAGTGTGTTTTTCTGCTTTATTTTTGAATATCTTAAGGTTAGATATAGCTAAGGCTATGAGGAAGCTAATTCCAAAGCTTATTAATGTAAAATGATTTCCACATGTCATGGCAATATTGGAGGAGTGGTCGACTCTATCATAAAATGAGTACCACATATAGTGGCAGTACAGGTGGAATGGTCACTTTATCATAAAATGATTATCACATATAGCAACAGCAGTAGAGGAAGGTCACTTATCATAAAATGATTATCAGATATAGTGACGATAGTGGAGGAACGCTCGCTTGCTGTGTCATAAAATACTTCCATGTTCACAATACAGTGACAACCAGTAAGAAAACCCATACAAACATATTTAAGGATCGGCAAGAATTACTCCTTTTGGGGAAGTTGGTAAATGCTGTGGATTCACTCGTATTTCTCAAATGTGTAGAACTTTGGAGAATGCCCCTGATTTTGGCCTATATTTTTGCCCTTTACCTCATAAAAAATAGATTTTCTGGTTTATCACTAATGATTACTCAGTCAACGATGTCAGCATTGGTTTACTATGATAATTACGAGTACAGGTCAGACAAAAACAGGGATGTCGAACAACAGTTGGACGATTCCCATTTCGTCTAACCCCTCACAAGTGTGAGTATGCAGACTCGCAAATGCCACAGTGCATTCACACACCTATCATCAGCATTATGACTACAGATTGTGGTACAGTGGGGATCGGGAAATTACTCTTTTCTCCACTGTAGTGTGGTTTCGGAGTTAGAATATATTATTTGCAGGGGGGGGGCATAGCCCCCCTGTCAAAAGATAAGATTATGTAGTGTGCAGTAGTGACTTGCTTAACAAATGTCAAAAGTGCGAATTCGGCTATGTTGGTATGTGCACTTTGACATTTTGTCCTAATTGATATGCTGAACTTCGCACATGTGATTTGCAGATGTGGCTGGATTTTGTTGTGAACTTCGACAATATGATATTAAACCATCAGCACTAATATTTACTCTGTCAGTAATGCCAGGAGTAATGATTACTCGGTCAGTAATGACAGGCTTTAAAACTTCATACTACTTATTGCTCAAAAAATGCACGTTGATGCAAAATCTGTTGCTCTACTAAGTTTTCAAAGTGAATTAGAGTAATACTTAAAAGTTGTCCCTGATTTTGGACCTTTGTTTTATAATTATTTTTGGGTTTGTCTAGATGTCTTGATCAAAGAAGTTGAGAGATATGTTTTACCCCAAATATGTACTCTCTAGTGGAGTGATGATACAGTTTAGTACTTGTACCATACTTTTTATATCTATTTAACCACACAGCCTCTATGCTACACCATCAAAAATGAAATATAAGACAACAGCTTGGGAATCATCTGACATTAATGATCTTTTTTTTATATATTTTTGGGCTGACACCCCCATAGTGATCACCAAGCTTCCTTCTTGGACATACAGTGGATGCATTCAAGCCTTCTTTCTAAGGCCATTTCCTCTAGGAGGTGAGAACCAGGTTGTGATAGTGGTGCTGTTGTCTGACTGAAGGTGGGGAGTTTTTGTTTATGCTTCTTATACCTACCCCCAGCAGACTGCATGCTGCATTTATAGCTGCTACCAGACAGTATATGCATGCTGCCACATACGATAAGTTTCATACCCTATCACAGGGTGTGCACAGTAGACTTCTTGCTGTGGATGATGCATACACACTTCTTCTAGTATCATCAGTGCTAAGCCATGACTCTCTCTGTAAGCTGGATCTGCTAGCATTGGCTTGCCACTCTAGTGCCATGCACACTTGTGAAACATGGATCATCTAAGGCACAGTCTCTGTGTCATGAGGCCCTGATGTCAACTGTCTTATGAATGAAAGGGGAGCAGGAGGGAGAAGGTCTTGATGAAATACAGATTGAGAGAACATCATCGACCTATGCCCTTAGCATAGTATTTGGAAAAAATCATCATGTTAGTAGAACAGCAAGAAACTGTACTACCAATCAATCTTATTTATTTATTTAGTTTGTTATGTGAGATAGACTGACTTGACAAAACTCATTTTTATGAAGGCACAACAGAAAAGACAACATCAGCAGTTCTATTTGAACAAGTCAAAGCCTTCAGTACTGTAAAAACTTTCATGTTTCTTAAAAGATGGACTGAAATTGGTATCTTCCCAACTTCACTGCCATGGTAGAAGGTGAGACAGATATGGGTCAGTTGGAGACAAGGAGACTGGACACAGTCGCTCTGCACGGTCCTGTTTTATGATCACATTGTTCAACATTTTTCAGTCCCCTGTGGCAACACTGCTGGCCATTGTTCCACTGCTTGCAGGAAATGTAGCAATTTAATCTCCTGCAGACCCACTAAGTATTGAAAACACTTATTTACAGACAGTTTTAATTACCTATTACAGGTGGCTACAAAAAAATCATTTTCTTGTAAGTCGAGAGAAAAAGGTATTGAGTTGTGACAACAGCATTCTGCACTGAAAAGTATTCAGTAGGAAATACCCATGCCATAAAAGACACTGACATAAAAGCTGTTGCTCTGTTTCGGTGGAATATTGCTCTTGTTTTATTTGTTAGAGGAAACTATGTTTGTATCCTTAGTGCTTTGGTGCACTTCCTCTTCTATCCACTGGTCCTCCTTGTCCTTGGAACATTCATGAAGGGATTTCCCTACTGCAGTGTTATTAGCCACTTTATCCCATATTGTTTAATATGTAAACAAAAAAGCAGAATTAAGGAATTACAATGACAATGGAAATTTTACTTTGCTTAAACTCCACATACTGATGGAAAGATTGGAGAGTTCTCAGTTTATATGGTGATATTTTCCTACAGTTTTAGTTGGGATAGATTTAATAATCAGTTTTGCAGGATCTCTTGAACAAACCTTACAGATGAAATATTCTTTCAAAACAGACTACAGCCTTTTACTATAATCATGCTTATGGTGACCAATGCATCCAGAAAGTGTGTAAGTTAGGCTACGGCAGTAGGCTGAGAGACCAGCTTGGTTTCACCTTGCAACAGATACAGCAAAAGCAAGGTTTTAGTTTTAATTTTTATACTATTTAAGATCACCTTTATTTTCAGTATTTAAAGGTCTGTATTTGCAGCTTTACCTACTGAAAGTGCATACTAGATTCATACTGCATATGCACTGATACAGTGCTCTTACATTCGAGTGCCAGCCACCACTTAACTTTAAGTATCTGATGAAGTTCCGTTTTGTTTGAAAGTAGTTAAAGGAACGAAAGCGCTTATACAGCCTTTCTTGGAACAATCTTGTGTGGCTTTCTTAATTAAGAAGTACTTCTGGTGCCTTGTTTTTATGATTAACTTTAATTGTTTTTAACTGATTGGCAAGGAATAAGGAATGGCAGAATTATTAGTTTAGATCTTTTGACTTTCAGTACTAACTGGCGCCTTTCTTATTGGATTCATTTTTCACTCATACCTTCTGTCTTAACAGCATGGTAGTGCCTGTCTGTAACTGTAAAAGAGGAGTATATGTCTGCTGGTTCACACCCATCCTCTTCCCTTTTTATCAGTTCTTCTGGTCACACAAAAGCAGAGTCACAACAGCACTTTTGAATGTGCCCTCATCTCCCACTTGGACTGTTCTCTGCTGTATCTGAGTAGTGATGGGTGGCAAGGTTTCTCTTGGACAAGAAAGGGCTGCTTTTTGGTTGCTACATCGTACATTTTCATATTCTGAACACACACACACACACACACACACACACACACACACACACACACACGCTCAGAGAAAACATTGATTTAATCTTACACATCAGTCACTAAGCACAAGTTAAAATGTCTAACGTGTGTTACTACTAACGTTATTTTTATTTTTTGAAGATGAAGCTTTTAATATTTTTAGAATCTTTAAGAATCTTACATTTACTTGTTTAGAAGTAAAACAAAAATGCAAAGAAAAGTTACTTGGCTGCTTTTCCTGATGAATATTGTTTCTGAAAAAGAAACCTTTAATAATTTTAAAAGTGCTGTAAAAAATGGTAATTTGATGCTTCATGTTGTCCTTTTACAGTATTCTAACATGTGGCCGAAAGCTTCTGGGACTCTGGCCAGCAACACAAGGCAGTGGTAATGCAGGGTCCAGTACCTCAAACTTTAGCCAGCCTGACAGTGTGATTTTGCAGGTAAGTACAGCTGTACAGGAGTCTGGACACTGAGTGTTCAGTCTGCAATAACTAGAATTCTATTTTTTTTTTTTTTTTTGAAAAACATGCCAGGTCATATCTAACTAAAATCAGTGGTGTATAGTCAGGCACATTCTTTGTACTCAGAATACTTTTTTCTAAAGATCTCTTAGAATTATTCTGAGTTGTGAAAGTATTAGCTTGTTTATAACTGTTTAAAGTAATGCACATGGCATAGATTCCTACACAGCTAATTTAGAGATATTAAAGTTCCTGAAAGAGATTTAGTTTTATTACTGTAGGAGAATCTGCTGAAATGGTTGTTTGCATTTTTAACTGTATCATTTGCATGCGTCTGCATTTGTGAACTTAAGGCGGGTTGATGGGGTGCTACACTGAATCTTTGAATACAGAATAAGGATATCTGGATTTACATATGACTGATATGTATGGGAAATCCTTCCTCATGAAACTTAACACAATGAAAGTATAACCTAGAGGTTTGATAGGTAAACTACAAACCAGATGGGGACTTCAGAATGTGTAGTTTTCATGCAGATGAATTCTTGATTTATGATCAAGGAGTGGTCATTTTACAGTGCAAGTGAGTTTCTTAAAAAATAAGTAGGCCTTCCTGGCTGACAAAGAATAATGTAAAACTCTTGCACAGAATGTTTCATCATTCCATTGTAGCTTACTGTAGTCTCTACATAGATTATATTGTTCACTGTATTTCTAAACCATGCAGGTGGGAAAAGAATTTGATGATGAGTATGGCTTCTTAATGGTTTTGTGGACTGCATGCCCAGTATCTATATATGAACAATTTTTCATACCTATACAGATTGTTTATCTTTGTCCTGCCTGCCTGTGGGTTACTCATATGCAAAATGTAAGGGCCAAAATACTACCGTGGGAATTGTAAGGCTAGGCTACTTAAGATCCTCACAGATCAACAGCCTAGTAGCTTCTTAAGAACCTATGAACTGAGCTTATCCAGTCTGTCTGTCTCCATTCTTTATTTGCATATGATTATGTTTTATACATTTTTGTTGCATTTTGTTGTGTTTTTTCTTTGCATGTGTGAAACTCATTTACTTTAACCCAACAGTTGATGCTGGCAGTCTTTTTGTCTATCAGATGTTTATGCTTTAGTGTGCTTTCATTTGGACTAGTGATGTAACTCATCTTTACTGAAATATGCTACCCTTCTTTACCTTGTTAATGCTCCTGGAATATTTGTACATATATTTCACTCCATCTGTCTTTCTCAGTTCTAAAACATAACTTTTATGGTAGACTGTGTGACGATGTGAGGTAGTGCCAGCTATGCCAAGAGAAAGTAGGGCAGGGGATATGCAACATATGCCAGCATAGCTAGCTGGAGTTTTGTAAAGAATTATATGCCATTTGTATATCAAATTGATTTGTATAGATGCTTGTGTTGAAAATGTATTTGTAAAGCTGCTTGTATTAAAAATATACCAACAGTGGGTCCTGCTAGACAGAAAAGAAATACACCTGTATGTCAGACTGCATTGTAACTGTTGAAATGAATATATTGTAACAGATGATATTGGAAAAGAAGAGGTTAATCTCAGTCCAGCTAACTTTGAAAAATAATTTGAAATTAAATTACCTGCTTTAGGCCATAAAGATTGCATCTTACAGTTCTGATTGCAGCCAAAGAAGAAATGTCTGCGAACACCAGGGCTAGGAATCCTACTGTATTGTCCTCAGAGGTGAACTAGTTGCTACTGTGGAAGGATGGATGCTTTGAAATGGTTTTATAGCTTCCAGATGTTATAACATATCTTAGCAAAGCTCTGTCTGTGTGCATCGTAACACATACATGCGAGATTCTGGTCCAGTTTCTAGTAAAGAGGGTAGTGTGGGAACCAGAGGTCAGATGACCAGATGTACATGATATCAATCAGGAATCCAGTACTGAAATGAAGGTTTCAATACTAGATGAGACAGAAGTCTCAGGGCAGTCTGTTTTTGAAACCTGACAAAGAAGGAAGACCACTCACCCACTTCATGTTGCCTTACTTTAGTAGATAACCAGGTAATAGTAATTATTTAGATCCGTCAGGAGAATATAGTAAGATTAGCTGAGTTCAGTTTTTCGGTATCTGTATGAATCTAGCCATCTATGTTATTTTAATATTTTCTGTGATTTAAACTCTGGTGTTTATTATAAATAGATATTTAGTATTTTCATGTTCTTTTATTATTTATTATTAAATATATTTAAACTTTCCATTGTGACTGGTCTTTTAGAGACTATTTTAACCTTTGAGATTCCTTATATTTGTTTGGTGACACCGTGCCTGCTCCTGTCCAGAGCAGGAACATAACAGACTGCACTGTCTTTTTTACTTTTATTTGAACATTTCCTGCTTTACTTTCCTTCTGTCTGTATGGCATTCAGAAGTGGGAAAAGTATTGCTAGTAAGGCCAGACCTGTGATTTGTATAGTATTATCATCTCTTCTCAATTTCTGATGACCATGTATGCACCTTTCTTAACCAGCTAGCATTTCACTGGCTTATAGCATACTATTTAACTGCCTTTAGGTCTTCCATACATTAAAACTTCTTTCCTTTTTTTTGAACTTGTGATATAGTTCTTCTTCTTTAAGTTTTTGACATTTAACAATTGGCTAAGTTTCTGGTATCATTCTAAGGGGATCCAGTATCTGTCTGTCTGGGATGACATGGTTGACAGACCTCAATGCTTTGCCAGAGATGGCCTCCATCTGTCACCCCTGGGTTTCTGGATACTGGCCAAGGCTCTTGCCACCCCTATAGTGCCTTTTTTAGAAGGTGTTCCAAAGACCAAATTACCACCGTAGCAGCTGCAATCAAATGCAATCTGAAAGTCATGCTGCTCAACGCTAGAAGTCTAAAACTTAAAATGCACTTGCTGGAAGCACTCCTTAAAATGGAGATCATCGACATTTGTGCTGTAGCAGAGACCTGGTTCAAAGCAGCAGAAAGCACCCCTGCACTACCAGGCTTAACTCATTCCACACCTTTCGGCCCCAGAACTTGGGGCTCCAAAGGCGGTGGTGTTTCCATATTCATAAAGGATGCATACACCTCCTGACTGGTAGCCCACCATAACGCATCAGAGATACTTCAAGTGCAGCTAACATTGGGTAAGACAGCAACTCAGGTCGTAGCCTGCTATAGGTCCCCAACCATGTCCTAAGACTCACACTCCATGTTCCTAAGCACCCTGGAGAATATTAGGGTCCAACCTAACACTCTCATACTAGGCAACTTCAACTACCCTCCATTAACTGGAAAAACTACTCCTGTACCAATACACTTGCCCAATGTTTCCTGGAATTCATTAATTCCAATGCCCTGTACCAGCTCAATATTACCCCCACTAGAGCTAGCAACATCCTTGACCTGGTCATTACTAACATGGGCGACCGTTGCTTACACCAGTAGTCAACTCCTCCCTGGTTAGATCTGACCACAAGCTAATCACCTTGGAAATCCACATTCAACCCCCCCCCCCCCCCCACAAAGGTAACCACCATGAAAAACGTCTCTAAAGCTAAGTTTGGGCTCCTAAAAACAGAGGCGGCTAACTTTATGGCACCCATGCAAATGGAGAATAGTCGCATGACTGCCAAATCATGCGCCAATGCACTGTACGAACACGTACACAAATGCATGGATCTCGCCATACCTAATAGAACCAAGACACTCTCCTGCAAAAAAAGGAAGCCAATCTGGTGGTCCCCTGCCATAAACAAACTCTACAACAGAAGGAGGAAACTGATGCGAAATAAGGTATAGTCCCAAGACTATAAAAACTTTATCAGCCTCAACAAAAAGTTGAGATCTCATCAAATCCTCTAAAGCTAGCTATGAAAACAGAATTGCAGCAGATAGTAAAGACAACCACAAGGCCTTCTATAGTTATGTAAACAATCTCCACGGCAATACCCATATTTGCTCTGAGCTGCTGCACAATGGTACCTCCTATACTGAGCCAACAGATATTGCCAGTATACTGGCCGACAGATTCAGTGCCAACTTTACCCTTCCCCCAAGGAACAATCACAATACCAGTAAATTGCCAGGCAGTCAGTATTACTGCTGTATAGGTTAAAACAGCACTGTCCAAGGCCAAGAATACAGCTTCTATGGGACCTGAAAATATGCCTGGCTGTGTTCTACATGAACTACAGGATGGACTGGCACCTCACTTGTGTGCCCTGTTCAATCACAGCCCCTCCTCAGACTTTGTCCCTACCGAATGGTGCACTGCTACAGTCATCCCTCTCCACAAAGGAGTGACTACAGACCCTGGGAACCATCGCCCCATTAGCCTGACGAGTCTGATATGCAGAGTTGTGGAACGCATCATCATGGACCTAATAAACAAGGATATAGGGAATTTTCAAACTGTGGATCCCACACAGTTTGGTTTTGTGAAGGGTAGAACATGCCTGCTCAACATGGTCAGCTTCTTTGAGTCAGTCACCAGAGCTGTGGATGAAAGCAAGGTGGTTCATACAGCCTACCTTGATCTGGCCAATGCCTTTGATACCATTCCCCATTCAGGAATCATAGAAAAACTCACTAAGCTAGGCATCAATCCATATATCACTAGGGTTGCAAACTGGCTCACAGATATAACCCACAGTGTGAAAGTAGCTGACTCCAAGTCAGACTGCTGACCAGTCACGAGTGGAGTCCCACAGGTTTTGGTCATGGGTCCTCTCCTGTTTGGTATCTACTTCTCTGTAGTCCAGACCAACATGAAGGGACTCTGGCTGAAAATGTTTGCAGAAGATTGCAAGTTGGAACTATTATTAACTCCCCAAGTGGTGTTGACATCCTACAGAAAGGCCTCATTGAGACCAACGACTGGTGTCAGAACTGTGGCCTTAAGCTCAATGCCAAAAAATGTGTCGTGATTCCCTTTGGAAAAACCCAGTTCCTATGGATTACTACATCGATGGTAGTCAACTAAACACAGAAGGCATTATAAGAGGTTTGGGAACCTAGGTTAAAAGCAATCTCTCTTTTGACCACCACATTGCCACTGTGGTCAGAAAGTTCTTCTTTGTGGCAAATCTCATTACTAAGGGTTTTGCATCCAGGAAGAAAGATGGCATTGTCTCCCTCTACTCTTCTCTTATTAGACCAATCATCGAGTACAATGCCCCATTTGGCATGTAGCTCACTAGACACATGCAGCAGGAGAGGCTGTAAAAGTACCTCACAAAGAGGATCCTAGGCCTTAAACACTTGTCCTATATGGACAGACTCAAAAAACTCCAACTATTCTCTGTCTCATATCACCTACTTAGAGGCAATCTCTGCTTGACTTACAAAGCCATGTCTGACCTAGCTCTGTTAGAAATGTTACATCTAAAGAAATCCCAATCCCTCTGCACCAGATGCTCCAGAGACCTCAACCTCATTACCACAATCAACAGAACATGCTGGAGGGGCAGGTTCGTAACCCAGAGACTGTCCATGCTATGAAATAGACTTCCCATACGTGTCAAACAGAGCACCTCACTGGCCCTCTTCAAGAGAAATCTTGATGAGTGGATGGGAAATAGAAAATTTACCCTGGGGATCACTCCAGTGGCTCTACTCAACAGAGGCACTGGGAACTAAGGTCGGGTGGCATGGTGCAAGGGTAATCATATGGGCTAAGCTTATAAAGGCCCCAGGTCCATTAGCCTAGTACACACCTATGAACCTAATGGCATTACTTTGGCATTAAGTCTCCACTACCTCAGTTTTTCCAGTTTAACAACATCCCTTCTTATTCTTTTTACCCCAAGGAGTATTCTCCTTAATAATAAAGTTCATTAAAAGTGATACATTACTTTCCATTTAGATGAAGCTATTGTACAGTATAGAGCCAGGTGTGATAGGAATACAGTGTATAGTATAGTGCCAGGAGTGATGTGAAGACATTATACGGTATAGTGCCAGAAGTGATATGAAGACGTTGTACAGTATAGTAGCAGGAGTGATGTGAAGACATTGTACAGTATAGTGCCATGAGTTATATGATGACATTGTACAATGTAGTGCTAAGAGTGCTGTGAAGACATTGTACAGTATTGAGCCAGGCTGTGAAGATGTACAGTATACAGCCAGGAGTGATATGAAGACATTATACAGTATAGAGCCAGGAGTGATATGAAGACACTATATAGTATAGAGCCAGGAGTAATATGAAGACATTATAGAGTATTGTGCCAGGAGTGATGTGAAAACATTGTACAGTATAGAGCCAGGAGTGATATGAAGACATTGTGCAGTATAGTGCCAGGAATGATATCTACACCAAACTCTTGCTGTCCTGTCCACCTTCTTGCTGCTTTTCAGTTACTGCCATCAATTTATCTTCTGTCACACAATCAGGCCCAAGCCTAGCTCACTCCCAGGTAACCGACTCTATCTTCTTTTCAGTTAATGGCAAGCCTTACTGAAAGCAAGGAACATCAAATCCATTGTTGCTTTAGCTCACATCTGTAGTCACCCAACTAAGGAATTCAATGTCCATTCTTTGACACAACTTTGAGTTCATGCAGATTCAGCAGTATCAGCTTTTGGTTAGTAATTCTTCCATAATGTGTTCAAATCAATAATTTTCCCTTCTACTGAAGTGAATCTAAATGATTTCCACAGTGCACACCGCTTCCTCTCATGTCTTTTTGTTTATATAATTAATTTGGCTGGGAGATATTTGCAATGGAGGCCTGGGAAGAAAAACTGCAGACATAGAAGATTTATTGAAAAAAGTCAACAATATATATATATATATATATATATATATATATATATATATATATATATAAGTTTTACACAAAAAAAGAGTGAATGCATTCAGAAATATATAGGAAATATAGAACAGTAAAGAAAACAGGCAGAAGTATTGCCTGTTTCTTAACGATAAACTTCCCACATGATTATAGCTATAGACTCAGAAGTGCCCAAGAGAATAGTCTCACTCTGACATGTTCACCTTATAAAACCATTGCTTTTCCAGACTGGGGCCAGATTCCTGGAACTAGTTACCATCCAATGTTAAAAATCAAGCAACTCTAAAGCTCTTTAAAGCTGCTCTAAAACAACATCTCAAAGAAGAATCCAAATGTCGTTTCTGTCATGACTGTGGTTAAAGTCTTAACATATCATAATATGGCAAGCTACATCTTAGGCTGTGCCTAAGAAAACTCTGTCACTGTAATACATTATGTCCAAGAAACTTTGTCGCAGTAAAATATTCTTTTGATTTGTGTACCATCATTCCAATATGTATTTATTTTAGATATTGTGCAGTACTGACAGGGTGTGTGTTGAATTGTGCTGTCAGATGTCAACAGTTGTCAGTATTGCATCTATTTAGTGTTGTATATAGATATAATAAAGCATACTCTATATTTCTTTTTTTTTTCAAATATTTTTTTTATTTTCCAAATAATATAATGTTTAACAATACAGTCATCAATAAATAAGTATTATAAATCTTTATATACACTATGTACAAGTGACCTGAACAAAGGAGGGAAAAATAATAAAATATATGAAATTAGTAACAAAAATGTATAATATTCAATTAATAAAGTATAAAGTTACACATTAATTATTTAGGGTTAATTTTTAAAGTCTCAAGAGTTAAAATTTGTTTCCCCAAGGATTGTTTGTCTATGTTTTAGGTGAAATTCTCAATTCCTTCACCTTGATTTCTAATGTCACTGTTTCTTCCATCAATCTCAAGAATTCTTCCAGAGTAGGTTCTTGTGAAGACTTCCATTTTCTAGTTATACATTTCCTTGCCACAGCTAGTATGGACCAAAGTAGGTATAGATCTTTTTTATTCATTCCAGTAGTATCATTAACATTTAAGAGGACTAAAGACTTGGTTAAAATAAAGGTATCTGTGAATAAGTAAATAACTTCACATATTAGACTTATCAAATTTGGACTAGTTTTATAAGGAGAATTAATAATTTTACTATTATGATCCTTAACATATGATATTATGCTTTGTAGTATCAACCAATCTGCTGATGGAATGTCATATTTATTCTGAATTTGTTGAATGTCTAATACTACTTGATTCTGTATACAGTGTTGTCAACAAGTAAAGTTTTCCCCCTCCCATCTGGTTAAAATAACATTATGAATTTTATTGAAGAAATTCTTTGTAGAGCTAAAGGGTATTATCAAGTCTAGCCAAATCTTAATATCTGTGTTAGTATATATAAATCTTTTGAATAAATTGTAAATATTATTTATATAATTTAAGTTTGTTGGTTTTGTTATATTATATTGAATATTAACAGTCAATATGTGCCAAATCTTATTATTTTGTTCACTCAATATACAAATTTAGTTATTTTATTTTCATTTAGAAAAATAATGGTGTGCAATGTTTTCCATGTTGAAGAATAATTAGGATCTATCCAATGAATGGTAGTTCTTAATATGGAAGCTTTTATGTATGATTCTAGATCTGGAAGTTTAATTCCACCCATTTTCCAAGATCCAATATGATGTGTATAGGCTATTCTATTTCTTTTTGGATACCAAAGAAAGTTTAATAGAATTTTATTTATTTCTTTCAAGATTTTCTTGTTAGGTACTATAGGAATAGCTTGTGCAATGTAATTAATTTTTGGAAGTATTGCCATTTTTGTTATTTGTAATCTGTCTTCAAATCATAAGAACATTTTATTCCAGCTTACTATTAACATTTTTATTTTATTAATTATGTTGCTATAAGTTGTGGCTAATGTGGATTCCAAATTATCACATAGTGTTATTCCTAAGTATTTTATTATGGGAACTTGTTTTCCTATCACACAATTTGTAGTTAAGGTAAATTCTCTCTTTTTATTCAAATGTTTATAATTAGATTTTCCCTTGTTAAATCTAAGGCCGGAAATATGATAAAACTTTTCCACTATTTCATCTAGTTTTTGTACTGATTTCTCCGAGACAGATAACATGAGTAAAACATCATCAGCAAATAACATAATTTTTGAATTGAGTTGACCATATACATCTATGCCTGATGTATTAGAGTTGTGGCATACTAATGAGGCAAATAGTTAAATTCCTAAGGCAAACAGGATGGGAGACATCGGACATCCCTGCTTTGTACCTTTGGTTATTTCAATAGCCTTCGAGATAAATGGCCCAAGTTTTACATAAGCCAAATTTTTTTATAAATATTCCTTATTAGCATAATAAAATTGGTAGGAAATTCAAACAATTCTAAAGTCTTAAAAAGAAAATCCCAGCTCAATGAATCCAAGGCTTTTTCTATATCCAAAGCTATTATTAGAGCTTCTTGGTTGTTTCTGTTTAGAAAATCTGTGAGTGTTAGAATTCTTTGTATATTGTCATGTGTGTCTTTTATAAATGAATCCTGTTTGATATTCATTTGTGTGTGTCAATGCTTTTTGTTAATTCTACTAACTAATATTGAGATGAAGATTTTATAATCATTGTTAAGTAAAGATATTGGCCTATAAGATTTACACTGTAAAGGGTCTTTGTTTTCTTTTATAATGGGTGTAATTAAAGAGTATCTCCATGAAACTGGAGTTGGGTTTTGTGCTAGAATTTCATTCAAAATTTTGTGAAGCAATGATATTACTGAAGATGGAAATATCTTATACAATTCATTAATTATTCCATCAATTCCTGGTGTTTTATTACTTTTACTTTCCTTGATTTTTTGAGTAATTTCTTTTAGAGATATTTATTTTTGAATGTCTAACTTTAGCTTTTCTGGTGTCGCCTTTACCTTTACTAATTTCAGGTCTAAGTTTGATGTATTAGTTGTATGTGAAGTATCATTATAATGGTCAGAGAAATAATGTTTAAATGCATCTAGTAAATCATTTATATCTAAAACCTTTTTGTTTTTTTTTTCCTTCCATCATGTAAAATACTTGTAATATTATTTTCAATCAATTATTTTAATCTTATTACTAAATTATGCATATGTTTGGTTTATACTGCATAGGAACTAAGTTTTAACCTTTCTAGAGCTATATTAGTTTTGTGAGTTAGGATTTCATTATATCTTTTGTTTAAGTCTTCCAATGCTTTTTATGATTATTTTGTGTGTAAGTAGATGAACTAATAGTGAGAGCTGTAATTTGTTTTTGGATGTTACATAATTCTGATTCCCATTCTTTTAGCTTGTTTTTATACCATGAAAGAATTTTTTCCATTTAGATAGGCTTTCAAGGTATCCCCAAAATTAATTACATTTATTTCAGTAGTGTAGTTTATATCTAAAAAGAATTGTACTTCTGAATCTAACCAAGGTTTAAATTGTTTTAATTTTGTAATGTAAGCTGGAATTCTTGACATAAAAATTAATTTCTTATAATCTGTATATATTTTGAGAATTAATAAATTATGGTCTGAAAAGGGACAAGGGAGTATGGAAAATTTTATTATATTTGAATTTAGCTCTTGAGATATGAAGATCTTATCAATTCTTGTATGTTTCCCAAATCTGTGGTCTTGGTGTGAAAATAATAATGAATTGTTCTCCTTATAACTAAATGTTTCAATTAAATTTAAAATTTCTTCCCATTTTTTAAGTAGCTTCCCTATAGAACTTACACATAAATTTCTTTTGCTTGTGGTCTCTGATTTATCCAATATACAATTAAAGTTGTTGTTGTTGTTGTGTCTTTCAGCTTTTAGTTAGGGGTCGCCACAGTGGAACTCCGCTCCGCTAATGATTGGCAGTAGATTTTTTACGTGCTGGCTTGTCGGGCCTAACGCACAACCTTCAACGAAGGGACGCCCATTCACGCATGTCGCCACACAGAAGATGCTCTAACTGAGAATCGAACGGGCAACGTCTAACTGTGAGGTGACAACGCTACCGCAGCACCACCACCGCAGTCAGGTCCAATATACAATTAAAGTCACCTCCCAAAATCAAATTTCCTTTATATATACTCTAGTTATTAGATCCATGAGTTTTCTTATTGTCCAAACCCAATACCTGGAAACCAATATATATTTACTAATGTCCAGAGTCTATTGTTATATTTTACTATTACTATGGCTAGGAATCCTTCTTTATCTTCATATTTGTAAATGATTTGAGGCATAGTGACATTTTTTTTCCATGAAATTAAAGTTCCCCTAGTCTTTTTCTTATATGAAGAGTGAGATAAGATCATGTATTCATTAGGATTCCCACTGAAAGTATCGTTTGTTTTGAAGTGAGTCTGTTGAAGAAATACTACTTGTACTTTAAAAATTAAAAGCAAAACAAATGCTCCACACAAGCCTCCAAAAAGCCAGTCTATAAATAAAGAAAAACAGGAGGCCAACTCAGCTGACAGCATAAAACGAAATCAGTCACAGTCAAAAAATCCAGCAACGATATAAAACACAGCTTCTTAGACACCAACGAAGTATTAAATTTCCTTTAATGAGTACAGGCAAGCGCTTTCACTATAGAAGGCTTCCTCAGGCCATTAACCCTCCTGTTTTTCTTTATTTATAGACTACTTGTACTTTGTTTAATTTCATATATCTTAATAAATTAGATCTTTTTCTTGGATTGTTTAAACCGTCAGTATTTAACTTTACATCATATTTGTTTTGTATTATATTTTGTAATACCATACCAAATGTAAAATGTGTAACTACCATGTTAATAATTCTCATTGTAGTCAATATTTTAATTTTGGTCAAATAAATTAAAATAGAGTTTAGTTCAGGCCAATAAAAAAAGAAAAAAGAAAAATGCCAAAATTACTTGTATAACAAGAAGTATATACATATTTTTGTAAACCCTCTAATGTACATGAAGTGAAATACACTACCACTCTGCTAGATGAGAAGAAATCTAACAGATTGCCTACCATAACTTCCCTTATGAGAAAAGAAAGAAAAAAAAACTAACCCCTTTCGAGTTCCACTACACCTTTTCTTTTATCTTGGAGATTTAACAATATTAGTTATTATTTTCCTATATAACTATTAATAATGAGTTAACATAATGTATGGGCATAAGTATTGATTTGGTAATACAATTTAATTTTAGATTAGATTAGACTTCTTTTTCAGAATATCATCAAAAGTAGGTGGATTGGACACTCTAAATTGGCCCTAGGTGTGAGTGTGTGCATGTGTGTGCCTTCTGTGGAAGGTTGGGTGCCGGGCTGACAACTCGACAGTGTAAAACTCCACTGCTAATCATGAGCGGACAGTTGATCCGCTGTGGCGACCCCTAACCGGGAAAAAGCCGAAAGAAGAAGATGCACTACTTAAACATTCATAAAGTAAAATCTCATGTATAACACAGTAAATGTTGCATAACATTAGTTCTCTTTAGCATGAGAGTAGTATATATACATATTAATAGTCTCCAATATTCTGATATGACCAATATACTAATGATTGTCAGGTAAACACTCTCCTACATACTAAAAATATATTATAACTGAGTGAAGTAGATTTAGAAATGTATCAATAAGTGAAGATAAATACGGACAAGTCTATTCAGAACACTTGAATCATACTACAAAACTATGTAGTCCATAGAATGAACCCTTAGAGTTATGTTCACTAGAGATGATAATGTAAATATGTTTGAGTGAACAATGCATGTCATAAATCTCTACGTATCAGTCGCATGCTTTCAATTAGAGACAAATGAAAGCATAACCAGATTCAGTTTATTTTATGTCCACCCATGAATGTAGTTGTGACAAAGTAAAAGAAAAAATGAAGAAAGACAACATTAGGCCATAGCAATCACTCATTGATGATGAAACAGAAGCAATTTGCACTGATAAGTGGCCATGTGGGTGAGCAATTTATAAACCTTAATACTAATGCATAGTTATAATATCAATTCATATTATGAGAATATCATCACAGAATGTTGAACAAAATGCTAGTCAGGACAGAGCATTACTGAAGCTGTTCTGCAGAGCCACAGTTCCTTAGAACCTTTATAATAGAGTGTTTATCAAAGACTGTGTCATGCAGCAAGATACAATAGTAGGCAGGCTCCCTTCTTTGTTATTAAATTGTTAAAAGTAATGACACTCTAAAAAATACAAAACCTATAAAGCTGAACAGTGCCTTAAGAAATCACTCCATCTCATATCTGTTTAATTAGTGTTCTACTTGAATTTCTCATCAAGGATTACAATTTACAAATCGGTCTTATTTTACTGCTTGAAGCAGTAGCAAAAGCAGACCATGAAGACATTTTCTCATGGGCCCTTTACTTTAAAGAATTAAACATGAAATTCCAAGGTGAACTCATTTTACCAACCATCTCACTAAGAAACTGATAACCGTATTATTTAAACAGTTGTCAATATTCAGTAAAAATATCAGCTGCATAATAGTCAGCTATACAACTAATGACTGAAGGATTAAAGGTAGTTTATGTTATAAATCCCTGCCTTAACCAGATGTGTAGCATACAGAATATCATTTAGGATTTGCGTTTCTTAGGAACCTATGTCTGTAAATGTGTAATTCAAACAATTCTTGGTAGAATGAATGACATCTAAACTACTTTATTATGCTAATTTATGTGCAATTTTACTATAGGTTTCCCAGTACTTCCCTGTCATCAAGGCAACTCCCACAATACATCAACAAGAACTGGCAAGACTGTCTGAGATGCCAATTTTATGAGTTATAGAACCATGGCTTAAAGTTTTGCTGGGAATAAATCAACTGTTCATCATAGAAAATAAGTACACATGCCCACACATTTTAGTAGTGCAGTTAAACAGCTACTTGCATGTTGGTGTAAGAAGTTTGGCTAATTACCAGCATTTTTGCCACTTTACTGAAAGTTGAACCCCACTTACCAAAGATTAGAAAGCACTAAAGGGTGAGTGGAGTAATCAGTAATTTACTGTCTATTGCATTCACTATTTATTTGGTTGCTACTTAATCAATTCAATTGAACATGTCTAGGCAATGTGAGCAGAGGAAAATACCAACACTGCACAGTACAGGGTTTACATTGTTATCTAATAAAGCAATGTGCACATTATATCAAATAAGCAGGAGTTATAAGTACAAGGTAATAAGTCCCTTTGTGGGTTCTGAAATTAAATTATTTCTGTTACCAGGTTAATGAAGTATTCAGTATAATATGTCTAAAACCTGTCTTAATTTTACTTATTATGTGCACAAAAGTATGTCACAACTGCAGCTGATGGGTGCATCTCACACACATATTTCCTATTTACACTTGCAACGCTGTAACAGATGCTTACAAAACTATCAGACATGTCATTTTACTGGATCACCATAGCATAGTGTATCTTATAGCCTAGGTAGGAATAATTCAGAAGTAATAAGGACTGTTTTACTTCAAGTGTAACAATGTACATGTAATGCTTCTATTACTTTTTCAATTGGATGTTATTCAATGTTACTATAAATTCTTCTTTTTTGTGTTACCTGCATGAAAAAACGCTACTCTGTCACTGATTTCACACTTATTCTTTTTATTTATTTAAAAGAAATCAGGGTTTGTAGATTTTAATAATCCAAAGACCATGTTAAATGAGGTTAAAATATACTGCTTGTGCAACTGATATCACACTACAAGCGTTACCTTAACAACAGACAAGCAGGGGATTCCTTAACTATTTCCACCTTATATATTTCGTAGCAGACAAGGGAAGCTCTAACTAGTGCACTAGGATGTTTCAAATAACAGCATTGTCAGAACCCAGTAAAGGCACTCTGTTTATAGTGACTGTTTTTTCCACATTTAAAAATATGGATATCTATGTTACATTTAAAATGAGAATTTGAAGTGTAGTGAAGTCAGTAAGCCACAGAATCTATGATTAAAAATTTTCATTTCCTATTATGCAACAATGAGGTGAACTAAATATACTAATAATAAAAAGGGAGATGAGAAAAAAACATTTGTGTATATGTTGTCTCTGTTCTTCCTTTACATATAACTAATTATACTAAAGTGAAAGATAACATTTGAATCTGGTTTTCCTCACTGCCTACGAATGAGATGTAACTATATTTTTAGAAGTCACTCTAAGTTATAAAACCATTTAACATTATCAGACACAACCACTAGACTTGTAATGAGTATGTTGAATAAAGTATAAGTTTAAGAAAAAGTATGTCTGAGTGTAATAGGCAATATAATAGATAAAATGCATACATTTTGAGGTAAAGTCCTGAAGTCTATATATTTGTTGATTCTTTGAGAGATTTGGAGACTGTGTAGTTTTAGAATTAGTTCTTTGTTTCTTTTTCCTTACATCAGACCAAGTATTTTTTTCTGGAGATCTTTTCAAGTTGGTGGAAACAGTCCAGTCTATTTCTTCAGGAATTGTGATGATATTATTATTCTTGATGAAGGTAGAAGCTTCTTCAATGTTGTTAAAGGTTCTCAAGTCATTTGAATAGAAAATTCTGATTCTAGCAGGATATATACCATCTGCGCTTTTATTTTATTTTGTTTGAGAAGTTTCACTAATGGCCAAGTTGTTTTCCTTGTTTCTAACACTTTTGCAGAGTAATCAATGCCAAATCTGATCTGACTCTGGTTATATGTTATGGGACTTTTTCTCCAGGCTGTTTTTAAAATGAGCTCTTTATCCAATAAGGACAGGAACTTTACCACCATAATCTATATTTTTGTCATCAAGTTCCTTCTTTGCTATTTGAACACATTTCATGATTGAAAGAGCTCAATAGACTAGATCACCTACCTGGCTATCAAATACTAAATAAAATAAATAAATATATAAATGTATTAACACCCAGTAGGTTACATAGCATATTTCACTGCAACGTTTTGGCTGTAATGGGTGCATACCCACCAGGCAGGGCCCACTGAAGTTGGTTGTAGACATGGACAATAGAGCACATCTTCACAAGGGTGGCTATTGTGGCCAACGTCATCAGTTGTCATGGGTCATGAGGGTTAAGGAATATGCAAGTGCCCATGTGGCTGCCTGAATGGCATGCCTCTGCTGGGTCCTGTCCACTTTACCTGCCAGGAAAAATTAATAGGCAGAAAATGCCCTTACTGTTTTGTATGTTCACTGTGGAATAAATAGGTGGAGAGAAGATGGGATCAGTGCTCTTGAAGTATTGGGGGTGAAGCACACATAAAAATATCCCACTTACCCTCACATTTTATTGAATCTGTCAAAGGTCAAGCTATTCATTGGCCACAACAGCTGGTAGGGCTTCCTGCACTTCTCTGGATTCTTTGTTTCTACAAAGTCACATGTCTACTTCCTGCCCATATATTTTCTCCCAAACAGTCAAATTTCCCCCATTTTAATTTGGGTCTATATTAGATCAGTGAACACTTAAACAAGCGAACGCTGATTGATCGACCTTATTTTAGCGAAAGTTTAAAATATCGAAGCAACAGAAACTCAAATTTTTTCCTAGGGAAAGAATTTGGTTGTCCGTTTCTGTTGCTTCGGTATTTTCAGTGCTATGGTGGAAAATTACGGGTCGGATTCAGGTAAGTGTGTGATTGTGTGGATGTGAGTGTTAGGTTGGGTTAGGTGAGTTAGGGCACGGGTTAGGTATGTGCACGATTGTGTGGACGTGAGGGTTAGGGCGGGTTTAGGTGAGTTAGGGTTAGTGAGCGGGTGAGATGAGTGTGTGATAAGTGATGGACCTTAGAGTTAGGGTTTGGGTTAAGGTAAGTGGATAGTTGGTGGTGTGTGCATAGTTTAGTGTAGGGTTAGGTGTCAGATTTTAGGTGTATGTGTGTGGATTTCTGTTTGTTTGGTGTGCTTGTGTTGTGTGTATGTGTTTTGGATAAGTGATTTTTTTCTGTAGGAAAAAAATTGCTGATCTGACAGTTCGAGATTGTAAGCTTTCGCTTACATAAGATCGATCAATCAGCGTTCGCTTTTTTAAGCGTTCGCTGATCTAATATAGACCCTTTTAATTTAATAAAAGCACACCCTATGCAGCTCTGTGTTTTTTTTTTCTCAAAGTTTTATTACACTGTATGCCATGATTCCATGATGACACTGATAATGGAAGAGTACAGTAGCAGGATAACCTCTCTGGATCTTGAAGACATTCCCTTGGAAACTAACTAGGACAGATAGAAGGATTTCCTGACTCTTGTGAAAGAACAATACTTGAAGGAAAGAGAACTGACTATGTAAGTACCCAGGCTCCTTATGAGCATGTCTGTCTGAAGAAGAGCACCAGTTAAAACCTTTGAGGTGGGATCAGCTTTTTTACGGAATGTTACTAAGCTGCACTTCACTCGATACCATTTTCAGTACAGCAGGTATGTCCAGACACCATCCCTTGCTGGAGTTGGTTAGTTTCAGTGGATGAGCAGTTAACAGTGATCATCATCAAACGTGGTCAGCCACACTTCTTAGATACTGGACTAGATGTCTGCAAACTAAATGCCAAACCGGATAGGGCCAGGTACTGATCCCTGTGGTGCCCCACGAGTTACAATTTTACATTGAGAGTGGGTGTCAGCATCTTTCACAACCTGGTGTCTATCAGATAGTCAGTTTGCAATCCAGCAGATAACATAAGGGTTTATGTTTAGTTTGACTTATTATGTAGCAATACCAGCATAGGAGATAGTGTCAAAACCCTTGACCAGATCAACATAAGTGGTGTGCAAAGAGTAGCCACTGTCCACATTCTCAGTAACCTTCCAAAGGAGAGAGGAGACAAGACCTGTCTGTCACAAAACCAAAATGACAGGGATCTAGATCACATAAGTTGTCTGTCGCCACACAAATGAGTTCTACTGTGATAAATTCCATGGTTCTGTATATACATCAGCTGAGGCTGATGGGTATATAACTGCCTGGATATGTAGAGGGATCACCCTTGTGTAGGGGAGTCACAGTGGATAAGCTGGGTCTATGTCAAACAAATGAACGCTTGAAATGTCAAGCGTGATATAGTCGAGATCATAATATCGACATTTCAAGTGTTCGAAGGCGGTTCCCTTTTCTGTACTGAATTGCAGTCTCGGAGTTGGTATATTTAAGTAGGGGGTGTGTGGGTGGTGCAGGGGGGCTTGCCCCCCTGCTCGTACCGTTAAGGTATGTTTTTTTTTTTTTTTTATTATATATTCGAACTTTTAAATAGCAACCATATGGTCTTGAACATATAGTATTCAACATTTTGGAAGTTCGAATATATAACATACACCCAATAGACTGAGGTCAAAAAGTTTAAGTAGAAGCTTAGATGGTACATCACTGGCAGTGATGAGAATGCATCCTGGCAAGCTGTCTGGTGCCATGAATGTGTTACTTTTAGTCTTTAAAAAGGATTTTAGGACTTGTTCCAAGATGATTGGAGGGAAAAATAAAATTTCAGGCATAGTGAGGACAACAATGTATGTAGGTGGTGTAAAGTTAGCACTAAATGTGTCTGCTAATGTATTGAATATAACATTGGGACTGGAATATGTGATATGATTGTATATGAGAGGTGGGCATTATTCTTTAATTTTCTGACATTTCTAAAGAAAGACTTGTAGTTTGACCCCTAGGCTAGTCTAACACCATCTACTTCTCACTCGCCCCAAAATAAAAAAAACCTCTCCTACCGTATCGTCAATCAGAGGACTGCTCATTACCTTGTTACTCTTATTCCGGATAAATTACTGACCCTTCTAAGCTCAAACAATCGATGTATTCATTATACTAGTGTAATAGTATATCACACTGAATATTATTCTGTTGTACAATTTAGGGTGCTTCATCTTCACATCTATATAATGTAATATTTGTCAGTTTTCCCCTCAGTTGATGGACAGATGTAGGCATTTTTCATCCTTGTTTTATTTGATGAAAACTGTATAAAGTTATAGTTCTGTAACTGTGCAATTGAAGTTTATTAATGTATGCTGTATGTGGAGCTTTTCACCCCAGGCCTCCACTGAAAAAGGAGTTGTGTCCAGTCGGACTTTTCCAGTAACCAAATGTAAAATAAACAAAAATAAATAAAAGTAAAAGTTTGCTTTTATACCTGTAACAACCTTAAGCGTGTACTCTGCTTTATATTTCCCAGTAGTACTCCAGCTCCGTGGTGTGCATGTTTCAGCATAGCCCTGAGGTAAGGTGATAAGGATTTTATCATTCTCATTCTTCTGGTGTATAATCTGTTAATACAGCAACTCCACCAGAGAGGTTTATTCCTGAATTTGTCATTATATTTAGGGCAGACAGGTACTGACTTTTCTATGCAGCTATTTAGGTGTTAATAAAAGACGTAGAAGTGGCAGCCCTCTCTGTTGGATCCATTTGCTGGAGATTGTTAGTGATTTTGCATTGGTCTACTACAAGCTGAAGTAGGTTTGCTGTGGTGAAGTCCTTAAAGATGGTCTCATTTGGTGGTGGGGTGGTACCAGTAGGCCTGACGGAGGAGATGACTGAGTAGTAGTCAGATTTAACTAAGGATAAGGTGATGCAGGATAGAGCACCATCAGGAGCTAGGCTCATAAGGACCCAGTCAGAGATTAGAGCCTCTAGTGCATACCTTTACAGTCTGCTGGAGCACATTGGCATTAGCAGAATCCAAGAATACTGAAGATATCCATTTTTAGAGGGGTTACAATGCCATTTAATGCTTGGGCAATTACAATCCCCTAGCACAAAGGCATTTGGTTTACTACTAAATAATTTCATTGTGAGCTGATGGTATTTCTAACCAATACAGATTTTTCTCCCTGACTCCAGCTCCCTAGATACATGCTAAACCCTGGTCTAATGGGAGCACTCTCACTCCATATCAGTTATCCATGTATTATACATTCTTCTTTAAATAGTTTGTTTCCTTGTATTTCGTAAATAACATGTATGATCTCCTGTTTGCATAACAGAAGCCTTTATTTATTTTACTTACCTAGTGCATACTTTTATTGTCTATAAGGTTTCTTTCCAGTGGTGATACTAATCTTCTACACAGAATTAACCTCTTCTTCTAAGACATATTTGATTCTGAAATGATTTGTGTTGACATCTTATTAAAATATACCTTTATTAAATTTTGCACCCTCATTACAGGATGCTTAGGCTGTTGAACCTCACTATGAGAACTCCTGAACTCCAGCTTCTACCACCCCCATTGGACCCTTAGTTCTGTCCAGCTGGCATGTAATCAGCTAAAAACAGACTTTTCCCTTGAGGTTTCAAACACTAGTTACCTTAGATTTCCTCATACTCACAACTCACACTACTGGATTCCTGTGGTCCTTACCTAAAGGGCTTCTGGAAATTTTCAGTTCACATTTAACAGCTGAACAATTATCTGTTGCCAGAAGTACCAACTCATTACCTCCAGTACAGCTCTTTTGAGTGTGTACCTTTAACTCCAAGTAGGCATGGCTTCAGCCTTTAAAAAATGAAGTTATCACCTTACAATTCTAAAAAAATGTCATTGACATAGGTCAAACATCAATACAATTGTGTTTTCCATCATGTATGTTTCAAGATAAAATATTCTGATACCTTGTATGTAGCATAGTTTTGCAATTATTAATGCAAATATGAACAAACAATATTTGACGCCTAGAGGCACAGTAGGAGTTAACTGCAGATGCACCTGGAGAAGTCACTCAGATGTAATGAGTTTTAAATGGAATTTAATTTCTGGAAAGGACAGTTTCTTATTGTTCATTCTTGTAATATCACTTAAATTTGAACATAAATGAGGATAGCTTTAGTCAGCTTTGTTCTATAGTTATATTTAATATTTATGACTCTAGACTGCAAAGTTTTTTGCACAATGACATTTTAAGGTCAGAACATGCAGGTAGATGACCTTTTTAATCTAAGTTGCTTCAGTGTTTTCTTTCTCATGTTCAGAATTTCAAGCCTAAGGTCATTGCTGCTTTGTGTTTTAAGGCTGTTATGAAATCCTTATACCCTCACATATCACACAGTGCAAAGCTTCGTGATATACTGTATATATGTATTTTTTTCACAAAATAATTTAAACTAGTTCAGCATAAAGCATGACTTCATGGTACTGCTGACGGTTTTATTTACAGATCAAGAATTTTCATTTTTCTTTATTTGTCTGCCTGTTTTTTGTCTATTTTTATTTTAACTCCTCATATACTTATTTGCTTGAATTCCCAGGTGGTGTATTTCTTTACCTGTGTCTGTGTTGGGGGGTACACTAGCCCAAAAGAACTTGCCACTTATTCTTTTGCTTCTGAGGGCAAAGTTTAATTGGCAGTAGCCCTGAATTTATTACAATCTAGGGATGAGCATACTAGTGTGTGTGTTTTTAAATGAACATCCTCAGAACAGACCATGTGTGTCTCCCACACACATGTATGAGCACACACACATTTTGTAGATACTGCAGGCAGATGCCTCAGTTCTGTGTAGTATGCTTACAGTGCTAAGGGAAAACCAAACTGTATTAGGGAACAAAACACAGAAGTCTTAAAGGTTCCCACCTCCTGTCAGTCATCCAAGTAGTCTCTTCTCCTGATGAGTGCTGCTGCTTCTGAAGTAAGACGCAAATGTCAACTCCAGCAGTACATCATTTCTGACACAAGACAAGTGTCTCCTCCAGGCAGTTCTCCTTATGAACAGAGAGGGCAACATCTTAGCCATGTAGTTCTCTGTTTCCTATAAATAGTCCCTGCTCAATGGAAAGAGAACATCTCTTTCCAGCAAAATATTATATCTATGATGAGAGCAAACTTCTCAAATTTCTGTTCCTCCATTTTTTTGTATGAATGGGGACTAGCTTCATACACTTAGGGCATGTGTAGAGCTTTTCCCGACACACCCCATAGTAGTTAGTTGGAGGGTGCGGTCCTTAAGGAGCTTGCTTATAATTTGCCGGTGTGTGTGTTAGAAGAAATGAAGCAATTTGATGATGTGTATTAGTCAGACAAACAGTTCATTTGACATAGTGGGATGAAGTCAAGAACAGAATGACCCAAGTTTGGTTAGTGCTACAGGAATCTCTTAGAACTAGTGTAGTGAGGATGTTGTGCCTATTTTCATTGCGGGGTGGGGTTGGTGTTTTCAGTATGATTTTCCTATACTACAATGCATCAGAAGTGGGGTGGCCATGCTTGGGGGTGGTCCTGGGACATGCATTAGACTGTTCAAGCCATAAACTCAGTAGCCTTCCTTAACAGGTACATGGGAGCATAAATGTGTGTGAGGAGGCATTGTGGTCCTCATAGTAATGTGGGTCAGTCATCCTGTTGGAGGAAGGATTTATATTGACTCCCCAAAAGAAATTTTCATTGAATGACAATACTGCAGAACTAAATCAATGAAAGACAATTTCAACAAACCATAAAGAATTGTTTGCATGGGGACAAGTACCCCTACACCCCCAATGACACCCATCCTCCCTTAACCTATACATACTGTCCCATAGTCACACCGCAGTGAGAAATAGTACAAACTCCATTAATGCTGAGCGTGAATTTCAGTGAAATTACTTTGTGATAAATGTACACGGTGAAACTGACTTTGCACAGGTCTGTTGAGAAGGGGGTAGGGTGTAAAAGAGGGTGAATGCATTAATTTATAAGGATGCCAGTAAAGGCACAAGCAACCCTTATGGCTGCTGGGATTATGGCTATACCAGTCAGCTCTTCCATATTGTGTGCTGGGGATACCAGTACAAGGGAATGGTTGGACCATATTTCATATGTGGACACTAAATAGGCACGATGGCACAAATCGTGCAAAAACAAATGTTGGTCAGCAACTTAAAGATCCTCTTCAAGGGGCCACTTCCTACTCTTGCGTGGATATTGTCCTTCCTGTTCTGGGTTTTATGACAACTCACTGATAGCTCTCTCATAGAACAGTTACTGTGGCATGTATCGCATCCAAGGCTTTGGAATGAAAATTTGTGTAGGTCAGCTGTCCAAGTAGTCGTAAAATTAGAAAATTAAGTGTACATGGATACTCCTTTTATGGAATGTTTTACAAAAAAGAAACTAGAAAAAATGTTATTGCATGCTGAAAAATGTCTTTAGTTATCCTGTAGATATCAAGTGTATGGAATTTATTATTATTATTAATGTGTGTGAGTGAGACTGACTATGCATAAGCCCAAGGGACTATGCACATCACGTTCCTTAGCTTTCCATTATAGGCTCACTGAGTAAATAAATCTTCTCAAACTTTGCTTGCAAAGGCCTTGTGATGTCCCATTTCCAACATTAAAATCCATGCTTGTTGTTCTTAATTAGCCATATATATAATGTTCTGTGCTTTATTTGAGGATACAACCATGTACTGAGAGGTGCAATCCCATCTTTCAATTTACAAGTTTGGATAGGGTGCTGCTAAAATGACCCCCCCCCCCCCCCCACCGCCATCCACACAAATTATCTAGCTATGATATACTACTGGGGAGGTTTAATTTTCCCCATGTCAGAAGTGTACCTCAGTAATTCTGTTTTTTGTCTTGATTTAAGAGGCTAGTGTCTCAGTTCTAAAAGTCAAGTGGACTGACTCCTAAGTGACTGGGAAAAAGTAGGCAGTCCTTATCATTAACACGCTTTGCAATGTTAGGCATTTCTGTTATGTCTTAGCTGTATATTCTGGATCCAAAATAAATGTTTATGACTGACTAATTTTGGGAATAGAATGTAGCTCATCTTAGAGCTTGTTGATGTAAGGGATATGAGTGCACTGGAAATGAACTCCTCAGGGAAGGAAAGGTGTAAATTAGCAATGATAAAGATGTTTTGTGGTGGGACCTTTAATGATCCATTTGTTAAGAAATCATAACTGGAAAAGGACAAAAAATGCCATTGACTTAAGCTATCTAATGCTGAGTAGAAATTGGAACTTGCAAAGCGCAAGTCTTGCTAGGATATCAAACTGGCAAATTTAATTTGTTTTGTTTAATTTATCTGTGTTGGCCTTGCTGAGCAAAGTCCATTTAAAGAATGGACCCAGAAGAGAAGTACGTACAGCTGTTTAAAATGCTGTTTGATTAATGCAGTTCGCAAGCAGAAACAGGACTCATGCATATGCTGCTGTGTATAATTCAGTACAAAACTGTTGTCAGTTAATGCAGAAAACGGTCATCTGTGTATTTCTAAAGGGTGAGAACAAGGGCATTTCTTTTACATTACAAACTACTGCCAAGCATTAGCAAGGTATGATGTGTTTTTTAAAAGGATGAGAACAGAAAGTAAAAGTTCTTAATCAAAGTTGTGAAGTCAAGTTGTCATAAGAATCTAAATGAAAGATGGCATGTATTCCAAGGATTCAGGCACCTAGTTAGCAAAACATTTAATTGTACATTTGGCTGGGGACATATGGCTGAAGTGATATTCAGCTGTATAGAAATATGGGTGTTGCAAATGCATTGTGGGCAAAGAGAAGAATGTGGTGCCATGCCCAGAACTTCAATAACCAAATGCATAGGGGGAAATTATGTCCATGGCCCCCAAGGCAACATGAGACAGCAGGCAGTATGGCAGGCATCAGCAGCAGCCTGGCCATTGGGCATGTCAGTGGTAGTAAAAATGCAGTGCACAGTGGGCAGTGCCTTTATAATTGGTGTGTGTGGACCACTGCCACCTTCATAGTGTTTAGGGCACATTGCCTAAAATTCAAACTGGAGCATAAATGGGACTACAGTAGCATGTGGGATTTCCTCCATGTTGTAGCATACCTCTACATGCTGTAGTTACATAAGCATTCACTGTATACTGACCACAAACTGTAAGCCTGTTTCCTACCTTTCCTGTAACTAGTGTTTCAGATACAGATTTGCTGTATCCAGGACTGTATGTAAGCTTCTGAGCCCCCCAAGCCTTTCTGTGTTGGAGGGAAGCCTTCTAGCTTATCAGTGGGAGTGGTAAGCACTAGGTTACCTGTCTACCACATAAGGAGTGGTTCTGGCCCAGAAATTGTAGTTATTGGCTGTTTGGGCAATCTCTTCCATCTCTCTCAACTTTCTGATTTGAAAGCCTGCATTTGCACTTGTTTCTGTCCTGTAACTCGTCTAGTGCAGATACAGATTCTTAGTTTTAGCACTTAAAATTGCTTATTCATGCTCAGCACTTGTTCAGAACTTGTAAGCACTAAATAAGCTACTAATTGCTATAGCACTCAATCTTCCTCATTACCTAGAGGAAAAAAGTTTTTGTACTTAGTTTTCTCACTTGCTTAGAGTAAAACAGCTCTTGTACTCACTTTCCTCACTTTTCTAGAGGAAAATAGTTTTTTATTCAGGCATGTCCAAGGGTCAGCTCCCAGTGTTCTCTCCTGTCTATCTGATGAATCTGGGCATCTTGAGATAATGTAGAAACTGCCTCATGTACACAGACAACCCTCTCTTCCTACCACCCAACACTACAACCTGTGAGAGATGCACTTATCTAGCCAAACTGGAGGTAAAGCTCTCTCCAACCAAGACTGAACTTGACAGTCATGAGGAGAAGGTAAACATTTGCACCACACCACACTCATCACATAGTCTCACTAAATCTACACCACCAAAATCCAAACATAGTAACACAAAAACATTCGCGGAGGCTCTCAATAATAACCTGTCTAAGCAACAGAAACCTCCAAAGCAGAAACACAAGCAACCTGCATCCCCCAACACAACCCAAATGACACATAGCCCACAGACTCAGTGTGCCACTCAACTACAGCCAGTAAGGCAAAACAACGTACCCAACACACTAGTCATAGGTGACTCTATAGTCAGGCACACTGATGTCCCACTCACCAGGCTAAACAAGGAGAAGGTTACTGTCAGCTGCCTGTTGGGTGCCAGGATCTGCCATATAACTCACTCACTCAGGTCACTCCACAACAAGTACAAATATGACTCTGTCATTGCCCATGTTGGTGTGAATGACATGAGATGTACCTCCCTGGACTACATGAAAAGAGACATGGAAGAGCTCTCCGATTTTGTAGCCCAGGCAGGTATGACCCTAGCCCTGAGTAGCATTCTGCCATTGCCCAGAATGATGCCGCAGTACAAGGACAAAATGATTGACTTCAGCAATTGGCTAAGCTTCTGGTGTCATTCTAAGGGGATCCAGTATCTGTCTGCTTGGGATGACATGGTCGACAGACCACGATGCTTTGCCACAGATGGCCTGCACCTGTCACCCCTGGGATTCCGGATACTGGCTAAGGCTCTTGCTGTCCCTATAGTGCCTTTTGTAGGCAAGGTTCAAATAACAAATTCACCACCATAACAGGAACAGGCAAGCAAAAACTGAGGGTAATGCTACTCAGTGCTAGAAGTCTAAATCTCAAAATGCACTCACTCGAGGCACTCCTTAAAATGGAGAACATCGATATCTGTGCAGTGACTGAGACCTGGTTCAAGGCTCCAGAGAGCACCCCTGCACTACCAGGCTATAACTCATACCACACTTTTTGGCCATGTAACCTGGACCGAAACACCAAAGGTGGAGGTGTGTCCATATTCATTAAGGATATCCACACCTCCAGGCTAGTTGTTCAGCATAATGCATACAAGGTTATCCAAGTGCAACTAACTCTGGGCAAAACTGCAATCCAAATTGTAGCTTGCTACAGATCCCCCACCATGCCCCAGGATTCTCACTCCTCTTTTCTTGATGTACTGGAAAATATTAGGGTTCAACCAAACACCCTAATAATGGGCGACTTCAACTATCCCACCATTAATTGGGAAAACTACTTGTGTACCAACTCCTTAGCTCAATGCTTTCTGGAATTCATAAACTCCAATGCCCTGGATCAACTTATCCACACCCCCACCAGGGGCAACAATATCCTAGACCTAGTCATTACCAACATGAGTGACCGGTGTTCCACACTTGAAGTCAACTCCTCATTGGTCCGATCCGACCATAAGTTAATCACCCTTGATATACACATCCCGCCCCCACCCCCCATTAAGGAAACCACAGTAAAAAATTTCTCCAAAGCCAACTTCATGCTTCTTAAGACAGAAGTGGTGAACTTCATGACGCCCATGCAGATGTACAATGCAGTTGCAACTGCTGAATCCTACACAAATGCACTCTATAAGCACTTACAAGAGTGCATGGATCTTGCTATCCCAAACAGAACCAAGATGCTATCCTCCAAAAAAAGGAAGCCAATCTGGTGGTCCCCTGCCATAAACAAACTGTACAACAGAAGGAAGAAACTGTTGCAAAAGAGAGTAAAATCCCATGAGTGGAGGAGCTCCCTGGTCAGCCTCAGTAAGAAGCTGAGATCCCTTATAAGATCCTCCAAAGCTAGCTACGAAAACAAAATTGCCACTAATTCCAAGGACAACCACAAAGCATTCTATAGCTATGTCAAGAATCTCGATGGCAACACCCAGATCTGCTCTAAGTTACAGCACAAAGGCAAGAAAATTACAGAACCAACTGATATTGCCAACATCCTGGCAGATAGGTTCAGTACTAACTTTACCCCCCTCTCTCCCCCTAAAGGGCCCATATCTATACAGGAAGAATGCAGAGTCCCTGTAATCACAACTACGCAGATAAAACCTGCACTCTCTAAAGCCAAAAACACAGCATCCATGGGACCGGACAACATCCCAGGCTGCGTTTTACATGAACTTCAGAATGAACTGGCTCCCCACTTAAGCACCATGTTCAATAATAGCCTTGCATCAAGCTTTGTGCCCACTGAATGGTGCACAGCAACAGTTATCCCACTCCACAAAGGGGGAGCCACCACGTATCCCGGGAACTATCGACCTATTAGCCTGACGAGCCTGGTCTGCAAAGCCATGGAATGTATCATCATGGAACTCATAAACAAAGACATTGATAACCTCCAAACTCTGGATCCCACCCAGTTTGGGTTTGTGAAAGGCAGATCATGCCTCCTGAACCTGATCGACTTCTTTGATGCAGTCACCAAAGCCGTAGATGAGGGTAAAGTAGTTCACACAGTCTATCTTGACCTCGCCAAGGCTTTCGACACCATCCCGCATTCTAGAATTATAGCTAAAC
The DNA here is from genome assembly GCF_019279795.1 of Protopterus annectens. NCBI lineage: Eukaryota > Metazoa > Chordata > Ceratodontiformes > Protopteridae > Protopterus > Protopterus annectens. Next base: position 271,770,908 of record NC_056739.1, read on the forward strand.
TCACTAAACTAGGTATAAATCCCTATGTCACAAAATGAGTTGCCAACTGGCTCACTGACAGAACCCGCACTGTGAAAGTTGCAGACTCCAAATCTGACCTCAAAGCAGTGACAAGTGGAGTACCACAGGGTTCTGTCCTGGGACCTCTCCTGTTTGGTATCTACTTCTCTGAAGTACAGGTTAACACAGAAGGCCTCTGGCTAATGATGTTTGCAGATGACTGCAAACTAGAAGCCATAGTCAAGTCCCCAAGTGATGTGGACATCCTGCAGAAGGGCCTTGCTGAGACAGATGCCTGGTGAAAGAGCCATGGCCTCAAGCTCAATGCCAAAAAGTGCAGTGTCATCCCCTTTGGTAAAAACTCTGTACCCATGAACTACCACATAGGCAGCAATATATGCAACACTGAATGTGTGATAAGAGACCTTGGGACCCAGGTGGACAGTAGTCTCTCCTTTGATAGTCACATCGCCACAGTAGTCAGGAAGTCCTTCTACATGGCACACCTCATCATAAAAGTGTTCTCATCCAGGAAAAAAGAGGTCATTGTTCCCCTCTACTCAACACTCATTAGACCCATTATAGAGTACAATGCCCCTTTTGGAATGTACCTCACAAGACATCTGCAGCAGCTGGAAAGGCCACAGAAGTACCTCACAAAGAGGATTACTGGCCTCAAACAAATGCCCTACACTGACCGCCTCAAAAAATTCCAGCTTTACTCCGTAGCATATTGCCTACTCCGAGGTGATCTCTGCCTAACATATAAAGCTATGTCAAATCCAGAGCTGTTGGACATGCTACACCTAAAGAAATCCCAATCCCTCCAAGCTACACGCTCTAGGGACCTAAACCTTGTCACCACCATAAACAGGACATGCTGGAGGGATAGATTCCTGTCCCCAGAGACTTCCCATACTCTGGAACAGGCTACCCATCTATGTCAAGCAAAGTTCTTCATTAGCACTCTTCAAGAAAAATCTTGATGAGTGGATGGGAAATAGGAAATATACCCCAGGGATCACTTCTATGTCTCTGCTTGACAGTGACACAGGAAAATAACTTTCTTGGGTGGCGTAAGCTAGGGAACCTTGTTGGCTAGGCTTACGCATGCCCTTGGGCCGATAGCCTAGTACCTACCTATGAACAACATTCATTACTTCTTCTGCCTCATGCATTTGTGGTATTGGACAACATGGCATTGCCCACCCCCTTATTATGTCCACACTAGTGAGGTTGGATCACAAAGCTGTCTCATCTGAAGTAAAAATCAGCCCAGAAAATCCAGATAAACCAGTAACAGTTAGGGACTATTCAAAGGCAAACTGCATCCAATTAAGTGACAGTTTGCCAAAATTCAAGGCTCCCCCCCAACCCTGACACCACAACTACCTATGCAGAATTCACTTTACAAGCACGTGAAAAGATGCATAGAGGCTGCCATACCTACCAAAACTTAACCCCAAACAAACCCCACTGATATAATCCTCACCTAAACTAGGTGTATAAAGAAGAAGAAAACTCGTGGCCAGCGTCAGGAAAAACAACTTCCTTAAAGACAAATGCTCTCTTATACAACTAAACAAGAAACTAAGATGTGTAATTAAGTCCAACAAGACTAACTATGAGGTCAGGATAGCCTCATAGGCTAAGGGCAGTCAGTAGTCCTTCTTCAGCTATGTCCAGAACCTTAGAGGTAACATACAACAGTGTGGTGAACTGGTGGTAAAAGGTACGACCTATACTGATCAGGGTGACATAACAAATCTACTGGCTGATAAATTCAGCTCAAACCCCCCCCCCCAGCTCCTACAGGTGAACCTCCCTCCAATATACTTCCCCCAGTTATCAGTAGGGACCAAATGCTGGCAGCACTCATTACAGCCAAGAACACTGCCTCCATGACTCCCAATAACATCCCCAGTTGCCTACTGACCAGTCTCAAACATCACCTATCAGGACCACTTAAAACAATCTTCAACTACAGCCTTGAAACAGGCTACATTCCATGTGAATGGGGTTGACAACAGTCATTCCCCTCCACAGGGACACACCATCAACCGACCCAGAGAGATACAGACCCATTTGTTTAACAAGCATAATATGCAGAGTCACAGAATGGATTACCATGGAAGTGATAAGCAAGGACTTTGGCAACCTACAGACATTGGACTCATCCCCATCACCATTTGTGTTTGTTAAGGGAAGGTCATGCCTATTTAACCTGGTAGACTTCTTTGAAAGGGTCACCAATCCAATGGACAAGGGGAAAAAGTGTGCATACTGTGTATTTTGACCTGGCTAAGGCATTTGATACAATACCGCACTCAAGCATTGCTGACAAGCTCTCTGAGCTAGGTGTAAACCATTTCATAACTTGCTGGATTACTGGTTGGTTCTCAGACAGGACCCAAGAAGTCAGGATCAGGGAGATCACCTTCACCAAAGGACCAGTCACCAGTGGAGTACCCCAGGGCTCCGTGCTAGGGCTACTTCTGTTTGGCAACTACTTCTCAGAAGTCAAGGCTGACATTAAAGACCCTGGCTTACCAAGTTCCCAGGTGACTGTAAATTGGGAGCCATTATAGATCCCCCCCCAAAAGACAGACATCTTGCAAGTGAGTTTAACATAGACAAATGGCTGGTGCCATAGCCAATGTCTAAAACTCAATGCCAAAAAATGCATTAAATGCCATTTAGGTAACTGTCAGTGCAAGTTAATTACTCCATTGATAAAATGCCCCTAAGAGCTGAACCAGTAGAAAGGGATCTGGGAACATCTGTAGACAGTAATATGGCCTTTGACCAACATGTAGCTAAGATAATAAAATCATTCTGTGTCACCCAAATTATAGGTAAGGGTATGGCAAGTCCAAGGAATTTATATTACCACTCTAATCATCCCTTATCAGACCTATCATTGAATACAGTGTCCCCTTTGGCACATATCTAAGCAGACACTTGCAACAGTTGGAGCACCCACAAAAGGTTCTCACCAGGAGAATGGCGCACAAGTACCCTGTCCTAACTGATCACCTAAAGGCTTTGTCTCTGTATTCATTTTCTTACAGGCTGCTGATAGGGGATCTTTGTCTGGCTTACAGGGCTTCTTCAGAACCAGCCCTGATGGATCTGTTGCACGTGCGCAAAACAAACAGCACCAGAAACACTATATCCATGGATCTGAACTTTATCTGGGACATAAACAGAACATGTTGTAGAGACAGGTATGTGTCCCAAAGGATCGCACAAACAATGGAATGGGCTCTCCATACATGTAAAACAAAGTTCACCCCTGAACCTATTTATACAAAACCTTGACAGTTGGATGAGAAACCATAACTTTACCCCCTGGTCTGACTCCCATGTCGCTTATGGACAGAGGGTGTCAGAAAGAAAAATATCCTAACAGCCCCCCCGACAAATCCTTAGCTACCTGCCTGTTAACATGCCCCTCACCATATTATAATTGGGACCCAAATGGTTTGTGTTGTGAGGCTAGGCTTCTAAGGGCCTTGGTGGTCATTAGCCTAGTAACCTATGAACACAAAACTACAATAGCTGTTAACCAAGCAGTCTTCCCACAGAAGAGTGAATACCAGCAATCACATCAGTAACACATTACACATCAGTCACAATCTTTTACAAATTACCGAATGAAAACTTTTTACTTTTAAAACATCTTATTATACATACAAGACAGTATCACAGTTGCAAAGGAAAAATAAAGTAAAATGTTTCATATGCATAGACTGATGAAAAAAATAAGCTATAACTGAATCTGTTGTTATTTTTTTTTGTGTTGAGTTTTTTTTGGGTAGGCATTTGCTGCTGTTGTATTTGTATTTATTTTGCAGAATATGAAATATAGGGAATTGTCAGATGGCTTTTAAATGTGTGGTGGTGTACATTAGATTTTGTAGGTAGAGTTCTCCATTGTTTCACATGGTGCAACTGTCAATTTGTTGTATTTATGTTAGTGGACAGGGTACTTGCCCCACTGAAAGAACAAAGTATTGTATTGTTTCTCTTTTTTTTACTTTTCTTGGTATAGTCGCTGTTTTTTGTCTTGGGATTATTTATGTTTGACGTTTTTTTTTAAATTCATTTTGTTTGGTATTTTTGTGTTCACTGTTTTGTTATTTCAACATTAGCTGATATAATTTTATAAGTGAATGTGGGTATGTACATATACATATATAATACGTGTGTGTGTGAGTGTGTGCATGTGTATGTATATATACATATGTGTTTTTATATATATATATATATATATATATATATATATATATATATATATATACACACACACACACACAGTACATGGATGAATTCAGCTGTAAAAAGCAAAAACTGTTGATCATCAAAAGGTCAGTCAGAACTCGCTCACTATAGCATACATTGAAGCACATAGAAATGAAAACCACTCAGCACAAAATATTTAAGAAACAGCAGTGCACCCACAAGAAAGCATCTGCTTTCATTATTTGTCTTTGTATGTGATTTTTGTTTTTATTCATCATACAAAACAAATAAAAAATGCACAATTACAAACAAATTATCAAGGTAAGAAACTGCACACATCGCTGTCTCGGTCTTTACAATCGGGAGTCCACCCCATACTTCCCAATGTGTAGAGTTTACCCACAGAACCTTTAGTTATATATACCAAGTCCTCAGTTACACAGCAGTGACCACAGCAAAAACGCCAATTCACAGCTGTACAGAAAGGGCTGTAACAAAATCTGATATACTAATCATCTGATAGGTTGTACTCCTTTTCACTCTTGTCAAGCTGTGCATTTGACATTACATTGCTACCACATATTCATAATAATGTGTATGAAATAATGTATGAAAAGAAATACTATAGTTTGCTTTTCACTACACAAGAACAGATTGCTGGGAGGGGTGTAATGACTTGCACATAGATTTTTTACGATTATGGTGTCCCAAAATATTAAATGTTGAATCAAAAATGTGTTAGGTAAACTGTTTCTAAATGTATAGGTATTTCTTTTATAGAAAATTTGTGACATGTTAGTAAGTGAAGCAGTTGATTCTATACCAATCAGTGTACCTTTTGTGGAACTTTTCAAGTATGGCATTAGGTTCATAGGTTCATAGGTTCATAGGTTCATACTAGGCTATCTGCCCGAGGGCATTTATAAGCTTTAGTATGGGGAACTATACCCATTATTTTGCTGTGCCTCTGTCGAGCAGTGACACTGAGGTAATTCCTGGGGTATATCTGCGATCTCCCATCCATTGGTCAAGATTTCTCTTGAACAAGGCCAGCGAGGTGCTCTGCCTCACATGTACCGGGATTTTGTTCCACAGCATAGGGAGTCTTTGGGTGATGAATCTATCCCTCCAGCTTTAAGTCTCCGCCCTTGTGGCTCTGATGGATCTAGATTTTTGAGGTGAAGCATATTCATCAAATCTGGGTTTGACATGGCCTTGTATGTTAGGCAAAGGTCACCTCTGAGCAACTGAATAGAGCTGGAGTTCTTTCAGTCGGGCAGCATAGGACAGATTTTGAGACCCTTTATCCTTTTGGTGAGGAACTTTTGTGGCCTCTCCAGCTGCTGCAAGTGTCGGGTCAGATACATTCGAATGGGGCATTGTACTCAATCATTGGTCTGATGAGTGATGAGTAAAGGGAGACTATGACCTCCCTTGATCTAGATGAGAATCCCTTCATGATAAGGTGGGCAATGTAGAAGGACTTCCTAACTACTTTAGCTACATGGGTGTCGAATGACAGACTACTATCAACCTGGGTCCCCAGGTCCCTGATAACTTCTTCTGTGCTCAATGGATTGCCACCTATTTGGTAGCTAGGGGTAACCTTGTTTTTATGACTATGCATTTTTGGCATTTAACTTGTGGCTCTGGCACCAGTTATCCGTTTCTGTGAGACCCTTCTGAAGGATATCTGTGTCAGATGTAGTTTGCAGTCATCTGCAAACTTTGTCAGCCATAACCCTCCTGTGTTTGCTTGTACGAAAAGTAGATGCCAAACAAGAGTGGGCCCAGGACTGAGCCCTGTGGGACACCACTTGTGACAGGCTTTGAGTCTGACATGGCGCCAGCAACTCTGACCCTGTGGGTTCTGTCACTCAGCCAGTTTGCAACCCATCTTGTGATGTATGGGTTAACATTTAAGCTGATGAGTTTTTCAATGATACCCGAGTGGGGTATTGTATCGAAGGCCTTAGCCAGATCGAGGTAGGCTGTATGGACTGCCTTTCCCTCATCAATGGCTTTGGTGACTGTTGTCAACCAAGTTTAAAAGGCATGATCTGCCTTTGACAAAGCCAAACTGGGTTGGATCCAAAGTCTGCAAATTCCTATGTCTTTATTTATGAGGTCCATTATGATCCTCTCCATGGCTTTGCAGATAAGGCTTGTCAAGCTAATGGGCGGTAATTTCCAGGGTCTGTGGAGGCACCGCCTTTGTGAAGTGGGACCACAGTTGCAGTATCCAGAGGTAAGACTTTGATTAAACAGCTGTCCTAGCTGTGGGTTTAATTCCTCATTGAGTTCGTGGAGCACACATCCGGGGACACCATCGGGTCCCATGGATGCTGTGTTTTTGGAGAGAGCAGTTCTCACTTGGCTGGAGATGTTTGGGGCTGCACTCATTTGGTATAGATATCTGTTTGCACTGAACCTGTCAGCCAGTATGTTGGCAATGTCTGTAGGATCAGTAATCTTCACATCATTTTGAACTAGTTCTGAGCATATCTGGGAGTTGGCCTTATGATTGTCTTTTGAGTCTTGCTTTGGATGATTTTATGAGAGCTCTTAGTTTTTACTTATAGTGATCAAGGGTGTCTTACCTTGTTGTAGAGTTTGTTTATGGCTGGGGTCCACCAGACTGGACGCTTGCCTTTGGTACAAAGAGTCTTTGTTTTGCTTGGGATTGCCTTATCCATGCAGTCCTGCAGGTGCTGGTAGAAGGCGTTTGTAAGTGATTCAGCGGCTTGAGTATTGTTCCTGAAAGGAGACCACACTAGTCTGAGAAGTTCTTTACTGTGGTCTTTTTATTTCAGGTGGGGTGGGGTGAGGACCTCCAGCGAGATTAGTTTGTGATCTGATCTCACCAGTGAGGGTGTTGAACATTGTGCTCCCATGTTCGTGATGATGAGATCAAGTATGTTATCTCCTCTTGTGGGGATGGTGACTAGTTGTTCCATGGCATTTGAGTTTATGAATTCCAGGAACTTTTGGGCTAGGGTGTTTGGGCTTGAGTAGTGTTCCCAGTCTATATTAGGGTAATTGAAGTCACCTAGTATGATGGTGTTTGGTGATACATTTATCCCTCTAGTGTTTTCAGGAAGGCCATGTGAGTTTCCTGAGTTTGTGAGGGTGGCCTGTAACATGCTACAATTTGCAGAGCAGTCTTGCCTATGGTTAATTGCACCTGGATGGTCTCCACCAGTCTTGAGGTGTGGGTGTCCTTGATGAATATGGATTGCTCTCAGGAGCCTTGAACCAGGTTTCTGTCACAGCACAGACATCGATGTTCTCCATACTGAGGCATTTTGAGATTTAGACTTCTGGCATTGAGCAGCATTACCCTTAGTTTTTTCCTTTTTGTGTTCTAGGGTGGTAGGTTTAGAATTTGAGCCTTGCCTAAAAAGGCACTATGGGTGACAGGTGCAAGCGTGGCTTGTCCAGCATGTCATCCCAGGCAGACAGATACTGGATCCCCTTTGAATGACACCAGTGTTTAAGCCAATTGTTAACGCTGATCATCTTATCTCTGTATTGTGGCATCATTCTTGGTGAAGGTAGGATACTGCTCAGTCAGGTCATCATACTGCCTGGGCTACATAATCAGAGAGCTCCTCAATGTCTCTTTTCATGTACATCAGTGTGTCTGACTATGGAGTCACCAATGACTAGTGTGTCTGGCATTGTGTTTGGCCTTAAGGGCTGTGACTGTTTGACACTCTGACTGTGAGGTCTATGTGTTAGTGATCTTAAGTGCTGTAAAAGGTACATTACAAAGTGTTGGCAGTGCTGTGTCACAGACTGCAGCCATCCTTAAAAGGTTACCTTTAGGCTATGTTGTTTGCTACTTTTTGTTATTGTTATTAATATTAAGCAGCCAGAACAACATGCAAATCTGCTTGCAGATGACCTCATCAAACTCATCAGGTTTAATCATTAACAACTTCGTCAACACTCAACACCAGCAAAAACATTTTATTTAGGTTTGCAAATTTACATTAAACTCATTCAGAAATAACTATCATTGTGTCTTCCTTAGTTCACTGACGTGACTGCCTATCTTGGATACATCAAAGCTGTTGATCAATTTTGAAATTTCTATAGTTAAGTTACTGTCCTTCTTTTATGTTCGTGTTAAGCTTCCTTAAGCATTACATCACAATGTTGTCTTCTGTCAGTATTCTGTCTTCAGTCGGACACACTCTTTCCATGCTAGCTCTAAGGAATTGTCAATCAGTGGCCCAAAGACTGGAATAGTGTACCATGCATCCAGAGAAACACTGCAGCAGTTTCCACAATCACATTTGGACTTATGCAACACCTTGAAAAAAAAAAACAAGCCAAATGCAGCTGCACGTTTGGAGTCACTGAGAGGACTGCTATGGTTATTGTCTTAACAGTTTCCTGCATGTTTATGTATGATTTTGCTTCAAAAGTAGCAGCAGTTAATGTGGTTTATATTCTTCTGCGTTGTATATGATTAATTCTTATCTGTTTTGTTATACCTATGTTATTGTTGAATTATTTTGTGTTTTTCTGGTAATTCCTGGAACACTCCTGAGAACACTCCTCATAAAAAACCCATATGGATAGTCAATAACACAAACATACAAAATTGTGGAAAAAAATTGGTAACAACTGACAGTTAAAGCTATACTAGAACACAATTATAGAAAGCCTTGTATTTAGTGTTATCTTCTACAGAGATTTAGGAAACTGAGAATAACCAGTATACAGATCCCTGTATATTCCTCCGCTAGGGACAAACTATATTTTATTGATGACTACCTATTCAGGTACGTTTTGTAGATCAGTATAAGGCAGAAGGAGGGAAATGAGTCGTCAAAAGGGACTGATTTCTAGTAGAAAGGGGAAGGAAGTGAAGTCTTAGTACCCTTGACAAAATATGAGCTGCATTTGTTCATGGCAACTGTTTTTAGGAAGCTCCAGCAAAATCCAAGTATTTGCTGTTGCCAGGAGATTAAAACTGTGTGGTCAGCAGAATGCGGTATGGGTCCATGATAATAAGATACATGTTAAAACAGAAATGATCAACAGCACAAGAACTGCAAAATCATGCACTGCTAGGAGAGAAACGCAATTAATGAGACTGGCAAAGCATACACCACTGTGAGAGAAACACAATGAATTAATGAGACTGACAAAGTATGCACCACTAGGAGAGAAACACAATTAATGAGACTGACAAAGCATACACCGCTATGAGAGAAACACAATGAATTAATGAGACTGACAAAGCATACACCACTAGGAGAGAAACACAATTAATGAGACTGACAAAGCATACACCGCTATGAGAGAAACACAATGAATTAATGAGACTGACAAAGCATACACCACTAGGAGAGAAACTTAATTAATGAGACTAACAAACAAAGCATACACCACTAGGAGAGAAACACAATTAATGAGACTGACAAAGCATACACCGCTATGAGAGAAACACAATGAATTAATGAGACTGACAAAGCATACACCACTAGGAGAGAAACACAATTAATGAGACTGACAAAGCATACACCACTATGAGAGAAACACAATGAATTAATGAGACTGACAAAGCATACACCACTAGGAGAGAAACACAGTTAATGAGACTGACAAAGCATACACCGCTGGAGAGAAACACAATTAATGAGACTGACAAAACATACACCGCTATGAGAGAAACACAATGAATTAATGAGACTGACAAAGCATACACCACTAGGAGAGAAACACAATTAATGAGACTAACAAAGCATACACCACTAGGAGAGAAACACAATTAATGAGACTGAAAAAGCATACACCACTATGAGAGAAACACAATGAATTAATGAGACTGACAAAGCATACACCACTAGGAGAGAAACACAATTAATGAGACTGACAAAACATACACCGCTATGAGAGAAACACAATGAATTAATGAGACTGACAAAGCATACACCACTAGGAGAGAAACACAATTAATGAGACTGGCAAAGAATACACCACTAGGAGAGAAACACAATTAATGAGACTGACAAAGCATACACCACTAGGAGAGAAACACAATTAATGAGACTGACAAAGCATACACCGCTAGGAGAGAAACACAATGAATTAATGAGACTGACAAAGCATACACCGCTAGGAGAGAAACACAATTAATGAGACTGACAAAGCATACACCACTAGGAGAGAAACGCAATTAATGAGCCTGACAAAGCATACACCACTAGGAGAGAAACACAGTTAATGAGACTGACAAAGCATACACCGCTAGGAGAGAAACACAATTAATGAGACTGACAAAGCATACACCGCTAGGAGAGAAACACAATTAATGAGACTGACAAAGCATACACCGCTAGGAGAGAAACGCAATTAATGAGACTGACAAAACATACACCACTAGGAGAGAAATGCAATTAATGAGCCTGACAAAGCATACACCACTAGGAGAGAAACACAGTTAATGAGACTGACAAAGCATACACCGCTAGGAGAGAAACACAATTAATGAGACTGACAAAGCATACACCGCTAGGAGAGAAACACAATTAATGAGACTGACAAAGCATACACCGCTAGGAGAGAAACACAATTAATGAGACTGACAAAGCATACACCACTAGAAGAGAAACACAATTAATGAGACTGACAAAGCATACACCACTAGTAGAGAAACACAATTAATGAGACTGAAACAGTTTCATGTCAAAACTAGCAAGACTGGTTTCTCTCAAATAAAAGGCTTCAACAGCTTACATTTTGCCTGCGGTTATATGTGTGAGTGTGTGTGTGTGTGTATTTTATATATATATATATATATATATATATATATATATATATATATACATACACACACACATATATATATATATATTTGGCCTGTATTTAATTGTGAATAAACCAATAAAACTTTATATCAGCATGATTAATTAAGGATTTCCTACATAATTAGGCTTTTTAAAGCTTCTTTGCCACATCAAGTAAACACAGACAAAGGCAGTCACATTTTATGTTTTGGAAAAGTATCATTGGTAAGGCTCCTGTTAGTGTTTAGTGGATGAAGAACGTCCTGTAGCCAATCAGCTTGGGAATTCCAGTTAGTCTTTTACAACTGACCAGCCTCCTAAATCTACTTATTCATTTGTTTCATGTTTTGATTACTTGCATTGCACGATTACCTCATGCACTTCACTCCTGGAGTTATTACTTTCTCTTGCAATACTGCCCAAGCAGCTTCAACCCCTTGCATCCTTCATCTTTAACCCCCACACACCTCCCCTTGCCTCCAAAAGGCATTGGGACTAAATCCTACCTACATATTTCGCTTCTTCATTCTAGTTTACAGATGTCCAGCATTTTATGTGTTCTTATACTTACTACATTAACCCATTCTGGTAACCCTGCACTGAATGTTTTCTACCCAAATCAACATTAACATCTTAGTAATTTAAATCCATACACCCAATCACAAAATTTACAAAAAAAAAAAACAAAAAACAAAAAAAAAATTGCTGATTTAAGTACGTATAATGACAATATAATCCACTATGATAGCAAATTCAGTATGTGATTACCCACGTGGATCGAGGTACACATACCTTTAAAGATAGTATTTAATGATCCTCCTAAGAGAAGCCTTAGAATCACAAGGGCCAAAGGCACAAATGGAGTAGATCACAGACGTAATGTGCTTAACATAAGTTTTTCAATTAATCATGCTTTTGGATAACAGGAGCTCTTCAAGCTCTAGTAATTTGAAAACTTTTGTCGGTACAATAAAAGGTAAAAGAACATCTCTATATTCAAACACTTTTGTGCTTTCTGTTAGTGGATCACCATGGCATTTTTTAATTTTGAAAGCTCAAACTCCGAAAGTTAGTAAATTCTATATTAATGATAATAGCTAAGAGAACAAGCAGGTACCCGAGGTTTCATAGTACATCCTGAGAATCAGATGTAGCCCCCCCCAACTAGCAAAACAAAATGGGTGAGATGTCCATTGGAGACCAGAAGTTCCTGAAGGCAGACAGAACCTTTGTTGTTAAGAAAATAAGAGAGGAGTAGTACTAGAATCCCAAAAGTGAACTTAGCATTAAATGTTGTTCATTGTACACATCCCACAGGAGATCAAAGAAGGATGCTGGCCATAAAATTTTGAGTAATATGAAGCTGATCAAAGTCCAGGCTGTGAAGTCTGAGACCGAGTAATCTACCTTTCTCTGTCTAGCTACTAGAGATGGACTCCTATGACTTTACCTGTCACTGCGCTATGAAAGGATGACCTCATCAATGATGTAAATCACTCTGTGACTTGCATTTGTTTGGTTTTGCCAGTGCTTATTGACAGTGCAGAGCATAATTCGTCCCAAGTGTCATGTTATGGTTGTCCTTTCTTCACATCTCCTGGCATGTATACTTCCCTTAGATTCCATGCAAAACAATGTATAACAGTACACTTAAAATTACAACCTATCTGTTTTTAACACTGCACACCATGGTGGCATAAAGGAGTACATGCTGGTGTTTCTGTTAACTCCATTGTGATTTCTGGCATAGCTAGAACAATCTGTGAACTTAAATCACCAAACCATCTGTTAATGAACTGCTTAGTAGCATTTTTTCCACCCTCTGGTTCCAGTCCACTGCTGTATCCCTTACATTATTTTATTTATTCTTTTTTTAGCTCTGTATTTGGATGATCTTCAGTGGTGCATTTTCTTCACCGGTCTCCAGTGATGTATAGCTCTGACAAAATCAGATCTGCCCCATTCTCTACAGCCCTCTTTCCCACTTCAGTGATGAAACAGGCTGTGAAGTGTCTCTTGTTTGAATGATAACCTCTGCTGGATGAAGTCCTGATATTGGTGAATAAAAAGGGAAATGAGTGAGGATCAATAGTCCTGAAATGATTCGGCTGTTTCCTGAGGAAACTACCAACTCTAGCCTTCATGCCTGTGGCCTGTAGAGTTATGTCACCAGTTGATCCCCACTGCCAATATTTTAACACTCTGAGACATGTCATTTGAATATTGCACCTGAACTTCTCAAACTAAATTGCATTTGTTGTCTACTTATGGCCTGCTCACATCATGTTACCCTGTTTGTCCCTGTCTGTAACTGTTCACCTTTTCAATGCTGGCATCTCAATGAACTGCTTCTTCCTTAATTTAATGGAGAGGTAAAAAAGTCATCCAATATTTCTTTGTGATCTGTAGCCATTTTCAGATTTTTCCACCATTTCTGCTAATATGACATCCTGCAGTTTTCTTGTGCTTTTCTGATGTGTCTGAGAATGTTTTTTGTCCATTGTCATTATGTCTGTCCATGTCTTCATCTAGGGACATCTTTGTCTGCCATATGAGTTTTACTGTGTTTTATGGCATCTTTATGGGTGTTTTTCTTCTGTTTTTCTCTGCTTATTATCTTTGTGTATTCAATTTTCCTTGATTCCCTTTTTACTTTCTCCTTCACACTCTCATTGGTTTAATTGCTTTTCTCTCTGTTTGTACCATTTCAGTTCCATTAGATTTTGTGTCTTCTGTGTCCCTTCATTGGTGTAAGTGTACAGTTCTTCCACAGTTTTCTTTTGATATGAGCCTTCCATACTATTTCTTACTGCATTTCTAAGCTAAGTTTCCCTGCTATAGTCCCAGAACTACGTTCTTGTGGCGTATCTCAGTGACATGACTTAGACATGTCACTCAAGGGAGGTCAAGAATTTAACAGAGGGAAGGTAGCCAAAGGTAGTTGCTAGCCAAGAAGAAGCAAGACTAGATTTTAACTAAGTCAACACTGTCTGTTTCCAAATAGATAAAACAGAAAAAGTAGAAAATAATTAAAATGGGTTGAGTGAGACTGTAGAGAATGAGATGGGTCAGGTGTTGCAACTGTGCTATAGCAGTATGCCTTAGGGACTTGTGGATTAGAGGTGGATGCAGAGTTTGCATAAGGATCGGGGTGCTAGAAGACAAAGTAGTTCAGCTGAGAGGAATGACCGAGTCCATTGCCTAGGACAGTTAGCTGCATTATGACCAATGATGGTATAACAATGGTGGAGGTAAGAGGAGTAAGAGCAGAGTGGGCATAACAATAGAAGGACATAATCGAGACAGATAATAGAGAGATAAAGGAAGTAAGAAAAGAAGGCAGGCGTAAGTAAATGTGCCAAATGCAGAAAAAAGGGAAAGATTGACATATACATGAAAGGCAAGATTAAAGAAGAGGTTGAGGAACGTAAAAAAGAAGGATGAGTGGGGGGGTTAGTGGCAGCAGGACCAAGGAGGCAGAAGGCAGCAAACGACTTTCAGGCAACTTCAAGAGGACAAAAGCAGATGGGAAAAGGCAGAGCTTCTGAAGTGATGCAAATAGTAAGAATAGTTTAAAGGTACTTTGGAGAGATAGCTGGAAGAGTACAAAGGGCTATAGAAAGAACAGCAGGTGAAAAGTGGAAGGGGGTGCTATAATGATTACAGACTTGACCATAAGGCATGTCAGGTGGGTAAGCAAGTCTGGATGGAGTTGAGGAACATCATTAAGAACTGCCTCAGGACTGAGATTAGATAGGACTTACCAGTAAGTAAGAAAACATCTGATAGATACTAAGAGCAACACACAGGCATGTATGTCATAAGATCCATGGACGAATTACTAACATGTATGTCATAAGATCCATGGACACCCAGATACGTGCATGTATGTCATAAGGTCCATGGACGAATTACTAACATATATGTCAAAAGATCCATGGACACCCAGATACGTGCATGTATGTCATAAGGTCCATGGACGAATTACTAACATGTATGTCATAAGATCCATGGGCGAATTACTAACATGTATGTCATAAGATCCATGGACACCCAGATACTAAGAGTAACATGCGTGCATGTATGTCATAAGATCCATGGACGAATTACTAACATGTATGTCATAAGATCCATGGATGAATTATTAACATATATGTCATAAGATCCATGGACACCCAGATACTAAGAGTAACATGCATGCATGTATGTCATAAGATCCATGGAGGAATTACTAACATGTATGTCATAACATCCATGGACACCCAGATACTAAGAGTAACATGCGCGCATGTATGTCATAAGATCCATGGACGAATTACTAACATGTATGTCATAACATCCATGGACACCCAGATACTAAGAGTAACATGCGTGCATATATGTCATAAGATCCATGGACACCCATAACTTGGCAGCTACAACTGTAGAAAGAGTACAGAGAAGGGCACATGAAGTAGCCAGGTCATTCACAGTGTTGTAGTGTAGGATTGCCTTTGGAAGCGCATCTGTTGCCAAGTTACAGCACAACAAGGAATGAAGAAAAAGATCTGACGGTTACATTTCTGGCATAGAATGTGGACTTCTGAATTTCGATTTGAAGTACTGTTGACTGATGGTGAGGCATGACAAAGAAAGAATTGCTATACAACTGATGGGCTTGAATTCTAGCTTTGCTGGACTGTATTGATGAAATCTAGAATGCAAAGGATTAGTAGACTGGTCATGCTATGCTAGAAATACAAGCAAGGCAGGCAGAAGGAGGAGGACAATATGCTTCAGCATTGTGATGCTAAGGAATCGCTGCATCTAAAGAAAAGAGCTCTCTGTGAGTTCATAGTACACTGGTCGTGAATTCAGTAACAAGCTTACTGCCTAATGGCATTCTGGAAGCTTGACAATTGTTGTTATGTTTTGAAACTTATGTAAACAAATGTATTCATCAATGTCTCTTTTAAAAATGTGAAGGGACTTGCACTGTTTTTAAAATTGGGGAAGTATGCTACAAAGTGAAAGAGCTGCTGTGTTCTAAAATCATCACCTTTGTACTACCAATAACTGGTGTATTAAGATATAACTGATGTATTAAGATTAACTGCCTTGTATCATAATATATTGGTCCTTGTACTGGATTGTTTCAGATACAAGGGCAGGGTTCATGGTGAAGAAAACAAGGCATAAACCTTCTCCACAAAAGATAGTATGACACTGAGAAGAGGCATATAATTTGAAGTATATCTGAGTAACCTATTTTGATTAGCAGAATCCTGTCCACCTGAACCAGGTGTTTGGTCAAGCATTTGAAGAAGTAAGGTGTACTGTTAAATGATAAGCTCATTGGAAATCTAGTAATCCACTTTAGTATCATTTGGGTCACACTGAAGACCTTTCTTACCAACATTGCAGCCTCATAGTCAAAGGCAGGATGCCTGTCTATGAATGTACCTAACTTTTTAATCATAAAATCTATCTTAAATGATTTTCTTTCAGTAACACAGCTGTTCAGTTATGCTTCCTACGTGTTAACAATTAGGGCAAAGCTATTAATTTTCACCATATATAGCTAAAGTAATACCCTTGCCAAAAAACTGTTATATGTAATGAGGCAGGACAAAGCTCCCTATATGCAGTCAAGAGGTCTATATTACGTTATCAAACTTTTAAAAGTTCGAACGTCATATAGTCGACACCATATGATTGAAAGTTCAAACGTTTCAGCGGAGATATCCATACAGTGCAGAATGGGAAGATTTCCCTTTCCTGCACTGTAGTGTGATCTTGGATTTGGTATATTTAAAGAGCATGGGTGTGGGGGTTCAGCCCCGCATGTGGGTGGTGCAGGGGGGCTTGCCCCCCTGCTTAAATTGTTCAGGTAGGTTTTTTCTGTGGTTTATTTTTTTGTTAGATTTTCAAACTTTTAAAAGTTTGATCATATGGTGGCGACCATATGAGGTTCGAACTTTTAAAAGTTCAATCATGTAATATAGATGCACAGTCAAGAGCAACTTAATGAATAAGAGTCTTCTGTTACCAAATTGTGAGATCTTTAAAGAAGATGAAAAGGAGAAGTGGACTGAAAAAGAGCTCTGTGAGACATAGCTGGTAATATCTAGCAAAGAGAAGAGTTGAAGTCCATCTTTTCTAGCTGGGACCTTCTGAATAGCTCATTGCATTGCTTGTCCAGAGGATTGTGTATGTGTTGACCCCAAGTTCAAGTTTTTTTTTTTTTTTTTTTTTAAGTTGTAGGAAGCAAACACAAATGTTAGTAATGTAGACAGGAAGAGTACAATAAGCAAATGCAAATCTAGAGTGAACTGGAAGAAAATTCAACCTTAGAGCTATGAATTCTCTATTTATTAAAAAAAAATGTTAGCTTTTGGACATTCTAGCCCTCCCTCAAGTTGTAAAAATGACTGAGCAATAACCCTCAATGTGTACATATGTACAGAGGTTTTCAGTCCGCTTTCTCTGAACAGTGAAGAATGTAAGAGCATAAACAAAAACAATTCCCCATTGTTGTAGATGACAATGGGACCA
Organism: Protopterus annectens; assembly: GCF_019279795.1. NCBI lineage: Eukaryota > Metazoa > Chordata > Ceratodontiformes > Protopteridae > Protopterus > Protopterus annectens. Next base: position 271,788,490 of record NC_056739.1, read on the forward strand.
GTCTTAACACATGATATTTGCTTCACAGGGGATAAATGGGTAAATGATATATCACCCCTGGAAAGAATTAATGTCAGTACTGTAAAGGAGGGTGAGGCTTGATGGTCATTATGTGGGTGGAGCCTCCAAAAATTAACAAATAAAATACTGACCAATGACCTAAATCTTTTGGGAGATAGACACTTAGAACAGAAGGGTTATAGTAGTCTTATGAAGATTCCTGGTCAGGCCCATCTGGTGTAATCTGTTTGTTTTTGGTGCCAATACAGGGATAAGAATATCAAGCCAGTCAAGAAAGTAAAATGAGAAACTACTAGGATAATAAAGAACATGGCTGACAGTGGTTAAGAAGAGAGGCTGTGATAGCAAAATGCATTTAAACTTTGGATGAGGATGATAGAGGATACGTAATTTGGGTACACAAGATTCATATAGCCGAAGAATAAGAAAGAGTGAGGAGTAAGATGGGGGAATCCTTGCATATTAGGTATACAAAAATCAACCCAGACATTAGAAAGTATGTTTTTCTAGCATAAATAGTCAGTAAATGGAACAGACTACCTCACTGTTAATGAATTGTAAGACTACAAGCCTTCAAGAAGGCCTGAGATTGGATGCAGACTAAAAGAAGAGGGCAAGGCAAGGCAAGGGCGACTGAAAAATGTTAACTATACAAACAGGGCAGAGTTCATAGGTTCATAGGTTCGTACTAGGCTATCTGCCCTAGGGCATTTATAAGCCTAGCCAGAGTGTATGTGGCTTACACCACCCCTTAGGATGAGAATACTACGCCCTTTTAGGGTTTAGTTTACTATGTCTCTGTCTAGTAGTGACAAAGAGATGACCCCCGGGGTAAACCTACGATCTCCCATCCACTCGTCGAGATTTCTCTTGAATAGAGTCAGTGAGGGGCTCTGCCTAACATGGACTGGGATTCTGTTCCAGAGTGTAGGGAGCCTCTGGGTTATGAATCTGTCCCTCCAGCAAGTTCTATTTATTTCTGTGTTGAGGTTTAAGTCACTTGTTCTCGTGGCTCTGATGGATTTGGATTTTCTGAGGTGGAGCATGTCCATTAATTCAGGATTGGACATGGCCTTGTATGTCAGGCACAGATCACCTCTGAGTAGGCGGTATGCGACTGAATAGAGCTGGAGTTTTTTCAGTCGGGCAGCATATGACATATGTTTAAGACCCTTTATCCTCTTGGTGAGGAACTTTTGGGGTCTTTCCAACTGCTGCAGGTGTCGGGTGAGATACATCCCAAATGGGGCATTGTACTCAATCATTGGCCTGATAAGAGAAGAGTACAGGGGCACAATGACCTCTCTTGATCTAGATGTGAAACCCTTCATGATAAGGTGGGCAATATAGAAAGTCTTCCTAACCACTTTGGCAATGTGAGTGTCAAATGAGAGGTTAGTGTCAACCTGGGTCCCTAGGTCCCTGATTACCTGTTCCATACTTAATGGATTACCGCCTATGTGGTAATTTGTCGGTACCTTGTTTTTCCCAAAGGGTATGACTATACAATTTTTGGCGTTTAGCTTAAGGCCATGGCTCTGGCACCAATTATCCGTTTCTATGAGGCCTCTCTGAAGGATGTTTGTGTCCGCTGGAGTATCAATTATGGCACCCAGTTTGCAGTCATCTGTGAACTTTGTCAGCCACAATCCTCCTATGTTTGCCTGTACCTCGGAAAAATAAATGCCGAACAAGAGGGGTCCCAGGACTGAGCCCTGTGGGACACCGCTTGTGACTGGCTTAGAGTCTGACATAGCTCCAGCAACTCTGACCCTGTGGGTTCTGTCCTTGAGCCAGTTTGCAACCCATCTTGTGACATATGGGTTTACATTTAAGCTGGTGAGTTTGTCTATGATGCCCGAGTGGGGTATTGTGTCAAAGGCTTTTGCAAGGTCAAGGTAGGCTGTGTGAACTGCCTTACCCTCATCAATGGCCTTAGTGACTGTTTCAAAAAAGTTGACCAAGTTCAAAAGGCAGGATCTGCCCTTGACAAAGCCAAATTGGGTAGGATCCAATGTCTGTAGGTCCCCAATGTCTTTGTTTATGAGTTCCATAATGATCCTCTCCATAGCTTTGCAGACCAGGCTCGTCAGGCTTATGCGGGCCTGATTTCCAGGGTCCATAGAAGCACCGCCTTTGTGAAGTGGGACCACTGTTGCCATACGCCACTCTTTGGGTACGTATCCTGTGGTAAGGCTAAGATTAAACAGCAGCCTTATGTGTGGGTTTAGTTCCTCTTGAGTTCATGTAGCACACAGCCCGGGACACCATCCGGTCCCATTGATGCTGTGTTTTAGCTTTAGAGAGGCGGCTCTCACCTGGGCATCTGAGATGTTAGGGAGGCTACACTCTGCTGGGATAGTTATTTCTCCTTTGGGGGAGGGGAGGAGAAATTTGCACTGAACCTGTCTGCCAGAATGTTGGCAATGTCAGTGGGTTCAGTGTATTTTGTGTCATTTTGGACTAACTTTGAGCATATCTGGGAGTTTCCACCCAGGTTTCTAACATAGCTAAAGAAGGCCTTGTGATTGTCTTTTGTGTCATTTGCGATTTTTCTCTCAAAGTTGGCCTTGGATGATTTTATGAGTGATCGTAGTTTTTTGCTAGTACTGATCAGAGATGCCTTTCCTTTTAGGGATTTTGCTCTGTCATGTAGTAGCTTCCTCCTTCTGTTGTAAAGTTTGTTTATGGCTGGGGTCCACCAGACCTGCCTTTGGGGGAATGGGTCTTGGTTTTATTTGGGATTGCATGATCCATGCATTCTTGAAGGTGCCCATAGAAGGCATTTGCAAGGGATTCAGCAGTGTGGGTTGTGGTTTCCACTGGCCCAGGGGCCTTGAAAGATACCACTTCAGTCTTAAGAAGTGTGAAGTTTGCTTTTGAGAAGTTCTTCACTGTGGTCTTTTGTGCAGGGGGTGGTGGGGGGATGTGGATTTCCAGTGAGATTAATTTATGGTCTGATCTTACCAAAGAGGGATGTACTTCCAGTGTGGAGCATTTTGTCCCCATGTTTGTGATGATCAGGTCTAGTATATTGTCTCCTCTTGTGGGAATGGTGACTAGTTGTTCCATTGCATTTGAGTTTATGAATTCTAAGAACCTTTGGGCTAGAGTGTTGGGGCTTGAGTAATGTTCCCAGTCTATGTTTGGGTAGTTGAAGTCTCCCAAAATGATGGTATTTGGAGAGACATTCATACTCTCCAGTGTCTTCAGGAAGGCTGTGTGGGTTCCTGAGTTTGAGAGGGTGGTCTGTAGCATGCTACAAACTGTAAGGCAGTTTTGCCTATGGTTAGTTGCACCTGGATAGTCTCCGATGCTTCGTGCGTTGCCACTAACCTGGAGGTGTGGGTATCTTTGATGAAAATGGATACTCCCCCTCCTTTTGTGGTTCTGTCCAAGTTTTGGGGCCGGAAAGCATGATATGAGGTAAAACCTGATAGTGCTGGGGTGCTCTCAGGAGCCTTGAACCAGGTTTCAGTCACTGCACAGACATCAATGTTCTCCATACTGAGAAGGGCTTGAGGCGTGCATCTTGAGGTTTAGTCTTCTGGCAGTGAACAGCAGTACTCTTAGTGTTTTCCACTTGTGTTTTCTAGGAGGTAGGTTTGTCATTTGAGCCTTGCCTAAAAAGGCACTATGGGGTGGCAAGAGCCTTGGCCAATATCCGAAGCCCAGGGTGACAGGTGCAAACCATCCCTTGAAGCAGCGTGGCTTGTCAAGCATGTCATCCCAAGCAGACAGACACTGGATCCCCTTAGAATGACACCAGTAATTAAGCCAATTGTTAAAACTGATCATTTTGTCTTTGTACTGTGGCATCATTCTTGGTGAGGGTAAGATGCTGCTCAGGGTCAGGGTCATACCGGCCTGGGCTACATAATCAGAGAGCTCCTCTATGTCTCTTTTCATGTAGTCCAGGGAGGTACGTCTCAGGTCATTTACACCTGCATGTACAATGACTGAGTCATATTTGTACTTGCTGTGGAGTGACCTGAGTGCTTGTGTTATGTGGTGGATTCTAGCTCCCGACAGGCAGCTTACTGTGACCCTCTCCTTGTTCAGTCTGGTGAGCGGGACGTCAGTGTGCCTGACTATGGAGTCACCTATTACAAGTGTGTCTGGCATGTTGTTTGGCCTTAAGGGCTGTGACTGTTTAGCACACTGACTTTGTGAACTATGTGTTGCATTTGCTATGTCTTGAGGTGGTGGTTGCTTGGGTGTCTGCTTTGGAGGCCTCTGTTGTTTTGGTAGATTTTTAATCAGCGCCCCTGAGTATGTTTTTGTGTGTTTATGTGTTTGGTTTGCAGTTGTGATAGTTCTATGTGAGACTGGGTTTGTGGTGTGCGTGGTTACCTTCTCCTCCTGACTGGTCTTGCCAGTACTGAATTGAGAGAGCTCAGCCTCCAGTTTGGCTATATAGTTGCATCTCTCGCATATATTTGTATTTGTTGGGAGGAGGAGAGGGTTGTCTGTGTACATGAGGCAATTGTAACATTGCCTCAAGATTCCCAGATTCACCAGCTGAACAGGAGAGGACGCTAGCAACTGACCCTTCGACATGCTAGAAATAGTGAAAAAGATTGCTGTGTAACTGAGTCAGAAAGGACCTATAGGGAAATGGGTACTCAACAGAATTTAGGTGAATTAAGTACTTTTCGTTTGTTTAAGAGTGCTTTACCTGTATACAAAATGCTTTAGGAGCAAGTGCTGAGCTTTTCAGATAGAGTATAGGCTGTTTAGATTGCAAGTAGAACAGTTCTAAGGGAAAAATTGAAGAGCAGACTTGGCGGAGCCAGAAAAAGTTTAACCTTGTTTAACCAAGTTTAACCGGCGCTGCGCTATGAGCACGACTGCGCAAAGCCATGCAAAGGCGGATTTTAAGCAGTGAACTACAAAAGAGCTAGGAATGGTCCCAAACAACCAATTACTAACAGCTTCTTGTGCTGAGGTCACTTCCCCAAAGGATAGGTAGGCTGCTCAAGGCTCCCCACTCCCACTGGTGAGCAAAGAAACTTCCTTTTATCCAAGTAAGGTAATGGACAACACAGGAACTACACCACAGCCCAGAATACAGCAATGCCTGTATACTGGTCTAAACTAGTCGAAAAAGGCGGGAAAACAAGGATTATTTTTTTTTGTTTTTTTTGCAGAAATACACAGAAAATGCAGAGACAGTGATAAATTAGTTACACAGGCTAGCACACTTTAGTGGGCAGCCTCCACAGTTCAATTAAACAAACAAACAAGCAAACTTTCGACTAAATTACTAAATGTAACTTTAAGTGCAATTTTTAAAATAAATGCAGTAATCAGTAAAAAACAGTTCAGGCTAGTTTAAAGTAAGCAGCAGAAGCTATTTTCAGTGAAAAAGCAAAGATACTTAAATCCAGAAAGTAGTCGCTTTGAAGTTCCTTGCTGCTAGGACCACTCTGTAAACCCACGTGGAGCTTGTCTGAGCAGTATAGCCTGAAAAAAACGCCCAGAGGCGGATTTTAAGCAGTGAACTACAAAAGAGCTAGGAATGGTCCCAAACAACCAATTACTAACAGCTTCTTGTGCTGAGGTCACTTCCCCCAAGGATAGGTAGGCTGCTCAAGGCTCCCCACTCCCACTGGTGAGCAAAGAAACTTCCTTTTATCCAAGTAAGGTAATGGACAACACAGGAACTACACCACAGCCCAGAATACAGCAATGCCTGTATACTGGTCTAAACTAGTCGAAAAAGCCGGGAAAACAAGGATTATTTTTTTGTTTTTTTGTTTCTTTTTCAGAAATACACAGAAAATGCAGAGACAGTGATAAATTAGTTACACAGGCTAGCACACTTTAGTGGGCAGCCTCCACAGTTCAATTAAACAAACAAACAAGTAAACTTTCGACTAAATGTAACTTTAAGTGCAATTTTTAAAATAAATGCAGTAATCAGTAAAAAAACAGTTCAGGCTAGTTTAAAGTAAGCAGCAGAAGCTATTTTCAGTGAAAAAAAAGCAAAGATACTTAAATCCAGAAAGTAGTCGCTTTTTCGAGTTCCTTGCTGCTAGGACCACTCTGTAAACCCACGTGGAGCTTGTCTGAGCTGAGAGTAGGAGACAATTTGCATTTGTCTCCCTTTACAACTGTGTGACATGCTATGAGGTGCCGTACTGTTGTGTAATATTAAGAAACTGAACTGCACTGCAATATTTTGTGCTAGCCAATGGCTTCCTCACCTCATTCCTATTATTCTGTCTGCATTGGGTAGAAATGTGACAGTGTTGTTTTCTTCTTTTCAAGGGGCTTTCACTCTTCACTGTAGTCCATCTTCCACCAGAGATCTCAATACTTCCCTTTAATTCCTGACACAAGATACGGGCACCTCCCAGGACACTACCAGGTGATGAAGGTCCCCACATCTAATGTTGTTCTTAAGCTAATGTTCATTGTAGTAATATTATGGCGATAATAAACCCGCGGTGGTGGTGCTGCGGTAGCGTTGTCGCCTCACAGTAAGACGCTGTCCACTTCGATTCTCAGCTAGAGCGTCTTCTTTGTGGAGACATGCATGAATGGGCGTACCTTCGTTGAAGGTTGTGCGTCAGGGCTGGTAACTTGGCACGTAAAAATCAACTACCAATCATTAGCGGACCGGAGTTCCGCTGTGGCGACCCCTAACAAAAGCCGAAAGACACAACAACAACAACCTCACCAATACAGTTAACAGTGTTCAGTCACTATACAACAGATGATTTTACTATGCAATAGCAACATTTTTGGGAGATATAAACTCTCTGCTTTTGTGTAGATTTGAAAGATCTTACTCATGTCATAGAATGTAGTTTTGCAAAGCAAGACTGAAACTCTTTTTGGGTGGAAAATACCTTTGACCTGGGTGTGAAAAATGCTGTCACATTATGAAGAACTTGGAATAAATAACTTCACTATATGGATTTGGAAAATTCTGCAAACTGAAAGACTTATGAAGCTGCAGCCAGCTAATGAAATGAATCTTTCACATCTCTGTTTCAACACTTTAGCTCAAAATGTCAGTATGGCATTTTTAATTGCTGTTTTACAAAAACAAGCTGAAGAAGAATTCATATTTTGTTTTTGAAGTGTACAAGTAGAGAGTAGAAATCGCCTTTGAAGTGGCAAAAGTGTTTTAACTTGGATATGAAAGAGACAACCTTCACATTAATGAGCAGTTTTGCAGAAATTACTGTATTTTACATTTCAGAAGAAGCCAGTATTGTTTTTCAGTTATACACTCTAGGTTATGTGCAGCCTCATAGATTTGGCAAATGCTGTTTTATTCCAAAACACTATTTGATATATGGCTGGTTGTAAGCTAGGCAAATGGCCATTTAAAGTAATTGAATTTGCAAGAAATCTTTGAGGAAATGCAAGTAGCAAATAGGGCCTCAACCAGTATCAGTTAAGGTATCACTTGCACAAGGAAGTAAGCAAGTGCCATTAATTTCACTGTAAGTAACTCTGGGTGGGATAGAATGGTAGAGTGGACATATTGCTGTTATTGTTTATTATCATCAACATCATAGTTCTTAAAATATGTTATTGTTTCTTGCAGAAGACTTTTCTTTTTTCAACTTCTAATAAAATAGATTATGCCATGACAATGTCATTAACTAACAATGGGTAACTGGGCTATGACAATATTATTAGCTAACAATGGATGGCTATATGTGTCCACAGTTATTATATAGGTTTCTAGGTTTGGTTTGAGATAGAAAATGATATTGGGAAAACAATGATTTTTTTTCTCTTAAATTATTTTATAAAACGACAGATTGTCTGCAAAGCATGTGTTTTTTGGATTTAAGGGTTTGACAGTTGTGGAGTGGTCGCCCATCAGTGCAACTCATGCAGTAGACTGAACACCTTTACTGTTATAGAGAAGAGGTGCGAGTTTGGATGGCATTAGGAAGCAGTAGTGGGTTGTTCAGGTCATGTTTCTGATTATTACAAAGATGCACTTGTCTTTCAAAGGATGATATTCTCTGTTGTAAGCATAGCTGAGTACCTGAATAATTATTCACTGAGAAGTTTCACAAAGCTAGCTGCTTTTTTGTGAATCTTAGATCAATGTATATGGCCAAGTATTGTCAGAATGTATGGAATATTACTTTAATCTTATCCCCACATGATTATAGTTTGGTTTTCAATCCTTGTCTGTAAAGAAATACTCAATGAGGACTGGATGCATCAGCTAAGCTTTGACATGAGCCTTGGCAAAATGTGTCTCTGGAGAAGGTTTTGGAAAGCCACTGGTAAAGACAACATAGGTAAACCAGTCTGTAACTCTTACATGCCATTACATCATCATAAAAAAAAAAAAAAAAGAAAGAAACTTCAGTAAGAGAAGACGATGTCTGAAATGGCTCCCTTTTGAAATTTTGGCACTCGAAATGCCAAGTGCTGACAAGCTGGAAAAAAATAGTGAGAGAATAGCAAATCTCAAACATTGTTCTTTTCTTTTAAACTTTTTTTCTGCCAGGTGACGAGCCCTCCTGCCCCCATACAAACTTATATATACCAATTCTGAGAACACTATATCTCAGAGAAAAGTGAATATTCAGAGAAATGGCCATCTCAGACTTGATATATGGAAGCCTAGTTTTTGGCCATTCAGTCACCATCTTTCAGGACTTGCTTTAGTGGGTCCTGGCATTTTGGATGGTTACGGTCTGAAAAATATATAATGAACAGTAAGTAGGGAACACTGACAGATGCCAAATTGCCACGGTTAAAATGAGCAGAAAAAAAAAACAAACAAACAAGTTATGAACTAAAGATATAATGCATGCTCAAAAAAATAATGTAACTTTACCACCACATTGTCAATGATGCTGTACAGGTGACCAAAACATAACATTTGATACTGTGTCATCACAACCTAACAGTCTACATCAAAGAATCCTGTTTTGTAGCAGGGTTTAAAACTTCCTTCAAATACAGTGCATGTGGCATCAATTCCTATACATTTGTGAGGTCACTGAACTTCTGGGATTTGAGAATTTCCCCCAGCTATGACATTTGAAAGACTTGAAAGAAAGTTACTGTTTGTCGTTTTTGCATTTAAGTTACCTGTAACACATTGCATTTGTTACCTGTCACTTGCTCACTAAAGCAATTATATAAGTCAGCACTAAAAAAATTAAAAGCACTACACCCTCACAAACTCCCCTTGATTACTTTGTTCCCCATTGGCCCTTTTTTTCAATTATAAAGGAATTCCCAATACTATTCTAGCATGTCCAAAGGTCAGTTGTCAATCTCCTCTCTGGTCCAGCTGGTGAATCTGGGAATCTTGAGGCAATGTTACAACTGCCTCATGTACACAGACAACCCTCTCCTCCTCCCAACAAATTCCAACACATGTGAGAGATGCAACCATATGGCCAAACTGGAGGGTACGCTCTCTCAACTCAGTACTGGCTTAACCAGTCAGGAGGAGAAGGAAACCACACTCACTACAATTCCAGTCTCACATAGACCTACCACAACAGCAAACCAAACACATAAACACACAAAAACATACTCAGAGGCTCTAAATAAAAATCTGCCTAAGCAGCAGAGACCTCCAAAGCAGACACCCAAGCAACCGCTACCCCAAAACAAAACACGTGCAACACATAGCTCACAAAGCCAGTGTGCCGAACAGTCACAGCCCTTAAGGCTAAACAACACACTTGATACACTTGTAATAGGTGACTCTATCGTCAGGCACACTGACGTCCCGCTCACCAGGCTGAGCAAGGAGAAGGTCACGGTGAGCTGCCTGTCGGGTGCTAGGATCCGCCACATAACACAAGCACTCAGGTCACTCCAAGGCAAGTACAAATATGACTTAGTCATTGTCCATGCTGGTGTGAATGACCTGAGACGTAACTCCCTGGACTACATGAAAAGAGACATAGAGGAGCTCTCTGAGCATGTAGCCCAGGCCGGTATGACCCTGACCTTGAGTAGCATCTTACCCTCACCAAGAATGATGCCACAATATGAAGACAAGATGATCAATTTCAACAATTGGCTTAAGTATTGGTGTCATTCAAAGGGGATCCAATGCCTGTCAGCCTGGGATGACATGCTCGACAAGCCACGATGCTTCGCTAGGGACGGCTTGCACCTGTCACCCTGGGCTTTCGGATATTGGCAAAGGCTCTTGCTACCCCATAGTGCCTTTTTAGGCAAGGCTCAAAAGACAAACCCACCTCCATAGGTATCACAAGGGATAAGAAACTAAGAGTAATGCTACTCAAGCCAGAAGTCTAAACCTCAAGATGCATGCACTCAAACTCTCCTTAGCATGGAGAACATCGATATCTGTGCAGTAACAGAAACCTGATTCAAGGCTCCCGAGAGCACCCCAGCACTACCAGGTTATACCTCATACCATGCTTTTCGGCCCCAAAACTTGGACGAACCACAAAAGGAGGGGGAGTATCAATATTCGTCAAAGATACCCACACCTCCAGGTTGGTGGCACAGCATGAAGCATCAGAGACTATCCATGTGCAACTAACAGTGGGTAAAACTGCCTTCCAGTTTATAGCCTGCTACAGACCACCCTCCCAAACCCAAGAACCCCACTCAGCCTTCCTGAGAACACTGGAAAATATGAAGGTCTCTCCAAACACCATTATATTGGGCAACTTCAACTACCCAAACATAGACTGGGATCATTACTCTAGCTCCAACACCCTAGCCCAAAGGTTCCTAGAATTTATAAACTCAAATGCTATGGAACAACTTGTTACTACTCCCACAAGAGGGGAAAACATACTGGACCTGATCATCACCAACATGGGGACTTTATGCTCCAGACCAGAAGTGTATCCCTCACTGGTAAGATCAGACCATAAACTAATCTCACTGGATATTCACATCCCAACCCCACTCCCTGCCCAGAAAACCACAGTGAAAAACTTCTCCAAAGCAAATTTCACACTCCTCAAAACTGAGGTGGAATCCTTCAAAGCCCCCGGGCCTGTGGAAAATACGGCCCAGACCGCAGAATCCTTTATAAACGCATTCTATGAACACCTTCAGGAATGCATGGATCATGCAATCCCAAATAAAACCAAGACCCAATCCTCCAAAGGCAGACATCCTGTCTGGTGGACCCCAGCCATAAACAAACTACACAATAGAAGGAGGAAGCTACTACATGATAGAGCAAAATCCCAAAAAGGGAAGGCATCTCTGATCAGCATTAGCAAAAAACTACCGGCACTCATAAAATCATCTAAGGCCAGCTTCGAGAGAAAAATTGCACAGGACACTAAGGATAATCACAAGGCTTTCTTTAGTTATGTTAGGAACCTGGGTGGGAATTCCCAGATATGTTCAGAATTAGTCCAAAATGACAAAAAATACACCGAACCCACAGACATTGCCAACATGCTAGCTGACAGGTTCAGCGCAAACTTCTCCCCCTCCTCCCCACCAAAAGGGCAAATATCTATCCCAGCAGAGTGCTGCCCCCCTGACATCTCAGATGCTCAGGTAAGAGCCGCCCTCTCCAAAGCAAAAAACACAGCATCAATGGGACCAGACGGTGTCTCGGGCTGTGTCCTACATGAACTCCAAGAAGAGCTAAACCCAAACATAAAACTACTGTTCAGTCTCAGCCTTACTACAGGATATGTACCCAAAGAGTGGCGTACAACAACAGTGGTCCCTCTCCACAAAGGTGGTGCCTCAACGGATCCTGGAAACTATTGCCCCATAAGCCTGACTAGCTTGGTCTGCAAAGCTATGGAAAGGATCATCATGGACCTCATAAATAAAGGTATTGGGGACCTACAGACACTGGATCCTACCCAGTTTGGCTTTGTTAAGGGCAGATCCTGCCCCTTAAACATGGTGGATTTCTTTGAAACAGTCACCAAGGCCATTGACGAGGGGAAGGTGGTCCACACAGCCTACCTGGACCTCACAAAAGCCTTTGATACAATACCCCACTCGGGCATTATAGATAAGCTCACCAGCTTAAATATAAATCCCTGTGTCACTAGATGGGTTGCAAACTGGCTCAAGGACAGAACCCACATGGTTAGAATTGCTGGAGCCATGTCAGACTCCAAACCAGTTATAAGTGGCATCCCACAAGGCTCAGTCCTGGGACCTCTCTTGTTCGGTATATATTTCTCGGAGGTACAGGCCAACACGGAAGGACTGTGGCTGACCAAGTTCAGATGACTGCAAACTGGGCCATAATCGACTCTCCAGCCGACACAAGCATCCTCCAAAAGGGCCTCATAGAAACAGACAACTGGTGCCAGAGCCATGGCCTCAAGCTAAATGCCAAAAAGTGTATAGTCATCCTCTTTGGCAAAAACAAGTGCCCACAAATTACCACATAGGTGGTAATCCATTAAGTACAGAAGAAGTAATTAGGGACCTGGGGACCCAAGTTGATAGCAATCTCTCATTTGACAACTACTTGGCCAAAGTGGTTAGAAAAACATCTAGATCAGGGGAGGTCATCGTGCCTTTTTACTCATCCATCATCAGGCCCATAATTGAGTACAATGCCCCTTTTGGGATGTACCTTACCAGACACCTGCAGCAACTGGAAAGACCCCAAAAGTACCTCACCAAGAGGATCAAAGGGCTCAAACAGATGCCATATGCTGCCCGGTTAAAGAAACTCCAGCTCTACTCAGTGGCATACCGCCTGCTCAGAGGCGATCTGTGCCTGACGTATAAAGCCATGTCCAACCCGGAATTAATGGACATGCTGCACCTCAGAAAATCCAAATCCCATTGAGCCATGCGCTCGAGAGACTTGAACCTCAGCACTGAAATAAATAGGACATGCTGGAGGGACAGATTCATAACCCAGAGGCTCCCTTCACTCTGGAATAAAATCCCAGTCCAGGTTAGGCAGAGTCCCTCACTGACTCTCTTCAAGAGGAATCTTGATGAGTGGATGGGAGATTGTAGGTTTACCCCGGGTATCACTTCTATGTCACTGTTAGACAGAGGCACAGTATACTAACCTCGAAAAAGGGCATAGCAAAATGAATTTAAAATGGGTGGCGAAAGCCAAACACACTCTGGCTAGGCTTATAAACGCCCTAGGGCAGATAGCTTAGTATGAACCTATGAACCTATTTGAAAAGGATGCTGTTTTGCATCCAGTGACAATTATAAAAACACCAATCACATCTACTAGGTACTACCTTTTCAGTAAGTAAAATAAGCACAAGAGAAGAATGCCAGTTTATGTGGATAAAAGACAATAAAACAACAAGGTGACCTGAGCAAAACAGAAGATGTAGGTTTTCAGATTAAGCACTTTTTTCTATTCCACAGTCAAGTCTTTCTATGTAGACTAAATGATCTGGTGAACACCTAAAACAGTTCCAGGAAAAATAGGCATTAACAGGAGAGATTTCAGAAATTATTGTTTGCTGCCTGTAATTTCGTGCTTTACATCTGCTTGCTGTTGTCAGGTTGTATTTCTGCAGTATTTGTGTAAGCAAGAAGCCAATTTCTTCATCTGGGATTGATTTCTTTAGCACTGTCTCACTAGAGAGCTTCTTTTCGGCTTTGACTTTATTTTTTTAGCAGACGTGGCTTAGTTTTGTGCATGCTCACATATGCAGCCTAACAAGCATAGATGGAGAAATTACTATTTGTTTTTGATTGTCAGCCAGTGAACGGAGACAGAGAAGCATGGTATATTTAAAGATCTATTACAATCAAATCTACATGTACTATTGTTCCAGGATTGTAGGGAAAAAAAAGAAGTTGCATTTTATGTAACAATTTTAAGTGTTCTTTCATTGTTCACTATTTTTGTCAGGGAGTGTGTTTTAAGTACAACATGTGCTTTCTGACGACAGGGGGATTACATGCCTTCTTTGTTGTAGAAGGAAATTTTCTGTTTTGCATACAAAATTCTTGAAAACTGGAAGCTGCCTCTAGGACTTTTCACCCAAGTGCACTGTTCTGTGGCAAATACTTAATAGCCAGCAATAGCCAGCATGCCTCCTGAAGTGACAGCTTGTGTAGAAATGACTGTAAGAAAAGAAAACAGTGTGGCATGTTATTTATGATGCATTGCCCTGGCAACTAAAGCATATTACTTTGCTATGACTAGATTAAGATATGTGAAGACCAGAACAGTACAGAGCTCCCTACCCTAATGTCAAGCATTTTAATCATACTGGTGTGGCTTTCCATTCCTTTCATCTCAAAGCATTTGCTAGCCTAGTGGGTGCAGCCTTTCTTGGCAGCTATTGAGTCTCAAGAAAAGCAACAGCTTGGCTTATTTTAAGTGCGCCTTCTGTATCTCACCATCTATTTCTAAAACAGAATTTGAAATAATAAAAATACATTCTCCTGTATTTTATTTGTGTTTCCCACAGTTCTCCTTGTTGGATACCTTTATACATATGTACTTTTATGATACAGCACAAAATAAAGAAAATGTTCTGCTCTATGTAATTTGAAGGTGCATCTCCACTGCTTTTTAATTGAGCTGTTTATAGTAGTCAGTTTTTCTTGTTATAATTTGTTGCACAACTGTTTTAAAAATATATAGAATTGTTTGTTATATCCTGTGAACTATGGAAATATTTTCTAGGAGATTTTTGCCCGTGGCCTCCACTGAAAAGGTGTTTTTAACCCAGTCAGTCTTTCCTGGTTATCAATGGCAAAGTAAAATAAACATTATTGGTTGGGAGGGTGGCCTAATGGTTAAGGTGTTTGCCTTACAAACACAAGGTGCAGGGTTTGAGTCTCACAAGGGATAATTGGCTAGGCTTACAATGGCTCGCAAAGGCAGTTAGCCTATTACTAACCTATTACTCTGTCACTTATCTCCAAGTCTAGACCTACCGTAATTCCTCAGTTCCAGTTTTGCCCAGTTGAAGACATTACCAGTTGTCCACGTTTCCTGTGCTTGGCTTGAGTAAAGAAGTCTGCCCTCTCTCTGTAAGCTACAAATGCTGTTTCTATTTTTAAGTCACTATTCCTAACTTTGGAGTGAGGCAGCCAGTGTTCAGCCCAAACCTACATACAATAATTAATTAAATAATGATACTGGGGGTACACATTCCATCAGAATCTAATCTTCCAGTTTTAAACACTGGCAGATGTCCAGCCCACCAGTGTCCTGTCCATGAAGTAAAGAAAACTGTTTTCCTTTTGAAATCATAAGTGCAGTAGGACGGAAAATGTATCATCCCTGTCAAGCCACTATTATTGATTTCCATCCCATTTGTACCAAACATGTAATGAAATTAGATGCGTCCAGCCCACCAGTACAAGCTTTAGCATTTGTGGGCACTAGTATGTGAACAGTCTGCCTATTTGTATACCTGAAAAAAATAATGAAACATTCCATTGTCCTTGACTCTTACACTATAGTTCCACTAACCTGTGCAACCCTCTCACTTGATTATTGCCATCTGGAAATGCACAATCTCCATTTTCTATGTGCAAGAGTATATACCTTCAGTCTTTGAAGCCTAACTGCATGGTGATGTAAGAGCTGTAATTCTTCTCTGTGAGCTTTTAGATTTTCAGAGTAATTTGCTGGTATCTTAGCTTATGGCCATAGCTTGACCATATTTTTTATTCTGATCCAAAATTTGCACTGCAGTGCAACTCACAGTTATGTGGTATGGTATGGTCAATGTTCAGTTCTTTACTGAAGGCAGCTCCAGATATTCATATCTGTCAAAGAACAAGTTTTTCTTGTATTTTTTGAACAAAAATTATAACTGTCACTTTTCGATGTTTTGACCTCCAAGAGCACAACTGAGTGTGTTATCCAATTTATACATAATATATATATATATATATATATATATATATATATATATATATATATATATATATAGGCCAAAATGCTGCAGACTGGAACAATAGATAATGTTCAGTGTGTAAAATTACTTTCCACTTCAGAAATGGAGGGAAACAATATTGCATTTGATCATTAAGAAGGATCATAAGTAATACGGTGAAATACTGAGCGATGTTAAATACAGTAAGACGCTGTCTGGTTCGATTCTCAGCTAGAGCGTCTTCTGCGTGGAGACATGCATGACTGGATGTACCTTCGTTGAAGGTTGTGCGTCAGGGCTGGTAACTCGGCACGTAAAACTCAACTACCAATCATTAGCTGACCGGAGTTCCGCTGTGGCGACCCCTAACCGGGAAAAGCCGATAGACACAACAACAACAACTGAGAGATGTTAAATAACTCTAGCTTAGTAAACCTTTCTTTAATTTGGAAAATGAAGCATCACACCTTTGACAATTTTAAAATATTTTGATGCCAACTTAATATTATAGTCATTTCTTCAGACAGAATCATGTTGTTATTACATTGAAGATTCAAACCAGCACTTATTTTCTGTAGCTCAAAAGACTTCCTATGTGCTGTGCAAAGTCATATTTTGAACATGATTAGTACTTCTGTTCATAAATTAAATAAAGGAGTATTTCTGTCATAGTGTAGTACTAATACAATTACATTAGTACTTTTGTACTTGATACTGTACTAGTAAAGTGATGTGCTAAATGAGATTAAAAACTATTTTCATAATTTTAACAATAGACCTGAAATGTTATTTGAGTTATCAAGGATGTGGAAATTTGGTGTGTTGTTTTTTTTTTTGGTCAGGCTATTTTACACTATTACTGCACTGTACCTCTAAAAGTTTGGTTTTGTCCTGTAGTCCAGAGTTTTTGTTTTTTCTGCTTTTCTACCATAGGTAGATCAGTGCTGTTTGGTCACTAGCTGGAAGAAGTACACAAGTCTAGTTTTCTTAGCCAGTTATTTCTTTAGCTTATTCATTTGTTAAGTACACTAATTAATATGTCCATTCCTTTTCTCAATAGTACTTTCCTCTGTACCTGCCCTAACAATGCTTAAAAATATCTTCAGTAGCTTCAGTAAGTACAGAGAAGAACATTAACAAAAACTGCACCCTATGACTGCCAAATAAATTCTTAAAAATTGAACCCTGCAGGTGTTTGCATTTCTTTACTTGTAAAATCTGGAGGCAAAACCTGATGGTGCTAATCAAAGGCTTGAGAAAGAAGTAAAATTTTATTAAACTATTCCAGATTTGCAGTAATGCAATAGGATAAAATGGTGAAAGAGATTCCTTCTGCAGATAAGTACCTATATTATTGCATTACGCCTAGCCTATTTCTTTTTTTAAACATCTTTATTTAATTATCACTTAAGATATAAGTAAGCATACATTAACAGGAAAAAAGACAATTTAAAAAATTTCCATTTAAACACAATATACATCACATATATTTTCTTTGCTGCTATCAGTCCAACATTCTAAAACATTGCTGAATTCCTGCCTTCCCTTAAACCTCACTCCTCCTGAAGATTATTATGCATGTATTTTCCCACAGTTTCCATTTACTTCTATATAATTTGTTCCTTCCCTTTTCCAAAGATCCCTCTTCCAGTTCAGTTTTCTCTTTTATAATATTCAATACCTCAAATACTGTTGGTGAAAACTTCCATTTTTTAGTAATTACTTTTCTGGCAGCCAACAAAAGTAAACTTAATAAGGCTTTTCTATGTCTAGGCAGTTCAGATCCTGTATCCCAGCTCAAAAGAATAATTTCCGTACTTACATTCATTTGGTCACCCAATATATCTGATAGAGTACTCTGTAGGGAATATGTAAAATCAGCCAACTCATTACACTTCCAACACATATGTTCTCAGTTACCTCTTTCTTCTCCATCATACCTCCAACATTTACTATCTACCTCAGGAAAAATATTTTGAGGTTTGCTTCGGGTATAAAAATGCCTATGCAAATACTTCCAAGCAAAGATCCTAAACCTTCTGGACTTGGTTGCATACTTGGGAGCCATACATATGCCTTCCCATTGTTTTCTTGTAAATTGCTTTTCCAGTCTCTTGTCCCAATCTTGTATAACTTTTTCTGATATACTCTTATAGTTATCATGCAATATTTTATATGTCCTACTAATTATCCCTTTTAACAGCTGCTTCTGTTCTAGAGTCAACTAAAAACTCTTCCAGTGCAGGTCTTTCACTTAAAATTACCTTATCCCTTTCTCTTTGCTTGTAGTCTGAGATCAAGTCCTAGTAGGTAGGGAAGACAGTGTCTAGCCTGCAGTCCAAATGTCTTATTGGCCTCATCCCACTCTATTACCTTTCCTGCTGGAGTTATTTGCTCCCAATATCTTTGTTCTTTTGCCAGGTTCCTCCAGTAAATTTCAGTCCTCTCTTGCCTATTTTCTGCACCCCTAGTTGCAGTTATCTCTGTTGGCAAAATCTCTTGTATACAATCTTGTACTGGCTTAGGTTTTAGAATACTTTCTGCTACTTTATGAATATAATATCCTGTATGGTTATTATTCTCCTTAATGTTCTTAAGGATCTATATCCAAAATCCTTCTCTCTCTCTCTCTCTCTGGAACTTCCCCTTGCTTCATCATCATCCCTTTGCACTTTGAATTACAGCCTTTTGCTTGCATTATGTGTATGAGCTTTAGCTGCGTAGCTCTAAAAATATCCATTCAAATCAGGTAAAGCTAGATCACCTTGTTCTATTATAAAAATCAACGTATCCCACTTAACTCTTGCCCTCTTTCCCGCCCAGATGAATTAATTTAATTATTAATTAATTATTGTCCACAACTTCTCCTCTGTTTTTTAAAGTATGGGTGACTAAAAATTTTTCACTGCTTATATCTTACAATCCATATCCATAAGTAAGAGTTTCCAGTTTCTCAATTTTTCTATTATTTTTTGTTTAGTTTCCTTCCATATATCTTTAGCTACCATAGCAGAAGCCTTTTTAATCCATACTCTTAAATGCTTCATCTTATCATGTCCCTGTAAATATGGGAATTGCTGAACCAATCCACGTGTGATTACATAATTAATGGCTATAACTTTTGTTTTATGTTCATTAATTTTATATCCAGAAAAGTCTTGAAACTTTCTCAAAATGCCATACAGCACTAAGATGTCCTTTTCTGGATTTATTAGGTAAAAATGAAATCATCTGCAAATAAAGCCAACTTTGTTTGATTACCATACCAATTATATCCTTACATTGCTGAATTCCATGTTTTCTTTGCCAGTGGATCTAAATCTAAAGCAAATAACAAAGGGGAAAGAGGACACTCTTCCCTGGTTCCTCTGTTCAAACACATCTTATCAGAGAGGAACCATCCCACTGTAATTCTAGCCTCTGATCCTTCGTATACCCTCTAATTTACCTTATTGTTGTAGCAGAGAAAAAAAAAATGCTCCCATTGCCCTACTCATAAAATCCCAGTTTACTTGTCAAATGTTTTCTCTGCATCAAAACCCATTAACAACAGAGGTATCTTCTAAGAGTCTGCTTCCCTCTGGATTGTTATTCTATTAATGTTGTCAAATGTTTGCCTCCCTTCCATATAACAACACTGATGCAGATCTATCAATTTTGGCAACACCTTTGCCATTCTTTTAGCTAGTATTGACATAAACACTTTATAATCATGGTTTAAAATTGATATGGGTCTATATGAAGCTGAGTCTGATGGGTCTTTGCCATGTTTAGGTATTACAGCACCACAGCTTTTATCCAAGTTGTTGATGCTTCCACTCCATTTAAAATACTGTTTAACAAAATCCTCTAGATCTTTATCACTTTCTTCCTACCCAATTTCCAAACTTCCACAGGAATACCATCTATTCCTAGAGACTTTTCAGAAGACTGATTATACATTGATGTTTTTATCTCATCATATCCCATCTTAACTGTTAGTAGTTGGACCTTGTCTAACCTTAACATCATTAAGTTTTCCATAAATATTTCTGTTTGCACTACTCCTTGATTTCCACATTTCTCTGGTTTATACAATTTTTTGTAAAATTTCCAGAATATCTGTAAGACTTCTACAGGATCTCTGATTATTTTCTTGTTATAGGTTCCCTAAGTTTGGTGACAACCCTTTCAACGTTCTGTTGCCCAAGTCATTGTGCTAAAAGTTTTTGTGCTCTGGAGTTGTTGTCAAAAATAGTTGCTTAACTGTAGCCTTTCTAAAGTCATGCATATTATCAGATACTCCCTTATTTTCTCTCAAGTAATCTGCATTTGCTCCTCCTCTTGTTCTGTGAAATTTCCCTTATTCTGCAATGCTTTAACCTTTGCAGCCCAAAACTTCTTACCCATATCTCTTTCTGTTTTATTTCAACCCTATTTTTAAACTCTTTTAATTTTATCACAGTTAATAGCTATAACTTCGTAAGATATTTTTATCTTCCCTAATAACTCTAGAATATTTTCACTACCCATTCCTTAAATTCCTCTTTTTTTTTAACAGGTTGGTGGGAAAGTGCCAGTAACTTATTTTTATTTAATTACTCTACATTTTTTTATATTTTATTGTTATTATTTGGTGCACAACTGGCAATAGAAATTAAATGTACATGTTCCTGTGAAATACAATTTCTATCCAGTTTAGTCCAGTTATTGTACCTTGGGGAATAATATGTAAATTCTGAGTTCCTACTACTGAATTCACATGTTCTATACCAAACATTTTCATACATTTCTTCAGAAAACTACTGTCTTTTGTTATATTGTCCCTTCTAGGTCCACCTGATACATCCTCACTACTGCAAATCAAATCCCAGTCCCTACTCATAAATAATATTCCCTGCTGAAAGCTGATTATTTCTCTAAAAATGTTCTTAAGCTCCATAGGAGCAGTTTTCAGTGGAATATAAATATTTGCCATAGAGCCCCTTGCTATCATAAATCTACCATTTTTGTCTTTTTTCCTCATCTATCACTATTGGAGTCTCTCTAGTGATTAGTATAATTGCTCTCCTTTTCCTCTGTCCATAATACATACAAATATTTCAAGCACAGGCATTAATGCCCTTCTAGCTTGCCAATATACCAAAACAGTTGTTCCCATAATAAGTATCCAGGCTGTTCTTAAAATATCTAAACTAGTACTTGTTTTAATGTAATTTGGTAGTCTGTTCCATGCATCAGCTACTCTGTCAGAGACCCAATTAGTATACTTTTCATTCCTATAAAATCTCCTACATAGGTTGTCTGATGATTCTCTGTTACTTTTTGTTAACCCCAAAATATTCCCAAAGGTAGTTGTCACTAAATGCCATATATACCTGAATAAGATGATCTCTTAGATGTCTGTAAGAGACACTGTACAAGTTCAGATATTTTAGTCTTTCATAATAACTTAAATTTTCACATCCATGGATACCCTTGGTATATTTCTGTTGTACTCTTTCTACTGAATATACATTCTGAAATCCTCGGTTTGTCAAATTCACATGCTCATTTCTTTCCAAATGTGTCTCCTGTAATACTGCTATTTCCACTCTGCATTTCTTAATGTAGTTCAATACGGTTTCCTTTTTATCTATACTAGTAAGGCAATTCAAGTTCCAGGATAATATGGACAGCATAGCCATCATGATAAAAACGCTATTGGTCCCACGTATTATAGCCGACAGTTTTTTTTGTGTGTGTATTTCCAGCTTTTGTGTTACATGCATATACTAATGTTTGGCAGGCTGATATTTTGTACAGTTTTTCTTCTCATCTCCATTTGAACATATGTCGCATTTTTCAAAACATTTTGTTTTAATGAAAACCCTCAAAGAAAAATTAAATTCAAAACACCCCCATCCCTTGTTAACTTAGAACAGACACACAAAACTATGTGCATCTTCAAAATATGAAGTTTAATCCTCCAGAAGGAAACAATTGCCCCAAATGGATGGCTGCTTCTACACACTGCTTGTGGTTTGTTCTTTTCTTATCTCTCCCCCTCCCCAATTTGAAAAATATCTTATATGGTTTCAGAAAACATTCAGGGGGATTCAATAAAGTCTACACTGTCATTTTCTACCAAGTGTGTGCCATGACACAATGAGCACTTGGTTGCAACAAAATCAGATTCAGTAAATGCCATGTAGAGGTGCCCACCACTATACAAACAAGGTAAACAGTGTGACATGCTAATGACAACATAAGTAGCTGAATTGCATGCTAATTAACCAATCCAACACAGTTTAGCTATTCAACAAGCAATAAAGCTTCCATGTAGACACCATGCTGGTTTTTCCTGCAGATTCCAAAACTTTTGGAATACAGACACAGAAAGGAGTCTACAGGAACAGAATGTTAGGGTCTCTGCTGCTTTAATTCATTTGTATGTACTACACACTGAAGCCAATGCTGCTGCTGCTAATAGGGCTACACTGAGAAGAAGAAGAGTTTTCAGGCCCCATTCATCTTTTCACAACCTGCATGATTTGGAAATTGTGGAGCACTACAGGGTCGACAGGGACACAGCACAGGAACTTTGTGACTTTTGCCGTCCTCATTTCAGAGCTAGAGTCAACCGAAGGGAACCCATTCAGTGGAGACAAAGGTATGTATATCCCTTAGAATCTTAGCTACAGGTACCCTTCAGAGACCAACAGGGTACATGCTGGGGGTGTCACAGGCATCAGCATCCAGGATCCTCCACCAGTTCCTGAATGCCATGCTCCAACATGCCAGTGATCACATATATTTTCCCCAGAGTTGTGAGGAGGGTTCCAGAAATATGCAGGAATTCTACCATATAGCACACTACCATAAAGTAATGGGTGCCTTAGATTGCACACGTATAAAAATTAAGGCATCACCCAGGGAACAGGGTAGGCTGTACATTAACAGAAAGGGCTACCACTCTATCAACTGCCAAGTTGTGTAATGCCAAGGGAATAATCTTGAACATGTGTGCTGGCAACCCTGGCATTTACCTTGACTCACATATATGGCACAGCTCCCAACTGTACTAGCTGTTTGCTAGTGAGGATATCCCCCAGGGGCATTTACTTGTGGATGCAGGCTGTGCACTGGAACTGTGGCTGATGATGCCCATCAGACGTACACATACACCCACAGAAGAACATCATAATGAGGCACACACTCAAAGAAGAAATATCATAGCGCATGTGTTTGGGCTGCTGATGTCACAGTTCTGGTGCATACATCGGGGGGAGCCCTGCAGTACAATCCACAGACATGTGCATAAACATTTACAGTATGTGCCATGTTACACAACATAATCCTGAAAAAACAGCTTCAGCAGGATCAGCAAAAGGAAGGGGCACATATCCTGCCACTAATGCCAAGGTCACAACAGTCACAGGCAGATGAAGAGTCACAGGGGGAGTCACCAGCTGCTGTGGGTGTAGACAGATGTAGGCATGCACAGTATGTCCTTGCATTGGCTAAGAGATAATGCATAGCACAATCACTCACCACCTAGGATCCTCAAACCTTTCTCCTGCTCACATACATATAATAACTTCAATGCCAGGCAACTCACACAATCCTTACATCCCCATGTATTGGCTGTGTACTGCTTGCATCAGACAGAGTCACCCCTGAACTAAAACTGTGTAAACTGCTGCAATTAGAAGGTAAGCCCTGAACCTGAAGTGTATTGTTTAATGATATGACTGTGTGACATATTCTTGTATTTCATTACTTGGTACATTAAGCTGGTACAAGATGAGAGATTGTACAGAACTTACCTTAACATGTGACAGGAGACACTTATTTGACTTATATGTGTCCATTACTAAGTAGTAGGCCTCAGACATCAAAGATTCACACATTCATACCTCTCAAAAGTACTGATGATCAGTGCATACCCTCAGTTTAGCACCATATGTTTGTACTTAAAAATGATTAAAGAGAGAAGTTAGAAAGTAATGATACACATTGCAGTTTCTGACTTCACAGCTCTCACAAGCTCATTCACTATAAACCTGGGAAATGCTGATGCTATCAATTTTCTAACTTACCAAGTACAAAATAAGTCAAAGGTACAACTAGCAGTTCAATGCCACAAATGCAGATATACTAAGCACTAAGTTAACTGTGCACCCTTAGCATCAGACACACAGCTTTTGTATCCCTAAATCCAAAAGATAGAAAACAGGAATATGGCACAGTTGTCACTTGCACAAGGTGTTGCGTGAGGGGGCAGGAAGCCTAGGCTGATACAAAAGGTTGGTGAGTGTATGTGAGTAAGAAAGAGAAGAAGGTAGACATATGGATAAACCAACAAATGGCCAGTGAGACAAAATGTGTAACTGTTGTGTGTCTGTAGGGCTCCTCCAGGTGAAATTGGTGTGTGAGTGTCTGCATGAACACAGCCAAGCTCTGTGCTGATTGTACGTCTTGGTATGTCAGACTGGTGTGAGCAATGCATGGTAAAGTTGGCAGTTCATCTTTGTCATCCCCCAACCACGAGAACTGTCTCTGCCAGAAGTTGTACTGGCATGCCTATGGTCAGATGCAGTGCTGCTACCTGAATGTGACTGATGCCTGCTGGATGAGCTCCCTTCATGGGGGTGCCCAGGAGCATAACCCCATGGCCTGCCACATCTGGGTGTGGATGGAGCAGTGGAAGTACTGCCACTATGGGAGCATGATCAGGCATGACCATGTTGGCTGACAGCAGATGATGTGGCTGACATATGCCCACGACGATGCCATTCCCCTCCCAGCAGATGTTCCATCACAGACACTGCTCGTTCCATGACAGGCATCCCTCAGTCCATCACAAATGACCCTTGTTCCAGTGTGTCATTCATCTGATCCAGTGAACTGGTAACACAGTGGATGCAGTCATGCATGTCAGACTGTGCCACATCCAGAACCGTGAGCATTTGTCTGGAGCACCTATGGGCACATGCCTGTGACTCCATGATGGTCCTAAACATACTTTGAGTGGCATGGAAAGAGACATCTGTAACCAGTGGAGGAGGGACAGCAGGCCCCCTTCGAGCAGCCCTATCAATCCTCCTGCATGGCACCTCATCCACACTTTGGCTACGGCCAGACTCAACAAACACTGAAGCTGCAATAGCCACACTTTCCTTATCAATGTCCTTGTCCTACACCTGTCCAGTATCTCTGGGGTGTTTGTGTGTGTTTTGAGAGTGGGAGAGAATGAGAGTGATGTGTGAGTTAATGCATGCATGAATGAGAAAATGTGTGCGTGTGTGTGTGTGTGTGTGTGTGTGTGTGTGTGATCGGGAGAGAGTGAGAGCGATGTATGAGTGAATGCATGTATGAATGAGAAAGTGTTTGTGTGTGTGTGTGTGATCGGGACAGAGTGAGAGTGATGGGTGCAAGGGCGCCGGAACCATAGAGCGAGGAGGAGGGAGTGCCCCCCCCCACTTTTACAAGACCATCTTGTCTTGTCTAGCCCCCCATGACAGCTTCAACAAAAAATAAAACTCAAAAAAACGGTGGTGGCATTGCGGATTTACGCCAATGGCATCTTTAAGGAGGACCCATGCCCAATGCGTGTGTCATGTTTACAGTCCATACTTAGGCATGACATTTTAAACTTCTATTGCCTAATTTTGTTGTTACCCAAGGTACAGCTCGCTCTTAAGGAGAGTGTTTCAGGTGCAGACACAGCTTTTCCCAGGCATACTTTCAGGTAGGAAGAGGTCGTGTTTCTGATATATGCTGCTGGAGAGTTTTTCTGATTTCTGGTATATGCTGCTGGAGAGGTTTTTGATATATTCTGCTGGAGAGATTTTCTGATATATGCTGCTGGAGAGTTTATTTCATATATTCTGCTGGAGAGTTTTTCTGATGTATGCTGCTGGAGAGTTTTGTCATGTTTCATGTTATGGATATGTTGCTGCTAGGGTTGTATGTGTGAATATGCTGCTGGTGTTTGTGTGTGTGTGTGTGTGTGTGTGTGTGTGTGTGTGTGTGTGTGTTTAAAATGCCCCAGTTTAAGTATACCTGGTGGTTAGTGTTACTTGGGCTCAAACCCTGTACGTTAGGTACAAGAAACAAGAGCCTTGAATTATCTACTCATACCACCACTTGTGATTCAAGGAGTTGAGTCCATAGCTTTCAACTGTCCAGATTTTCGCAGAATATTTGGCTCATATTTTTAGTCTGTTCCGCTTAAAATTTGTGGTTTTCTGACAAATCAGTGAGAACTGAATTCACTAAATAATGATAGCCCTTTAAGTTTCAGTCTTCCTATCTTGTAGGGAAACACATGGTAACACAAAACACTTTATTGTAGCAAATTTTTAAGATTATACAGTTAATGTTTAAAATGTGTCCCTGGCCTTGAGTCTTTGTTCCCCCACCCAATAAATTTTGGCTTTCCCAGATTTTTTGTGCTGCAAAGCTGAGAGATTTAGTTGTGTGTCAAGTGGAATATATAGGAAGCTGAGAGCTTCAGGGGAAGAGAAGTTTAGTACTGATTATACCAAGTCTGTTTGTATTGTTAGTAGCACAACAGGTAGTAGACGGATTGCTGCTACTGTACTGTGTTGTACTTTAAAGGAGGTGGATGTTGGATGTTGCAGTCCTAAGTATGTCCTCCTTTGGAGGAGATACCTAGTAACTATGAACCTGTTATCAGTTTGCCATCCATTTCCTATTACAATATTATCAGCTTATCATTTTTTAATGTAACATAGGCAGTTTATTCTTCAAGGGCAACAGGCACTGCATATTTCATTGTTTCATGTACAAATAAAGTTATTTGCTAGTAGCAACCTCTTTATTAGTAACTGTTAAAGTGCTGCGGTTTTACATTCAAAATGTTAGTTACTAGTGGAACTAGTGTTTACAATTGAGGGATTCATACATTTATCTTTATTAAATTAGATACTTTGCATATATAAATATTTGGCATGTGTATGTGATAAGTGTTTTGCTGACAATTTGACATCCTCCTGTTTTGGAAAGGTATTTATTAATAAATTTGTTGGGACCGAGCCCTCGTCTTATAAAAAAAGAATTTACCAGGCCCTGGCCTCAAAAAGATTGAGAACCACTGGTTTGCATGCTTTATTACACAGAAGCACATCAGGATGGATAGCAGCAGTTCAAAATATAAACAAACTGATTACCTGATAGACTACACAGACATACATTCCTGCATCTCAACAGCTTACTACGAAATAGCAGTCAGGCTCACACATGCTCAGTATTTATACCCTTGTGCAAGCCCCTAGAAAGCTTCTTAAAGGTGTACATACATATTAATCTACATCCTCCCTCTTTAATGAATTGCCCACAGTATAAGGATATTTGAAAATAAATATGCAATGGTATAGACAATAAAAATAAACACAACATTCTTGCCCTTATGTCCAAGTTGCCGTGTATCTGGAACCTGGTTTGGAAATGTGAC
This sequence comes from Protopterus annectens, assembly GCF_019279795.1. NCBI lineage: Eukaryota > Metazoa > Chordata > Ceratodontiformes > Protopteridae > Protopterus > Protopterus annectens. The sequence goes on from NC_056739.1 coordinate 271,815,751, forward strand.
GTGATCTAGCAATCAGAATTAGGTTTAGCAACAGGGACAGTCATCGCTCAACAAACAGTTTCAGGAGTTTTGGGATTCTTCTCAGGAACAGGGATATTTACTGGAATGTCGTCTGGAACTGGAATGCTGGATAACTCCCTCTGAGATACATAATCTTTCTCACAGGTATGATATTGCAATACAGGCTTGGACACCGGGAGCAAATGTTTCTGATTCCTCCTAAATTCTGCTCCCTGTGATTCCACAATGTACGATCTCGGCTCTGGACATACACTTTTCACGACATCAATCTGATCAAAACCTTTGGATGTCTGCATCCTCACTATCTCCCCTTCTCATAATGGCTTGAGCAGTTTGCTGGTCTCATTATAATAGGACTTCTGGGATAAGAGGTTCTTTTACAGATTGGTTTTCACTGATCTGTTGTTCTTGACACTTGGAACCAATAACAAACTACTAATTGGTAGTGTGGTTCTGGTTTGTCTCGACAGAAGTCTCTGGGCAGGTGAACCAATATGTTTATCACAAGAAACATTTCTGAGATTCAAGAGAATCAAGAAAGCATCACTATTGTTTTGTTTCAACTTCTCAAGTAATTGTTTTGCACTTTGAACTGCATGTTCTTCTAAAGCATTTGACTGTGGGTACTCAGGGCTACTCGTGACATGAGTAGAGAGAGTCCCAGTCTTCAGCAAATCTTTTGAACTGCTGGCTTGTAAAATGTGACGATTATCAGAAATAACTTTGTGAGGGCTACCATGGACTGCAAAGTGATGCTTCATCTTAGTAATGACAGTATTGGATGCTAGATTAGGAAGCAGGTCAATCTCGAACCAATTTAAATAAGAGTCTTTTAACACTGAGTAATATTGACAATTCCATTCATAAATGTCAGTGGCTACTGTCAGGCAAGGTAGTTCAGAAATCTGGTTTAACTGAAGTGGTTCTTTCTATTAATGTGGCTTAGTACTATTACATACTGAACAAGATGAAAGTAATCTCTCAATATCCTGTGACATAGAAAGTCAAAACATTAGTACTCTCACCTTTCTTTTGGTAGAGTCAGTTCCTGGGTGGCCACTATGCAAGATGGTAATATACTCTTGTGGCAAGGATTTTGGAACAATCACTTTTGGACCTTTCACGATGATACCATTGTCAAACAAAATCTCATCTCTGTAAGAAAAATATGGTTGCACTTCTACTGGTAAACAAGATTGTTTTGATGGCCATCTTTGACTGATGAAGTGGTTGAGCTTCTGAAGAACTGGATCTGTGACTGTATGACTTCTAAGCTCATCAAGACATGTGGAAGAAAAAATTCTGTTCCATGACTTCAAAATCAAGTTTTTCATTTTCATGCTGTTCAGTGTTATTTCTGGGTGATCTGGATAATGTATCAGCAAGATAAAGAAGTGTGTCTTTTGTGTAGACAGGATTGAAAGTATACTTTTGCAATTTGAGCATAATGAGTTGCAATCTGGCTGGAGCTGTATGCATAGGCTTTCTCAAAATAGCAACTAATGGTTGGTGATATTTTTCAGTCTGGATTGGTCTACCATAAATGTAATCATGGAACTTCGAATGTACAAACACAATTGCCAAGAGTTCTTTCTCTATCTGCACATAATGCATTTCAGTTTAAGTTAGAGTTCTGGATGCATAGGCTACTGGTCTACCGTCTTGAAGAATGACTGCACAAAGATCAAATTTCAAAGCATCACAAGAAAGAGTAACTGGTTTGTGAACAGCATAGTATCCGAGAGTTGGTGGACTGGCAATTCTCTGTTTCAGGACATAAAATGCTCTTTGGTGTTGTTCTAACCATGACCAGGATACATCTTTGCATGTCAGCTCTCTAAGCAGTGCTGAAAGTTGGCTGAAGTCTGGAATGAACTTGCCTAGTTACCCATGCCAAGAAAATGTTGTAGGGCTTGAACGTTGTCTGGAGCTGGCATCTCAGAATTGCTGTTTGCTTTGAAAGATCTGGTAATGCGCCTGAACTGGTAAATAAATGACCAACATAAGTAGCTTCTCTTAGCCTGAACTTGCACTTCTGAGGATTCAGCTTAAGATTCACTTCACGTGCTCTTTCCAGAGCTTTCTTGAGGTTTCTGTCATGCTCAGCTTCACCATTACCTCTTACTAGAATGTCATCTACTCTAATAGTACACAGATACCCAGAAAAAAAATTGCTTCATTGCATGCTGGAAGACTTCACTGAAATTTATCCCAAATGGCATTCTCAAAAATCTGTGACTACCAAAAGGAGTACTGAAATTAGTTAGCAGTGAATATTTTCGATCAAGCAAAATTTGCCAAAATGAACTCTTTGCATCCAGGAAAGAAAAAAACAGTGGCATTTGGCATGAGTGCAGCAACTTCCTCAACTGTATGCATAGGATGATGAGGTCTTTTCAGTGCTTTGTTCAAATCTTATGGATCAATACATATTCTGATATCATCTGAGCTTTTCTTACGAGCAACGACCTTGGAGGATACCCATTCAGTTGGTTCTGCAACTGGACAATTACACCTTGCTGCACCATTTTATCTAACTCAGCCTTGACTCTGTCTTGCATAGCTACAGGAACTTTCCTTGCTGGCCCGACAAGTGGACTGACTTCTGGGTCTAACTTCAATGAGTACACAACTGGGAGCTTGCCTAGCTTGTCTTCGAAAAGATCAGCATAGCTAGAAAAAATAGACTAGGCAAAATTAGAACAGTGGTCTTTCAAGCTAACATGGTGGACTTCCTTATTAATTGAAAGTAGTCCCATTTTCAAACTGTCTCTGAGGCCTAATAATGACTGGACATGCCTTTTGACCATGTAAAATTGCAAGTCATAGCTGTTTGCAGCAGAGTAACATGAAAGCACTACTGAACCTTCAGTCTGAATTTTTTCACCACCATAAGCAACAAGCTTCGCACACTTTGCCAAATCAAGCTTCTCACCAGCACATACTCTAGCAAATGTTTCTGCTGACTTAACATTGCACTTCGAACCTGTGTCAACTTTGAGCTCTGTGGGTCTTCCATTTATCTGAACAGTACAAAATACTTCATTCTTTGCCGTAAATGTACTGCAAAGACTGTTTCATTAAGCACAGACACACCATCAACATAAAATGTAGGGTCACAGCTTTTTAATTGATCAATTTATCTCTTTGAATGTTCTCTTTTAATAAAAGAATGATCCTTATTTGATTTACAAAGCCTTTTGAAATTATTCAACTTATTGCATTTATGGCATTGCTGACTGAAAGTTAAGCACTTTTCTCTTTCGGGCTCATGATTTGCACCACAATTACGACAGTTGTCTATGAAACTGGGTAGAGGCACATTCTTTGAGTTTGCTGACTCACTCTTGTGCTTCACTGAGACTGTGCGTACTCTGGAATTTGCTAGAAAGGTACAGGGTTTCCCAGTAACTTCTGCAGGGCTTACAGTTGCTGACATGTGCTTGGGCCTGTTTCTTTTAACCATGTGCTGTATACTATCAACATGAGCACTCAAAGATATTGGAAGCATACATTTCTCATTTGTAAGCATATTTATATACTTTTTTGTGAGCTCGTATATCTGACAAATCTCAATAGCCTTATCTAAAGTTAAATCACTGTCACAAAGCAAAATCTTTCTCACAGTATCATCTTTAATACCACACAAGTCTGTCATTTATCATATCATCCCTTAGATCACCAAATCTGTACATTTTAGCTTTGTTTCTCGTCATTTATATATGCTGCAAGAATTTCCCCAGGATTTTGATCTCTTGTGTAAAATAAGTGCTTTTCCATTGTAATATTAGTTTGGGGGTTACACATTTCTCTAAATTTATGTTTTAAGCATTCTGGGTCTTCTCTTGAGTCAGCAGGTACAACCATATGATGGTTCCCCCTCCCTGCAAATACGACAGGTGCATACACAAATGAACACTCTCTTTCTGTGGTTTCTGATCCAGCTAAATTAAGCAGAATAAATGCCTTTGTATGGTAATTTTTATCAGAAAATGCAGCTTATATAAAAATATTGTACTCTTGCTCAAACCCTCTCCATTTCCCTGCAGTATTATCAAAGACAAGTAAACCAGGTTTTCGAAATCCATCAGCCATGCCAACAAAGTATGCCCAAACACAATGAAAAATGGCCCTTGTAATTATGTACAAACATGTATACACAGCCAATACTTGTAATAACATTCAAATGCACAATAAACTCTTTGAAATACTGTACTTTGTGAAATATGCTTTGAAATGGCTGTATTTTGTAAAATAACTATACTGTGATACTTTTGCAAAATAACTGTACTGTAATACTGCACAATCATGCAAACTCTCTGTATAATTTGGATATCTTGCATACCTTTAATTAATGTGAAAAAAATATGTGTTATAAGCTACTTTGAAAAAAATGCGGCTATTTCCCTTATTTTATTCATTTTATGTGATTTGGACTTTAGTTGAAACATTTTCTGTAGTTGTTTGAATATTTTTATCAGCATGTCACAGTTTTGGACATTTCGTTTGTTTAGAAATTTGTTTGTAGCGTTCTGAGTGCTTCATTTTGTATTTTGCGAATAAGAAATCATTTAAGTCAGTTTTGATACCTGAAATATGTTTCTGACCTGTTTTTTGAGAATTAAATGTGCTGTGGGGATGATAAACTCCTCTATATTCCTCCACCTTTAACTGAGTGCCTTCTCAATCCGGAATCTGAATGTCTGGATCCCATTCTGGCACCATGTCGCTCATCTTGTTTCCCATTAAAGACGAACAGGTGGGGTACTTCTTTTACATGCTTTATTACACAGAAACACATCAGGATGGATAGCAGCAGTACAAAATGTAAACAAACTGATAAACTAACAGACTACACAGACATACATGCTTACATCTCAACAGCTTACTACAAAATGACAGTCAGGCTTGCACGTGCTCAGTTTTTACACACTTGTGCAATTCCCTAGAAAGCTTCTTAAAGGTGTACATACATATTGATTGATATTCAAGTAACCCAGCTTTGCTCCCCCACCCCAAACAGGCAAATGACCCATTTTGCTAACAAACCTTCTTTGAAATGCTAAAAGTGGTATCAAAGGACCTGTCCCTGAAACATTTGTACATATTTGTCACACAGCATTCCATTTTCATGTATTGGCAATCATGCATACCTCTGAAATGGCTTGACAAACATGACCATGCCATCAGTACACTTCTACCTAATACATACTGATAAAAGATTTTTCTTAAATATGTTCCAGCATATGCAGTATGTAGGTGACAAAATGGAAGCATACATTCTGTAGGTCAGTACTCCTCTGTACAGATGAATCCTGAAAAAAAAGCATTTTTGCAGTCTTCCAAACATATCACCATCTGTTTACCTAGCAACATGGTTGCCTTTTTATATGGTGTAGATTCAGGGCTGTTAGCACGGTGAAGATGCAACTGAGGTGTGAACTCATTAGAATTGCTGACTCCGAACAAATTCGATCGATGTAGGAGATGTAAACAAAGTGCAGACACATCCTAATGGATTGCAACTGTGAATGATTATGGTTGGGAGAAGGAAAACATGACAGCACTGCAGGCTGCCTTACTTCCACTGGGTGTGTCAAGTTAGATATACAGAGTGTTAGATTTAAGTTTGGAAATGTAAGCAAGCAGCACACAAGTCACAGGTTGTGTTCTTTAACATTCACCTTGCCCTTCATTTGTTGGCAACTGCATATGATATTATTTCCACTTAGTATCATCACACATTTTATGGCCAGTGATATAGAATGGCTTACACACTGCATGTCTCAGATTACTGCTGAAATAAATGAAGAATAGCTAACAAACATAGAAATGTAAGGCAGAACTGTATATTTGCAAGCAGTAATCATGACAGGTTGTGTGATTACTAAGTGCACTATGTACAAATAACACTTGTATGGTTTGATGTCAGTGTAGATACTGCCACAGTTGGTTGTGTGCATATTGATTTAAGGTCTTTGCTGCAAAGGTATTTGTGTGGCAAAGAGGGATAAAGCACCTATTCTTTGTTCTGAAGGTGCATTGGAATGAGAGTTCTAATCCAGTCCTATGTAGAAATATCTCATGTAGTAACATTTTCTAGTGTGTCATAGATTGCTTTTCCTCATTTCAACTATTTCTCTCCTTTTTATTTGGGGGGGGGGGCACTGTTCACATGATGCACAGCTCATCACAAACTGATCATTTGGCCAGACAGGACCCAGACAGTCAAAAATAGAAACTAGATGCATTCAATTAATACTGTTAGGTATCATGCAAGCCTGCTAAGAGATGTGCAGTGGTTAACAGAGAGACCTTAGGAATGATTAGTAAAATAGGGAATGTCATGTAACTAGTCCTTTGTCAGCAAGTGCAAGTGTAGGGCTGGAGTACCGATGGTCCTGGGTTCTAGTACAGGGTGTGCAACCTTTTTTTTTTTTTTTTTTACTGTTGTGACATTGCAGTTTATGGCAATGAACTCTCAACCTTATTGTGGCAACAGGTGTAAGTGCAGGACTACAGTACACATGGTCCTGGGTTTGAATACAGCATATTCCATACACTTTTGCTGCTGTTCCACTTGCCATTATAGTCACTGTCACTTATAACACATGACTTGATGCAGCTATTAATTATATGTATGAGGGCTGAGGCACTAGTATTGTATCAGTTGTGTATTAATTTATCTATGCCCAGTTATGTATTAATTTATCTATGTGTTATCATGTTTATTCTCAAATGTATGACTGTGGGTATATTGTGTACTATATTCCTGTAAGTATATTTCTGCTATCTGGACTGCCATGGCCTTTACATTTGTCTAACACACATACACAACTGCCTGCACATCCAATAACCTTGAATTTGCTTTGTTCGCTACTGTTGTACTGGGCTTACCATTGCGCAAACTTGGTGCTTGGAGGTGCACACTGCCCAGCACCATGTTTGGGCGATGGTAAGTAGAACACGTTTCAAACAATATGCGCACCTCCAATAAACGTGATGACTGAAATTGGTGGAAAAACATCATTCTCCATTGCTCTAAATCCATGGCAGACATGGCAGGTGTTTGTGGGTAAGGTGTTAGGTTTAAGGCACAGAGATGGGGTGCCCAGGAGTCCTATATTTTTATTAGACTTCTAGTTAAGAACCACAGTGCCAGCCTTCTGCAGGGAGAATATTCTGACTCCCAGTATATGTTGGAAGCTTGGGATAGTTTAGCCCGGGCTGTAACCAGTGCAACCAGTATTCCCTGCACTGGTGAACAATATAGACATCATTACAATGACCTCTGGGGAGGAAGAGGAATATCCTCGACCATTGGATTGGGGAATTTAGGACTGAAGACAAACTCACACCTGTGTAAATATCAACTACAGAGAATACTTGTAAGACTAAAAAAAACGAATATAGGCAAGTGTGGTATTCATAATGGTATTCCGTTCTGCTCTGTTTTTTCCACAGCTGCAAGTGATCTTGAGGTAAATGTCCAAACCTATTGGACTATATTGGCAAAGATGAGGGAAGCATGTGGTATATATGCAGCAGAATAGTAGTGTTGTTCTAGCATTAAAAGTTAAAGATAACTTTTTTGGTATTTTATAGAGTAGTATCAAATTGAGCATGCATATCCCAACTGCAAAAGCAAGTATGCATGCATTAGTCTGTAGCAGAAAGCAAGAGTCCAATATTACAATATCAACGTGAACATGCATATCTCAACTGTAAACCAAGTATGCATGTTATTACACTTTTAGTCAGAGGTTGTGGGTTCAAATACCACACTTCCCTATTATACAGTACTGTTAATTCTGCAATTTATATTTAAATTAAATTAAAACCTGTATACCAGTGGCACAAATGCCCTGCTGTAAAGTGTAATCTGTGTAGATGGAACATGCATATGTGCAATATATGCACATTCCAAGGAGTACTTGCTGCAATCTGTAATATGGTGTGCACCTGTTAGGAGCTGGTAGTCTTAAAAATAAAAGTTAAGATAACAGAGTCAGTTAATTGTGTCAGTGCATTGTATGTCACATATGAAGGTACTAATCTTCTCTCTTATTGTTTTCTCTCACCCCAACCCTTGTCTTTTTTTTATTTTATATTTTTACACGTCAAAATGGATCCATGTCATCCATGTGTACCACATGACTGAATGCTCCGCAGCACAGTAGGCCTACCCCACAGGATCCACCTGTCCCCCTCCACTGGCCCTGGTACCATTGCCCATGTCTGGGAGCCAACCTGGCATCACCACCTCTACTGCTGTTGCACTACCTGCCCCCTCAGGTAGTCCTTCCCAGGAGGATGGTCCAGCGGTGCCCTCTTGGAGCAGTGGTGGAGATGGTGATTTCATCACCAGCTCTGAATTGCCACGGATGGTGCATAGGGTTGTGCACTGCACCCTGGAAGTTGCATAGGTTGTGCACTGCATTGCTGATTCACGCCTGTGCTCACTGGAGAGGATGCTGCCCCTCATTTTACATAATAGCAGGAGGAGGAGACGCAGATGTCAGGCACTCCAGCCAGCGGTGGAGTGAGGTGACAGTGATGATAGCCCAGTAGATGAAAACTTGATTCTCACTGTCACCCAGCTTGACAACCATGGGTTAGAGATGTCCCCACTGTTAACCTAATCATGGTGTCCCCCAACATTTTGCGTCCATCACCGCCTCTGTCTCTTGTCTGTCTGCAATTGCTTCCTCACCTACCCAGCTTACCTCACCCAGACACTCCTTCCCCAACATTCCTCTCTCTCAAAAAAAATAAAGGGGGGACCCCCCCCCAAAAAAATTGTCCCATACATAGCTCTCCATTTCGGACATGTGTCTTCTTGACACACTTGATTTGGTCCATTTTGGCTGTATAAGATGACTGTGTTCTTGTCGCCCCTCTCTCTGGAGGTGACAGTCCAAATTCAGTTATTATTTTGCAGATATGTTCACTTTACACTATTAAAGAAATAGATAGCTGTGGTTCTTTACTACCTCCCTCCAGCACATTCCTGCCCTACTTTACCTTTGTTTTTCCCCATGCTTGCTCCCCGTTTCACTACTGTCCTATCTTACCCATTTATTTTCTTTAATGCATTATTGCTCGATAGTGTGCATCATGCACCAACACGCAGCAACGGTAATGTGAAAGTAGTTAAAAGTATTACATACAGCTGTATTTGAATCCAGTACCATCGGGGTCCAAAAAGGAATGTATCACTGCATTAACTGCATTAACGTGCTGCCACAGAGTCAGTTAACTAACAGGTGTATTCTAGACATTCAGTACTAACTGTTAGATTTTGTTCTTTCCCCTCCTTGCTCCCTGTTTCACCACTCTCCTGTCTTCCCCATTTTAACCTTTAATCTGGTCAAAAGATAGAAGCACACACAACACACATAAGTAGCAGAAAAAGCAATGACTCCCTTAACTTTTTGGGCTTCATGTTTGCGAGGAGGTGCATATTGTGTACCAGTGCGCAGTGACAGTGAGCGGTGGCAAAATGTAGCAACACCTCTTGTATAAACAATTCATGTCATTGCATTATCACTCTGTATTCCAACCCAGTGCCATCTTAGCCAAAGAAGGAATGTATCAATGCATTAACATGTGCCACAGAGTCATTTAAGCAGCAGGTGTATTTCATAGACTCAGTAGTAACTGCCAGGGTTTAGCAATGTGGCTCGTGTTTGTGCACTGCTTACCTGCATGCAAATATGTGTATCTCACATGTGTATGCATTTTGCTAACCATCGCACAAACCTGCTGTTCACTGCGCTATGTAAATGTTTATATTATGCTGTATTTCTGCTGTTTACTGTCCATTACCTATGTATAACATGAAATTACATGTGTAACCATTACAAACTATCACATATTTGCAATACATCCATCCATCTGTTGCCACCTCCCCAAGCAATGCATCCCCGGTATCGGAGTACTTTTTCCACACATGTATCAACCGCATTACAAAATGTAATATCAAATGTTGTGTACTATGCAATGCACATCGATCTGGTAACATGCAGAACTACAACTATTGACCCACATGCCTAAAAACACTTATCTGCAAGGCTGGGGGAAGGAATCAGCATGGACCATATCTACAGAGACTTAGGTGACCTTCAGCACACTTGACCCTACCCATTTTGTTTTTGTCAAGGGTAGATCTTACTTATTGAACCTTGTGGACTTCTTGGATACTGACCCCACAGACCTGCATGAGGGATAACAGGACTTAATGCCTATGTTGACTTATCCAAGACCTTTGACACTATTTCCCATTCATGTATCATAGTGAAGATCTCCCATGTGGTAATTAAGCCATACAGTAGTACAGGAAAAGGTAAATGGCTCACTGACATAACACACACTTTCAAAGTTGAGAACTGCACCTCCATCATTAGCCAGTTACAATTAGAATACCATAAGGATATGTGCTGGGCCCTCAACTGTTTGTAGACTCCTTCCCTGAAGTGCAGGCAATGGTAGATGACTTGTGGTTTACCAAGTATGTAGATGACTTGTAACTGCATGTACTAATATAGAGTCTCCCAATGATGATAACATATTATAGAAGGAGCTACTACACTCAGATGATTGGTTCCAAACTCAGGGACTGAACCTTAAAGCATATAGTGGCTCATTGTTCCCTTTGGCAATGAACTAGCCCTGCTAATTATGATATATATAGCACCCCTCTAAGCTCAAATACAGTGTTGTGAGACTTGGGAACACATGCTGATAGCAATCTACACTTTCATCAGTATGTGTCCATAGCGGTGACAGACACATTCTGCATTGCGCACATCATACATATTGACATCACATCCAAGACCAGGGTAGTCATAACTCTGCTGTACTCTACTCTTATCAGACCACTAATTGAGTACAATGCTACCTTCTGTTTGTACTTCCCCGACACCTGCAGCAGTTGAAGAAAACACAGGGGTGTGCCTGGGAGACTCCAGGACTTCCAAACATGACATACATGGAAAGACTGAAAGACCTGTCAGTGTAGTCAGTATCATACAGGCTGCCGAGAGATGGCCTGTTCCTGCCCTACACTGCAGTCTCAGACCCTGTCCTACTGGAAATGCTGCACATCTGCAAATCAAATGGGACAAGAATAACTTAGACCAGGGTCTCAACCTATCCTGTGACATAAACAGAACATGCTGGGGAGACAGATATATCCCCCAACATCTCAAACTCCTCTGTAATAGACTCCCACTATGTGTGAATCAATGCTTCTCCATGACTATTCAAGCACAACCTTGTCTGGTGGTTGGGGGATTGTAAAGTCACCTCTGGGGTGGCACCTATGTCCCTCATGGACAGGGCCAGTTGGTGTTGCTCACAAAATCGCTTTGCTAATAACCACCTTCCAACTATGCTCAATAAGCTTACATGTGTTTTTACACAGCTAGGCTTCTAAACTCTGTACGACCATTAGGCTAGTAGTCTATATACATATAAAGATATGAGCCTATGCAGGTCTCCCAACATTTTGTCTCTCACATGGCCTGCTGATGCCATCTGCTATAAGTTCACCTGCAGTCTTGTAAAAGTCAGACATGTGCCTTAGCACTTGCATATGGTACTTTGTTCTGTAGTCTGTGTACTTAGGTGGAAGTTCTCTTCTCACTGCAATCAGATATGTGTGTGTGTGTGTGTGTGTGTGTGTGTGTGTGTGTGTGTGTGTGTGTGTGTGTCTAGCCAGAAGAGCAGAAGTATATATTCTGCAGTTACTGCTCCAATCCCATGAATTTACAGTATTTTGATACTTTCACATGCATACAGCTCCATTTCATGCAGGCCTCCCAACTTCTCTCCAACATGCACTGCTGATGTCATCCACTATAAGTTGATCTGCAGCTATGTAAAAGTCAGATTTGTGCTGTGGAACTTGCGTAAAGTACTGAGTTCTATAGTCTGTGTACTTAGGTAGGAGTACTTTTCTCACTGCAGTCAACTGTATGTATGTGAACTGTTGCTTGACATTACAGAGAGCATTTTACATCAGCATCAGCATGTGGGACATTGCTTTTACCATCTTCATCTCAACAGACTCCACTGATTTGTGAATGTGCAGTATACACATCAGGGCAGGGTAACATATGCCCTGTAGTCCAGGCACAAGTTACTTCATCCTTTTCAATACAGATTTCAGAAACAGGGCTTTCAGTATATCTATGTACTCATGGCATGGTTTGTAGGACCTGTATTTTCTTGGTGTGAAACCTTTGTGGTGTGTCCAGCTGCTGCAGGTGTCTGGTGAGGTGCATAAAAAGGAAGCGTTGTACATATTAGTGTTCATATGAGGTTTGAGTACAGTGCTGTAGTATCCTGCTTAGACCTGCATACACTGGCCGAACTTCTGAGGTGCATGATGTAGCCTTTCCATATCACTGTGGACACTTGCTTAAAGTTCAGATTGCTATCTACGTGCTTTCCCAAGTCTTGCACCACTGGTTTCAGCATAGGGGGGAGTGTTGTCAGCGGTGTATTTACCAGGACATTCCACTTTGTATAAAGCACAAATCCTGTCACATTCTGTATTTATTAGTAGATTGTGTGGCTTTGGCACCAGTCATTTGTGTGTGTTAACCGCTGTTGTACTTAGTCACATCATTGATGGATTCAATGATTGCAACCAATATGCATGAATCAGCAAACTTGGTAAGCTACAGGTCATATTTTGTAGCATGGACCTTTGAGAAATAGATTTCAGACAGTATAGGGCCCAGCACAGATCCTCGGGGTGCATCAGTAGTGACAGCTGCAGTGGTAGAGGTTGATTCACCAGCTTTCACAGTATGTGGTCTGTCAGTGAAAATATTGGTTAACTAGTGATGTGTTAATCCCCAGCTGGTAGAGTTTGTCAATGATACCCGAGTATGGATATTTTGTCCAAACCCTCGGACAGATCAAGATAAGCAGCATGCACTGTGTTACCTTCATGCAGGCCTCTCACAGTGAAACAATGGTCTGTGACAACATCACTGATTGCTTATAGCATGACTCAGAACATATGCCTATCTGACATAGTGTGATATACACTTCAGTACACCTTCCAGATGGACTATGTTCCTGTAGAAGGATGTACATTGACATGCATCCATCTGAGTGGGCTGGGGACAGCACCTGCTGCATGCATGTATAGACAAATCCTGACTCTCCTGATCTGTGAGGTAGACCAACATGTCTCTAAAGGGACACTAGTAATATCCCAGCTGTGTGCAACAGATGTGTAAGTTTTTGATGCTACACCTATGTCTGTTACATCTGTCAGTTGTCCACAAGGCACATAATCCTGTGGAACTTGAAAAGGCGAACGCAGTTGACAGGAGTCCACACTGAGATATTCACTCCACAATGACAGATGTGGACATCAACACCTATATCACAAAGTGGGTAGAACACTGGATCACATACATAACGTCTAAATATGTAGAAATGTGTGAAGTGACCTATATCTTGTGTCCAGTGATCTAGCTTGTACACCAGGGCTGTCTGCTAGACCCTTTCCTGTCCATGATTGAAATCACAGATATCAAGAATGACATACAAATCCTGTCTCCCTACAGCTGTCTGGAGGACTACAGATTGTGGACAATCATTGACTCCAACTGTGATATTGGTGTAATGCAGACAGTATCAACCCACATCAAAGATTGCTGCCACAACCATGACAACAAATGAGATAAAAAATGGGGATTTGTTTCATTATGCAAACAAATGCACAAACCAAGGATCATGTAGATGTCACATGGTATCAAGAGACTAGTTGTTATGTGTCCTGTGTCCTGGGGTGTATGGTATGTGGAATGTCCTCCAGCATGTGTCTGTGGTGGTGAGTACTCCCTTGTATGTAGCACAATTACTGAGTATGTACAGGACATCCACATGACAAGTCATAACACCTTCATAGTTCACAGCCTTCACCACACCAATACCTGAGTACAATGCACCCTTTCTCATGTCCCTCCATACACATCATCCACTGATGTGTAACTGAAGTATACAACCTTTGTCACTATGAGCTTTCACACATCTATTTGTACATACCTAAGTATTAGTTTTGTTACATAAACATTACTGTTTGATAACATGGAACCCCCATCAAGGTGTAGTGCCACATGCTTGTGTGGTATCTGTTTTGGTGATGTACTCATGACATACATAGCTGTTTAATGATGTTGATGGCATGGTTTACATTTGTGACAGTGTAGATTGTGCCATATATATATATATATATATATATATATATATCTGCCATGCACTCCAGTCAACTAGCCTTTTGTGATCGTAATGTCAAGTGTGTCTTCTCACACCTTCTGTATATGTTAGTGTGAGGAGAGTGTGCTTGATTACACTCATAGATTGCTGACATGTCTTAATAGTTGAACAAGTGTACTGGTACAGAACCATCTATGCTCACTCAGAAACACATATGCTGTGTCAGACACATGGGTATAACTGATGGTATTGTTCTGATATTGTCCATGATTGTGTGCGTTGGTTTTATTGTTGGCCATGAGCCTGTATCTGTGTCCTACTCATTGGATGCCTCTGCTGACAGTACAGGCATACTCAAGCAAATCAGTTTGCACAGCTACACAATGTGCACCAAACCTCAGTTGTATTTAACATCCATGATACATGTCCTCTCCATTGTTCATATCTAGATGCTTATATCACACCAGATATACTCCACTGTTATGCCACCTTGTGTGACAGTCACGTCATATACATTTGTCACTGTGCCGTCCGTACTGTGCCATGTGAAGATGTGATTAGTGTTCCTGATGCAACTGTCTTCCTTTTACATTTCCTCATGTATGGTACATTACAATTTTATTTTTATTTTTATTTTATTTATTTTACATTTGTTGACCGGGCTAGTCCAACTGGATACAAGTCCATTTTCAGTAGAGGCCCGGGGAGATAAGCTCCACTATAATCTACATAAATACGAGACAAACAAAAAGTACAAAACAACAAAAAAAACAATCCAAAATACATAAACTTGAAAATATCCATCAACAAGTTGATTTATACCGTAACTTAATTCTACTGTGGATGAGTACAAATGTTTAGCAAGGCAAAAATACAGTAATGTTTACCATGAGAAAAGTCTTAGATAATTCACAAAGAGGGGAGTGAGAGGATTAATTTACTAAATTCAGCAAGGTGGGTGAGTGGAGGGGAGATGTAGAAAAAAGGTAATACTGGGGGGGGGGGATTAGTCTGGGTTAGTACATGGACATAGCCATTGTAATTTTAGTTGAATTTTTAGTTGTTTTGTAAAGAGTGGTAATGATGAGAGAGATGTCAGTTTACTGGGAAGCTTGTTCCAAATCTTCCCCACTGAGTTTGAGAAAAGAGAGTTACCTGCCTTATTGTGGGATTTCTGAATGGTTACCAGTAGTTTATTTGCAGATCGAAGGGTAGATAGGTTTGTGTAGGGGGAGATGAGGTTTTTGAGAATAGGAGTTTTATTAGGCTGGTATAGAATATTATGGGTAATGGAGAGTTGTTGAAATTCAATTTGGTTATTAAGTTCTAGCCAACCTAGAAGTTTGAGATTTAGACAGTGATGAGTTCTAAATGGGGAACCTGTAGCAAACCTGGCAATATTGTTATAAGAAGTGATCAATTTGTTTAGGTTGCTTTTGGAAAGATTAGTAAAAATAGGTGAGGCATAGAGGAGGGTGAAGGTCAGATGGGTCTGGGCAATAGTAGCTCTAGCATCTGGGGTGAGAAAGGGTTTTATCCTATACAAGGATCCAAGTTTTCTGTTTACAGTTTTAATTGTAGCATTAATATGTGAATCAAAGTTGAGGTTATTATCAATTATTACACCTAAGAGTTTGGTAGTTGGGTCAGGAGCTATGATTGTGCCATCGATGGATGTAATAGAGAAATGAATCGGGGTGGATTTTATAGTAGGATTGAAGAGTAGTAGTTTGTTTTTTTTGGCGTTTAGGAGTAGACAACATTGTTGGAACCAGTTTTCTACTTGGTTAAATACAGTTTGGGTGATGGAGTGCAGTTCAGATGAGGTGGAAGCTTTACAAATCAAAGTGGAGTAATCTGCATATTGTATGCAGGTAGGTAGAGGTAATATGGTGGAAAAGTCGTTAATGAATATGGAGAAAAGTAGTGGTCCCAGGATTGATCCTTGAGGGACACCAAGGGTAATAGGGAGATGTTTGGATAGGTTGTTGTCCCACAGGACAGACTGCTGTCTATTGTCCAAGTAGGACTTGAACCATTGTAGTGCTTGTGTGTCAAGTGAGAATGAATTTAATGTGTTGAGAAGTATTTGATGGTTAACCATATCAAAAGCTTTAGATAGGTCAATAAATAGTGCAGAGGAGAGCATGTTATTGTTACGAAGTTTATTTATACAGTCCGTAAAGGATAGGAGGGCAGTGGTGGTACTATGAGATGGTCTAAAACCATGTTGACAGTCAGCTAGTAGATTATTTTGGAGGATGTGGTCAAGAAATTGTTGATGTATGCATTTTTCCATGATTTTGGCAAGTGGCGATAGTAGGGCTATAGGTCTATAGTTGGAGAGTTCAGTTGCATTACCACCTTTGTGAAGTGGGATTATGTGAGAGATTTTTCAGAGTGAAGGGATGTAGCTTTCGGTTATGGTTCTATTGATTAGGATAGAAATGGGATAGGCAAGAACTTTTGCAGCAGTTTGAAGGAATTCAGGTGGTAGGAGATTAGCTGAGGGAGTACAAGGTTTAAATTTGTGAAGTAGAGTATAGATGTAGGTTGTAGGAATAGGTTTTAGGTGAAAGGTAGGAATAGGTTTTAGGTGAAAGGTAGATGGTAGGGATGTTAGGGAGGATGAGGGGGTAGAGTTAATAGGTGGTAAGGTGTTAGCTAGAGATTGGACAGTTTCTGAAAAAAATGTATTGAAAGCATCTGCTATCTGAATGGGAGAGTTTGGAGAGAGACCAGATGGGGTTGGTGTTTTGGAGTGGCCTGGATGTAATAGTTTGCTTATGCCTGACCAGAAGGTTTTGGGTTGACTTTGGTGCTTGTTCTGGAGTTTCAAGAAATAGTTTTTTTTATCCTGAACTATTGATTTTTTGGTGGCATTTCTAAGCTGTCTAAAGAACTGCTGATCAGTTGGGTCTTTAGTGTTTCTCCATTTGTACCAGATTTTGTTTCTTTGAAGGATTTGTTGTCTGGTTTCTTTAGTAAGCCATGGGGCTGCTTTGCTTCTAATTCTTATAGTGCGTGAAGGGGCATGGAATTCAAGAATTTGTAGGAATTTGGAGTTGAAATAGGATACTGCTTCATCAAGTGGTAGGTGCCTTAAAGGTGACCAGTCACAGGATTGAAGTTCAGATTGAAAGGCTAAGGGGTCAAAGTGTTTTTTGTTGCGGGTGATTTTAAAGGGAGTTTGATTTGGGATAAAGGATTTTTGTCTAGATAAATAGGTAAGTGAGTGGTCACTAATATCATCAGGAAGGATGCCAACTTTGTAAGAGAGGGGGTGTTTGTTGATGAGGATCCAATCTAGTATACTTCCTTTGCTGCTGGGTTTATGGATTCTGGTGGGGGTGATAATAGTTTGGGAGAAGCCATAGAGATTTATATGGGCTGTAGGTTTAAGAGTGGTACAGGTGTTCCAGTCTATATTAAAGTCACCGAGTACAATGGTTTCTTGAGGGAAGGATGTCGAAAGCCAGCAAAGGATACTTTCTAGGGTGCTGATGTTATTGCCTGGGGGTATGTAGGCGCAGATTATGTAAATGGATTTTGTAGCACTGAGCTGGAGCTTAGAGATAAGGATTTCTACATTGGTGTCTGGAGGTGGTTGTATTAGTAGAGAAGTGATTTGTAAATGAGATTTATGCAGTATTGCTACCCCACCACCCTTTTTGGTGGGTTGGTCTAATCTTAAGATATTATAACCAGGTGGGAGTATTTCATTGTCTCTTGTAACAGGTTTAAGCCAGGTTTCAGTTATGCATAGGATATCAAAAGAGTGAGTATCTAGTAGTGCATGTGGTTGGCTTACTTTGTTGTTAACACTCCTTATATTAAGGTGAGCTATGAGTAGAGAATTTGGGGTTAGACGGGGAGTGAAAGGGGGAGTGGGATGGCTAAGAGTGTTGCTGCCTGGTCCTGGGTTGGGATGAATGTCCCCATGAAGGAGAGGAAATCTATTGGGATAGTAGTGATGCGTCAGGAGTTTAATGCAATTTTGTTGTGATTTTCTATATTGCGTGAATGTAAGATGGGCTACTCTGTGGAATTTAGGAGATAGGTTGAGTTGGATGTTATGTTTGAATGGCTTAGGGATTTAAAATCATTTATTAGCAATGTTTGTTTTAGGGGTTGGTGAGATGATGTGAATTGTAGGTTTTCATAAAAGGTAATTGTGTATGGTATTGAAAGGATAGATAGGAAAGAAAGTAGGAGTGGTATTTGTACATATGTGAGTGTATGAGTAAGAGGAATGTTTGTAGGAGATTATAGAATAGTATAGGATTTAGGAGGTAGGGGTAGAGCGAGTGTGGAGTATAGAAAATATGTAAGAGGTGAGTGAGGGTAAAATGTCAGTAAGGGAGTATGTGTGTGTATGATTGGTCTGTAATGTGTTAGGGATAGCTATTGGATAGGAAGGAGGGGGTGTGGCTTTGTAAGTATAAGAGTAGGACCACTGGGGTGGGTGGGAATTGGGGGTAGGGTAGGGGAGCAGAGTGAGCCCAGAACAGAGCGGGTTAGAGCAGGTAAGTGTGAGTCTGCAGAGACAATCAGAGAGCAGCAGCAGATTCTTGAGGCAAAGAAGTATGTCCAGGTTGAAAGAGAGTGGTAGATCAGGTGATTGGTAGAGAAATGTTGGTGGAGTGGAAGGATTGAAAAGAGTGTAGCTAGATGGTGGGAAAAGAAAGGTAGCAGCAGAGTGATGCAGCAAGGAGATTTGCAATTAGTCAAGGGAAGAGAGCTGGAAATAGTATACAGAGCAGATATATAGGAGGGTGGAGAACGAGGTATGACCCTAGTCTGGATTAGGGTGCCATCTAGTGGGTGAAAGTAAAATACAACAGAAGTATGTATAATAGAGATAGCTGGATGATGGACTACAGATAAGAGATAGCAAAGGGAGAAAGTGGCAGATCACTATATGGGTTTAGAGGAGAAAGAAATTGCTGCAGGGTTCCCTATTTGGTAGCTTGGTTTCTCTAGGTCCTAGGTCAAGTATAACTACAAAATACAGCTTAATAGGTAGGTCCAAGGTGGAACATACTTTCTTAGTCTTTTTTCTTTCGTATTGCAGCTGAGAACAAAAATATTGAACTTAGGCAACAGGTTTCCTTGGTCACACGGTGGGACGTTTGGAACAAGTAAATCACAAGGGGATCCTGAAAGACCAAGCAGGTCTCTTAGTACAGGATAGGGGGTAGAGAGCTAGGAGGAATAGAGAGATAAAAATTAGGTGTTAGGACAAACAATTAATAAATGCTGTAACATGTAAGCTATCATGGTACTATAAGGGTAGATTCAAGTAAAGATAGGCTTATTTGCTGTAATATATGAGCTAACAGGGTAAGACATAGGTATATACAAGTAAGGATAGACATTATTTAAGGATACAATGGACCATAACGTGCATTAGCATTTGCAGATATTGCAGAGACATAAGATAAGCAAGCATTTATATACAGTCACAACTGAGATTCATTTGGTCACAAACTTAGGAGCAGGTGAAAAAAAAATGTAAACCATACAAAACAAATTGTTCTAACAATACCCCTAGGAAAGTAATATAATTACTCAGGATAGTTTGGACTACCTCCACAGAGTAGACTGCAGGTAACAGCCACTAGGTAAATTATGTTTCTCCTGCCCTTCTTCCCGGTGTTCATCCCTAAACTTCATCTTTGTGTCCCTATTCATTAAACACCCTTCCCATGACTGTTTTTTTATAAATGGCAGTCCATGCAGACAGATCATTGACACAACTTGTACAGACTGCCTGAAATGGGATTCCACAATACTCAGCACTGTATGCACTGTCCTGTCCTGTGCCTGCAACATATACATTAATATATGAAAAACCATAGTGGACCATGTGGCATTCCATGCAATCAGAAAAAAAACGTAGACCAGCAGACAATGGTGTACTACAAAATGATTCTCTTTATTATGCCATAAGGCACATAAAAAAGGAAAAAAAGCCTACAGTCCAAACACTGTAGGCTTTTTTTCCTTTTTTATGTGCCTTATGGCATAATAAAGAGAATCATTTTGTAGTACACCATTGTCTGCTGGTCTACGTTTTTTTCTGATTTGCCTTTTGAGACCTGGCAGTTGCCTTATGTGCAGGGACTGTGTTTTTTGTTGCATTCCATGCAATCCCACTAGCCCAGTATGCTGGAGTGTACACATACACTGTCCTGTCCAGTCCCCGCAGCATAATACATTAATATATGAAAAACCCTGGTGGTTCGTGTAGCATTCTGTGTAATCCTGTTAACCCAGTTTGCTATGCTGTAACTAAGTTCACTATCCATGTTGCTTTACATGGTTTCCTGACCACCATGAAACCCTGCTTGTTTATGTTTGAAGGTGAGCCACGCCATGAATATTCATTTAGCGCTGCTGCTCACTGCATAAACACATAAACTCTGTGTAGGCTTCACAATTAGTGAATCCCAGAGATTAACTTTTAGCCCTAAGAAAAAGTGCACTGGCTATCTTTAAATAAATCTAAATTGTACACTGTTCTGTTAAGTACATTAACATGTTAAGGGTGCTAGGAAGGTTGTTACCTCTTATTGACTAGAAGCTTGAATCTCATACATGCCTCTCAACATTTCCTGATTGCTGGGATAAATTTGCTTCTCTTCTGCCTTATGTAAGTTGAATAATCATTTTCTAGAAACACACTGCTGTCTCCAATATTTAATACTTGCCTTTTTGCCACAGTTTTGTCAGGATCAGTTCTTTCTACTGGTATGATTGCATCTTTACAAATATAGGTCTTGGCTGCTTTCTCATGGCCATGTTTGGAATATACACTTGATGTGCCCTTTCAATTAAATTCTGCTGTGGAACACCAGTTCAGTTGCTTATTTGTGCTTTCATAAAATTAAAACATTCTGTCCTTACTGTTTCTCTGATGCAGCAGAAAATCTGAGGTTTTCTTTATGCTCTAGAATTTTTTTTAGAGAGTTCTTTTTGAGAAACCTCATATATGGACAGCCTCTGATTTTTGCAGTTTTATCAGTTCATTTGAATGGCTAGTAAAAGCTTCTATGTTTTTCCAGCCTTTTGTTGTTTGAATTTATATATTTCTTCAATGTTTCGATTATTTTAATCACCTGTGAGTACATTTGATTTATTTTTTCCTCTAACTTACTGGAACCCAGCTGTTAAACCAAATCAGAAGCTTGAACTGCTTTTTGCTGAACAGCTGCAGAATCCTTCTCAGTCAGTGTTTTCTCTTTACAGTTTCTGGTTGATTTTTTTTTCAAGTTTTCCAAATTTCTTCTTTGCTGGCATCCAAGCAGTGTATTTATTATGCAGCAACTGAATTAAAAAAATTCAACGGCACTCCTTTTTTCTCAATTTCTGTTTTCACACTGGGAGAACTGAAGTAATGCTGTTGATCAGTGTGCAGCTGTCTTGGAAGTGTAGCCTACCCATTTATATACATCTTGATAAGTTGCATACTGTAGTGGGCCAGAAGCTTACTTTTCCCCATGTTCAAAAAAGCATAACAATCACCTTTTATGTGCCACATGCATTCTTGAATTATGTCAGTGCATTTGGAGTTCAGGAAAGATGTTGTAAATACCACATGAACTGGAAAAAAGTATTCCTCATATACTCACCCCCCAACTGAATTCTCTAATGTGTCTTCAAACTGTGCCCTCTCATTCTTCTGAGTTACGTTGCTGAAAGTATACCCGTTTGGACTCTGTAGATTTCCTTCACTTAGCTGAATATTTTTATCACATCCCCATGTTTTTTCTTCATAACTGTACAAATTAAGCTCTTGCCCTCTTTCTTTATATGAGTTCTTGTGAAGACCATTTACAATTTATGTTGCCTTTCTCTGCAGTGCCACTGTTCTGCGTGTCTCCCTAGAAACAATGAAGCTTGGTAAAGAAGGAAAGATTAGTTAGTGTGACATGATGACTGATTAATAGGAGGGAGGGAACATGGGTCTTTCTTAGAGAAGCATCCTCTTCAGTGAAGTTGTTAGTGCACACTTTATTGTCATGGGGGAGCATGGGTTGAAAGAGAGAAAGAGAGAGAGTGAGAGAGAGACATGATACAACAAAACTTCTGAAGTCCAAACTATATTAGAAGTTAAAGCAAGTTCTGTCACATTCTGTTCTGTTACACAACTAATTCTACCATCTATAAGTTCTGAAATGTGAATGAAAATCAGGATAAAACTGAGATTCTGTCTGAAAACTGATGCAGACTTTTCTTTGAGCATCTGACAGAAAACATTCGATTTCTGCTTATGTTATCTTCTCAATGTATCATCCAGATTGACTGTACAATAATGCAAGCTCAGATAGAATCTAAATTTCTGGGATAATGTATCCAATGTACAATTTAGATTCTTAAGTAAGTACTAGACTAGCTGTCCTTGGGCCATTTTAAGCCTAGCCAATTTTCCTTTCAAAGGTGAGAATCAAATCCTGGACATTGTGTCTGTGAGGTAAATGGCTTTACCATTATGCAAACCCTTTCATGCTTATCAAATGATTTATAAAAATCAGTGTATACAAGACTATGTACTCCCTGTTCTGAAGGCGGTATGGGCCTCCTTGAAATTTATTACATCTATAGATCTGCAATCGTAGGACTGCATACATATCTGCTGACCTCAAAAGACCCAAACATAGTGAAAGTTTTAAAACATGAGGAGAATAAGTCTAAGATGACGTCCCTTCTTAGTTTAGCAAAAGCATATTGGTGTTAAGCGGGAATGGAAATCAAACCATTAGTAGGTAAAGATCAGGCAGCAACTGAATGTGCCAAAAACAAAATAAAGAATCTAAGGTTGAAGGATCAGATGAGAAGGCAAAAAATGTGGAAAATGCATAAATATAGTTGCAAATATAAGAAACTCTTGGAACAACCACATGTTGATCAGGACTGAATGCAGGAGTGGTTAAGAGGAGGTGAATTTAATCCAGAAGATGAAAGGTTGATATTAGTGGCCCAAGATAATGGACCACTTACACATTGGTTTACAAAGTCCATTGAACATGGCGGTGAAAAAGACAAATGTAGGTTTTGTAAAACAGAATTGGAAACAGTCACACATCTTGTTGCCAGTTGTGATATATTAATGGCAGAAGAACTGTATACTGAAGGGCATAATAACATGGCAGGACTGTTGCATTGGGCATTGTGCAAACGTTATGATACTGAAGTAGTTTAAAAACATTGGAAACATGGGCCACAAAGCATTATAGAAAATTATGAAGTTTATATCACATTTGATCACCCATTACCAACAGCTCAAAAAATAAAAGTGAGAAAACCAGATAAAGTAGTCTATGAAAAGAAGACAAAAGTAGAATTGAGCACTGACATTGCTACACCTTGTGACTATATTGTCTTACAAAGTCATAAAATATTAGGATTTGCAGGCAGAAATGAGGGCAATGTGGAAGAAGGATACCCAAATGATTCCAATAGTAGTAGGAGCAATGCGTTTTATAAAAAAGAATTTAGAATTGTATTTAGATATGTTACTAATACATGCAATTGTGTATGAACTGCAGAAGGAGTCATTACTGAGCACATTGCAGGTGTTGCAAAGAGGGCTTCTGCTAATGTCAAAGATTGAAGCAATACTAATTTCATGAACTTTAATCATATTTTGACTTAGGAATGGGGTCCATTCCTATCATGGCATTAGAAACCCAAAAGACCTGGAAAATTTTAAAAAGGGAGACAAACCCTCAACTTAAAAGACAAGCAGAGGCTTTGATGAGATTTGAACTCATGACCCATTAGTTTACCAGACCAGTGCTCTAACCCCTGAGCTCCTGCTCCACTGAACAGTTGTTACTGTCCTTACTCATCCTGACAGAGTACTCATCTGTCTGCTATAGGGTATTGATTATAATACTACTGCATCCAGTTTCCTCAGTGAAACTTCAGTAGGCTTCTGCAGAGGTTAAAGTAAGACAGAAAGCTGCTGGATTCAAAGTGCAAGTTTTAGATTTCATATAGTTTGTCTGTGCTGAGATGAAGCAAAGTACATAAAGATAGCTGCCGTGAGCTTAAATATTAATATAACTGCTTCTCTATCACAAAGGCTAACTAGATGCTAGTAAACCAAAGAGCTGACTCGTACTAGAATCCTTAATCTTTAAACTTCATGTAAACACTCCACTCCACCATCCATGAAACTTTCTCCTAAAACTCCCACTGACAAGATTAAAAGCCAGGCTTTGACAAAGCAAGCCCTGTGAACTCCATGAACTAATTTTCACTGCACCATCAACAGCTTCTATCTGCTTGCACCCAAATTCTGGCAGCAGGTTCCCCTTAAGTTTAACAGATATGCCTACATATAACAAGTTCAGAAAACAATTTAAAGCATACCTTTGAAAACAGAGTCAGTGCAAATGCCCTCATTCAGGCCATGTAACAGAAAACCTCCTTACTCTTGCTGTTATTCTCCTAGCAAACCTTTCTGTCTGCCACTTGTTGACTAGTAATCTGATATAAGGTATAGTATACTTTCAGAGCATTCTCAGCTTTGTACCTTTAACTCTGAGCCTTCAATCCTATCTCACCTACTTACTCCTTTTTTGCTGTTGTTGTTCATTCCATTTTAAAACTACCCACCCTTTTGTAAGCCTCTATGCATGTCTGGTAAAGTACATAATAGTGTTGCTTTAACAGCTGTATCTGTATGTATGTATATATAACATACATGTGCACAAAGAAATGCATTTAGTGCACTACCTTCTCTGTTGTTCCTGTACAACCTGGGCTGGGCCTGAAACTGTAATATTTGATTAATGCCCTACCCAGGTAAGCGGGTTGATGCTGATGCTACTAATGTAATGCACGGTGTGCAGTTATTTCTTACAGTGAGGTGAGAGTTGCATTTTGGTATGTAGAACAAGCTTCTCTGTAACTCAGAAGGATCATAACTATGACGGACTTTGAGACCAAGGATACAGCAAATCACATCAGTAGGCAGATAACTGGTAAATGCACTGTCTGAAAAGGAAACCTATAATTTTCATTGCCATATATTAGGTGTGACACTAACTCTTGTTGAAAAAAACAATGCTAAGAGAGACTGGAAACTGATTTTTGCTTTTCTTTATAAGGTTGATTTTCCCACCTCATCCTTTGAAGTGAAGTTCACAACACCACCACCAGCAGAATTCAGCCCAAAGTACCAGTTCAGCAGTCTGCCAGGAGAAGATCAGAGATCACTCAGTAATGTTATGCACAAGAAGTCTCATTTCTGGTAATTTTTTTTCTGCAGCTATTCAATATTAGAACAAACAAAAAAAAGTTTATAGCCAAGTGTCATACCTCTCAACTGTCCAGATTATATTTCTGTCATATGTTTGGTCTTTTCCATATCAGCAACGGTTGAAGTCACTAAACAATGACATACATTTGAATTTCAGACTTCATATCCTTTAGAAAATGTGTGATGACACAAATCCTATTATTTTAGCAACTTTCTAAGTTTATAATAGCAGTATTTAAAATCAGCCCTTATGTTTGGACTTTTGTCCCTCTAGTATTTTAAGTTTTGGACAGATTTCTTGAGCTAAGAGGTTGAGAGCTATATCAAGCAGTTAAGTGATACTAGTTATTACAGGACTACAACCAGCTGGTTAATGAACCACATGGCACTGAAGGGTTAAGTTTTTTTGCAAGACCTCCATGAACAATGCACAAC
The DNA here is from genome assembly GCF_019279795.1 of Protopterus annectens. NCBI lineage: Eukaryota > Metazoa > Chordata > Ceratodontiformes > Protopteridae > Protopterus > Protopterus annectens. Next base: position 271,841,720 of record NC_056739.1, read on the forward strand.
TGCACACTTCTATCACAGCTTCCTTAGGCTAGTTCCTATTCTGTACAGGATACAGGCTGCAGTACAAGCAGACACGAAGATATGTCATCACCTGTAACATCAAGGCATCTCTTCTCAAAAAGCTTAATAAGAAACCGCTGTAACATCAAGTCATCTCTTCTCAAAAAGCTTAATAAGAAACCGTAGTAATTTTGCAGTGATTGGACAAAACAGAAAAAAAAAAATCACAAATGAACACATCTCCGCACCCACCACTGCACGTTCTAGGTAACTCGTGGGTAGTCCATTAGTTGGAGAAGAGGCAGTTTTTATCTTTTTTTGCCCCTGTGCTTGCCAACCATCAATTCTTGCCCTATTAGATTAAGCCCATTTGTTTCCCCATATGAGGGATGCACCCAATTACTGTAAGGGGTGAGCCACCTGGGAAACTTTCTTACAGGCATCCATGAGGGTTGCTTTCCAACACTGAGGGTATGTTGTTTTGTGGTCCTAACACCACTCCTCAGGGGCAGTGAGCATCTGCATCATTGCAGCCCCAATGGCTGTATGCTCCTTTATATGTAACAACAGAAAGCGATACCTCACCAGCTTGGGCAGCCCCAGCCCATGTCCTCTGCACACTACCCACCTCCAAAGGCGAGCTACTGCTTGCCCAGCAGAACTAGTGGTCTGACAAGCAATCCCCTCTCCCTGCTAGGATGGGCATGTTCATTTTCCCCTGGCAGTTCCATGACCTCCATCAAGTGCACAAGCTGCTACTTGAATTTGTGTCACCAGGGCAGTAGTCAGGGCTTTATCTCTGTATGCCATGGAGCTGGGTATGAAAGGGCAAATCCTTTAGTTTCTCAAAATCTAAAAGTATTTCCATTTCCTGTTTCTTTGGTAACTTTGGAACAGCGAGGCAGCATTTCCAAAACTGACTAAAGAAATTTGATCTGAGCACTGTGTTTCAGAAGTCACTTTATATTATTTTTGCAAAGTACATGCTACTAGACTAACCTGTATTGATAAAGCCTTTGATTTTGCCTAAAAAGATATCTTGAGTGGTGAAAATAAACTCCATCCCAACTCCCATCCTGTTAATGGTTATAATATAACTGCCCTTGAAAAAAAAAAGAAAACTTCTGAGCACAAATGAGGCATTCTTCGTGTCTAGTCATATGATGACTACACAGGCAGATTGGTAGCTGTAATCTGCTTGGTATTATAAAGATTATGGCTTTTGTGTAGTTGTACTACTATTTTGCTAAGTGACACCTTGTCAAATTAACTGTATATCAAAGTGAAATTCTCTGTCAGTGAAACTTATCAACAGGTCATTATGAACAGTGTATAGAAAAGCTTAAGCTGCAGACAGGTGGCAGTGTCTTCATACGCAGTACTTAGTACAACTAACTCCAAGGCTGAAGCACCAGAGGAGGAAGTTGTATGTAGTGAGGGGGTACAAAGTTTATAACGCAATTGTTAAAGTCCAGGTACAGAATTTATTGACACATATTTAGGTTCATAGGTAGGTACTAGGCTATTGGCCCGAGGGCCAAAGTAAGCCTAACCAACACGGTTCCCTGGTTTACACCACCCAAGAAAGTTAATTTCCTGTGCCCCTGTCGAACAGAGCCACAGAAGTGATCCCCAGGGTGTATTTCCTATTTCCCATCCACTCATCAAGATTTTTCTTGAATATTGCTAATGAGGAACTTTGCTTGACATATATGGGTAGCTTGTTCCAGAGTATAAGAAGTCTCTAGGACAGGAATCTGTCCCTCCAGCATGTCCTGTTTATTGTGGTGACAAGGTTTAGGTCCCTAGAACATGTAGCTCGGAGGGATTGGGATTTCTTCAGGTGTAGCATGTCCAACAGCTCTGGGTTTAACATAGCTTTATATGTTAAGGCAGAGATCTCCTCGGAGTTGGCAATATGCTACAGAGTAAAGCTGGAGTTTTTTGAGACGGTCAGTGTAGGGCATCTGTTTGAGGCCAGTTATCCTCTTTGTGAGGTACTTCTGTGGCCTTTCCAGCTGCTGCAGATGTCTTGTGAGGTACATTCCAAAAGGGGCATTGTACTCTATAATGGGTCTAATGTGTATCGAGTAGAGGGGAACAATGACCTCTTTTTTCCTGGATGAGAAGCATTTTGTGATGAGGTGTGCCACATAGAAGGATTTCCTGACTACTGTGGTGATGTGATTATCAAAGGAGAGACTACTGTCCACCTGGGTCCCAAGGTCTCTTATCACACATTCGGCATTAAGTAGACTGCCATTTATGTGGTAGTTCATGGGTACAGAGTTTTTACCAAAGGGGATGACAATGCACTTTTTGGCATTGAGCTTGAGGCCATGCCTCTGACACCAGGAATCTGTCTCACTGAGGCCCTTCTGTAGGATGTCCACATCATTTGGGGACTCGACTATGGGTCCTAGTTTGCAGTCATCTGCGAACTTCGTTAGCCAGAGGCCTTCTGTGTTAGCCTGTACTTCAGAGAAGTAGATACCAAACGGGAGCGGTCCCAGGACTGAACACTGTGGTACTCCACTTGTCACTGGTTTGAAGTCAGGTTTGGAGTCTGCAACTTTTACAGTGTGGGTTCTGTCAGTGAACCACTTGGCAACCCATCTTGTGACATAGGGATTTATACCTGGTTTAGTGAGTTTAGCTATAATTCCAGAATGGGGGATGGTGTTGAAAGCCTTGGTGAGGTCAAGATAGGCTGTGTGAACCACCTTACCCTCATCTACGGTTTTGGTGACTGCCTCAAAGAAGTCGATCAGGTTCAGAAGGCATGATCTGCCTTTCACAAACTCAAACTGGGTGGGGTCCAGAGTTTGGAGGTTACCAATGTCTTTGTTTATGAGTTCCATGATGATACATTCCATGGCCTTGTAGACCAGGCTTGTCAGGCTAATAGGGCGATAGTTCCCAGGATCAGTGGTGGCTCCCCCTTTGTGGAGTGGGATAACCGTTGCTGTGCACCATTTAGTGGGCACAAAGCCTGACGTGAGACTATGATTGAACATGGTGCTTAGGTGGGGAGCCAGTTCGTTCTAAAGTTCATGTAAAAAGCAGCCTGGGATGTTGTCCGGTCCTATGGATGATGTGTTTTTGGTTTTAGAGAGTGCAGCTTTTACCTGCATAGATGTGATTACAGGGACTCTGCATTCTTCCTGCATAGATATGGGCCCTTTAGGGGGTGAGAGGGGGATAAAATTAGCACTGAACCTATCTGCCAGGATGTTGGCAATATCAGTTGGTTCTGTAATTTTCATGCCGTTGTGCTGTAACTCAGAGCAGATCTGGGTGTTGCCATTGAAATTCTTGACATAGCTATAGAATGCTTTGTGGTTGCCTTTAGAATCAGTGGCAATTTTATTTTTGTAGCTAGCTTTGGAGGATCTTATAAAGGATCTCAGCTTCTTATTGAGGTTGACCAGGGAGCTCCTCCACTCATGGGATTTTTGCAACAGTTTCTTTCTTCTATTGTAGAGTTTGTTTATGGTAGGGGACCACTAGATTGGCTTCCCTTTTTTTGAGTATAGTGTCTTGGTTCTGTTTGGGATAGCATGATCCATGCACTCGTGTAAGTGTTTATAGAGTGCATTTGTGTATGATTCAGCAGTCATAACTGTATTGTCCATCTGCATGGGTGTCCTGAAGTCCGCCACTTCTGTCTTAAGAAGCATGAAGTTGGCTATGGAGAAATTATTTACCATGGTTTCCTTAATGGTGGGTGGGGGCGGGATGCGGATATCTAGGGTAATTAGCTTATGGTTGGATCTGACCAACGAGGAGTTGACTTCAGGTATTGAACACTGGTCACTCATGTTGGTAATGACTAAGTCTAGGATACTGTTGCCCTTGGTGGGGGTGTGGATAAGTTGATCCAGGACATTGGAATTTATGAATTCTAGAAAGTGTTGAACGAAGGAGTTGGTACATGAGTAGTTTTCCCATTTAATGGTGGGGTAGTTGAAATTGCCCATTATTTGGCAGATCTTGTCTTCACTCTGTGTTTTCTGATGTGGATTTGACAAAGTGACATCCTTTAGAATACCTGAATTACTTGGTATATTATAATAACCAAATGGTACGTTACATATTACAATTACACATCTGAAGTAAAATGCAATAAAGGTGCTAGGTTATACTCTCTCACGTGTCCTTAAGCACTGCACCGCTGATAACAGAATTAGTTTGTGGCAGTTTTTACAAAGGATTAAAGCTGTGATGCATTAATGTGCTGCTTCCTGTAGTCCAGTGTTTGAGCCCCTCAGCCTAATGCGAAACTCTGAGCAAGTCACTTAACCAGATGATGGTCTGGGCAATTGGGAAACTGGATAGGCAGTGCTCTCCTTGATTGCATGCCTACTAACTATCCAGAAACTTACCAATATTTGAAATCCATATTGCTAATTACCACCATAAAGAATAATAAAGAATATTTCTAGTCATTGGGTCTCCCCAGATGGGTCAAAAACTCAATGGGATCTTATCCAGACATCAAAAATGAAATGAAACAAATGAATAACAAATATGTAAAGTACATGATAGCACAAGCATCTTGTTTACCAGTAAGAAGAGTAAAAGAGCAGCAGAATGCAGCATAACTAATAAAAATAATTTCCAGTCAGCATAGTCTACTTATCACAGGATCGAACAGGAGAACCTCACAGCAAGAGGTTCTCCTGTTCGATTCTTGGCTGGAGTGTCTTCTGTATGGAGTCTGCATGTCCTCCCCGCGGTTGAGTGGCCTCCGAATGACATGCGTGAATGGGTGTGCCTTCGCTGAAGGTTGGGCGTCGGGCTGGCAACTCAGCACCATAAAAATCGACTGCCAATCATTAGCAGACCAGAGTTCCGCTGTGGCGACCCCTAACCGGGTAAAGCCGAAAAGACAAACAACAACAACAACAGTCTACTTATCACAAATGTATGGCATTTAAGGAACAGTGCAGAGTCATATTCCATATAGCTGCTTGAAAGACAAAAAAAATAAAATAAATAAATAATAATCAAACCAGAGTGTGATCCTTTTCAGTGCTAAATTAAAACAATGTGGCAAACTTCCAGTCTTGGTGACATTTGGTGTTGCCAGCAAAAAAAAACAGTAGTCACTTAGAGAGACTGGCCAATAACAGTTAGCAGTATTGCAGAATACTCATAATGTATACCCTGGCGAGTAAAGGAGATACAGCAAAAAAAAAAAAAAATGTCTTGTGACTCTTATCCTGGTGTGGTATCACTGCCTGCATAACTCAAACTGTCACCTGAACCTATAGTCACAAGTATATGAAATAAAAATGTTATCCATATGTGCCTGTAAGAACTCCTGCAGTGTTGTCAGACATATCATTCCTAAATTTTGACACACTACAGCTTTTAAGTACATTTGTGTAATTGTTCAGCTAAAGCAAAAAAAGTGGCCACAGGCCTTTAGTTCCACATAATTCCTCTATTATATGCACATGGTCCGACAAAGAGTGGTCAAGTAGACGCTTGTCTTTATCTGTGATACCTAAAAAGATAATGACATACTCTAAGCATTCTTAATATTTTTGTCTTGAAGAGAGAGAGGGTATTGCGTGACATGAGCACAGGATGACAGGATATAAATACCTTACAAGTATGGGTGTTTGGTAATATCTGTAATGCAGAAACCACCATGCATTAATAAATGGCATATCTTTTTTGTAATGTCTTTTTTTTTTTTTTGAGACTGGCTTCATTTTACATGAGCTTTGAATATACTTTGCGTACCCCTTGTCACGAATCATTCTGCAACCATTTCATAAGTAATTAAACAAATATAATTTGAAATAAATAAAATTTATTTGACAGGTAAGAGGACTGAACAACTAGTATTCATTTTCAGCTTTGACCTAGTTTTAAAGAACAGACTCAGCAGTGATGGGATAAAAGAATGAGGCTGAGAACACAATATGAGGACCAGATAAGTAAGGTACATAATAAATAGACTATGAATTCACCATAATGAAAGAAAATCGAGTAGTACAAGTGTCCACTGTGTACATTACTTGCTAGTAGCAGAAGGTGAGTGGAAGTAGTGTTAAGAAACATTAACAACTCCTCCATGAATCCGTGTATGTGCAGGATGTCAGATTGGAAGTAAATTTCCCAGACGTAGGGAGAGACCTCACCGCCATTGTCAGTTAAGTTCATGTTTTGTGCAGAACGCTGAAAAATGTTTTGGTGCTGCCTTCCATGGAATACAGCAGTAAAGCAGGGGATAGGAGATGAGGTGACAAAGGAGTGGAGAGATGTAGAATAGGTCCGGAAAGTTAAAATTCTAGCTAAGGAAAGATCTGAGTGCGTATTAGGTGTGCAGTCCTGTGCATAACGGGGAGTCAGATGTACAGCTTTTTCAGGTGTCAAACACTTGTATTTCTTTTTGGAAAACTAAAATAAACCTGAAAACTTGTTTAACTTAATGTGGACCTTCATATTGTTAGTGAGTGAATGAGCTGACAGAAGTAAGGAGGAGTAAACACTTCGTACTAAGACTAAGTCTAGTGTTTTTCCATTAAGAAGTTTGAAGTTTTGTATCAGGTAGCATGTAGTGAATGAATCTTATTTATTAGATTGCTTGAGTGAACAGAAAATGACAAACAGGGATAAAGTCATAATTCTTACTTGGGTTAAAAACCGTGTCCAGGTCTAATGGCCAACACAGAACACAGACTCCATAACAGTCAAAGAAAATGCCTTGGGGCTTAATCAGCTGATCTGTTTTTTTTAAATGCAGATAGGGAATTTGAATGTCGTATTTTTAGAGGAAACATAAGATGTTAAGATTTGCAATCGTGTGTGGATGATGGAGTGGCATGGATATCGAGGAGGAGACGCGGTCGGGTCAGTTTACAGACAAAGGAGACAAGACAAGTCAGCTGCGCAGACAAAGTTGTGCTGGAGGAGGATTTGCTTTGGATGATGGGGAGGTGCTGGGGATGGAGGATGGAGAGGGAAAGATAAGGATGGAGATAAAGGGTGAAAGGAGGAGGTGGGAAGATAGGTGAGAGAGGACGGCGAGAGGTGGGTTGGTGACAGAGCAAGATGCAGAGAAGAAAAGGAAAGAGATGATGAGATGATCCGGCTATTTTTCGGAAAAAAAAGTCGAAGAGAATGATGATGATTTTTAGAGGAAACATATTCCAACAACTAGTTATAGAAAGATATATGAACCTCTTCTTGAGTATTTCACAAAAAGAAATACTGTTATTTTTTTTCCTGTTCATCCTCCTCTAAATGTTTGAGGTACATTGGCAGTTGTAGTTGTTTTACCAGCAGGTGCCATTGTAGCACAGTTGTAAGGCATCACACTGAATTTTTTCACAGCCCCAACAAACCTACTAATAGTTTTATTAATATGGGCACTCAGGCCTAATTAATTGTAAACCATTAAGAGGTCCTGTGACAACATTTTGTTGATATAAGTATGTGAATGGCAAAAAGAAAAAATAGATGGCCAAGTCATCTGTAACGAGAATAAAATTAATGCTAATATGCAGAACAGGATGATGTTAGTGAACAGCGTTAGAAGAAGGAACCCCAGAACAGACCCTTGGGGAACCTCTGACACCAATGGTAGAGGGTAGAATAGTACCCCAGTAGTATCCTAACAATCTTTTTTTGCATGAGCAGCTCCAAAACAGCATGAAAATGTTAGGGTTTGCCCTTAAAATAGGCTAAATTCCTCCAGTAACTTTTAATGTGAGACAGAATAAAAGGCCTCAATGAGATTAGTACACGCCATTTAATTCACTTGTGTATATACAGTTTTAAAAGTTACTAAAAAACTATTAAGATAGACAAATATTTTTTTTTTATATGAAAGCATGCATATATGTATTTCTTTGCTTTAGAACAGGAACTAAAGAGAATTTCAAAATATGCCAGGCTGGCATTTCGTAAACAAAAAATACAGTATCCTTTTCATACATACTTGAAAGACAATTGCCTTTGATAGCAGTTTTCATCCTGCTTGTATTTCTATTTACCATCTGTGATCTATTCGTGCAAAAAGGCTTCTGAATCTTAGAATAACAGCAACACAGCTGCACAACTGGAAACCGTGTCCAGCAGTATCCAGAAAGGTTTTGTGCATTGTGTATGTATTTACTGAGGTGTGCTGCATACTGTAATGGGATCAGCTGACTGCTGAACTGCGGCTGTCTGTCAGCAACCTGATAGGGGTGGGAAGGGGACAGCAAACAGGCTGACAGCAGCACTCTCAGCATCTCACAAGCTGCACACTAATCAGTTTCCCAAAAAGATTAGATTTTTCCCTATCTCCCAGCTGGGGTCATTCTTTTTGACATTGAGAAAAGCCTGCCCTGGATCAGTCCCCTGTGAGTTTAGCAGCCACTCAAACAAATCAGTAACATGACCTGCTTTTGTGACAGCATCTCTCTTTCTTGCATTGTTATTAGCACAAGTGACAGTGGTAGCTTCTTAAGAGAATTTCTGCTTGTGGATAAGGGAGTTTTGGGTTGGTCCAGAGAGAGACAGACTGCAGTTACACAAATGTGCACACATAAATCTGATTTTCCAGACCTGTGTTTCTGTTTCTTTATTCACATGAAGTCATTAATTTATATGCTGTGGGCTTTTATTCTCTGTGCAAGATTACCTTATCAAATTCAGCAAGTAAAATACACTGTAAAATTTTCAGGAAAAAAAACATGTTGAAAGGAGTGGAAGAGAAAACACAGAAGTGTATGTGAAAGAGAAAACACAGAAGTGTATGTGAAACAGAAAACACAGAAGTGTATGTGAAAGAGAAAACACAGAAGTGTATGTGAAAGAAACAAGGGAAGGAAGTGAATGGTAAGGAAAACGTACAAAGACGGCAGAACGAGAGATTGTAGAAGGCGGGAAGGAAGAGCGGAGGATAAGTCTTTGGACATACAGATACGAGATTGGGGTAGGAATGATGTAGTAAGGGTTTATGTGCTGCATTATGGAATTGGTAATCTCACAGCCACTTCAGGGCTTCTCCACAAAAAAAGTCTCTCACAAAATACACATACATGTACATGTGCACATACAGACATGCAGGAGTTATGCTTTAGCACAATATGGATAATCTGTATTTTTGCTTTATTTAGTCAAACCAAGCATTAAAAGTCAAGAATAGTGTGCTCTAAGGACAAATGTACTGTTCTGCTTTGTGTGGTACAGTACTGTCTTGAGTTTAAATTCATCTACAAATTAAGTAAACATAAACTGGCTAGAGATGATTATTAAGCCTGATGCTTGAAGGCTTATGTATACAAGCTTCCATAGTTAGTTGTAACATCTTGTTTCCTGCTTGGTCCCATAATTTATTTAACCATTTATTTATTTTTAATTTTTTATTTATCCTTTGGTGACCAGGTTTGTCCCACTAGGCTGATGGCCTCTTTTTAGGGGAGACCCGAGGTGGTATTTATACTAATAGGGGAAATTTGGCCACGGCATCTGGGAATTTCTCATAATTTATTTGATAGGTGCTGTGGAATCCACCTGGTCTCTAGACCAGATGGCTTAGTGGTTAAGGTCTTCGCCTCCAATACACAAGGTACAAGGTTCGATCCTGACCTCTGACTAATGCCTGTTTGGAGTTTGCATGTTCTCTCTATGTCTCCGTGGGGTTTCTCCCATGTTCGAAAAACATGCTAAGTGTTTCCATCTCAAACTCACCAATGAATGGAGCTGTGGGCAGCAGCACAGACTCTACATGGTGCCCAATGGGGGGAAGAGTTGTAAAAAGACCAACCACTTTGGGCATCTATTGTGGTGCGCAGTATCCTCAAGATAGGAGAACACAGATCACAAACTGCGTGCCGTGGCAGGGCTTGCCACTCGACGGTGTTAAATATGGCTCTAGGTGATTCGGTCATGTTGACTGTCGCCAAAAAATGGGCATGGGTAATTACCGGTGATAAGTGGGTTGAGGACCCGGCCTACTCTCTTACCCACGCCAGGGACCCATGCTAACGGTGGGAGGGTTATATGTGCCCCTATTGGCCAATGTGTGCCTGCTATAAAAGCCCAGCAGCCCTAGGTCAATAGGCTACTGGCTGGCCGGTGTCTAGTTGCCCAGCCTGGGTTACCTGGGATAGCTCTGTTGAGTGAAAGCTGGACATAAAACCAACCAACCTGCCAAACATGAACTAAGAATTGCTACACTTAATGTAGGTTCACTGACAGGATGCAGCTTAGAAGTGGATGACATGATGATATGGAGGAGGCTGGACATCCTATGTATCCAAGAGACGAGATGGAAGGGCAGTGCAACAAAGCCACTTGGCTTGGGATCCAGACTCTACTACTCAGGTGGTGGACAGGCTAGAAATGGTGTAGGAATTGTATTGAGACAGAGGCTTCAGAAGTCAGTGAGGGATATCATCAGAATTAATGACAGACTCATGGCAATCAGACTCCAGTGTAATGATAGGACAGCATTCATAATCTCAGCCTATGCCCCACAGCAGGGTTGTGATAGTGAGGAAAAGAGTGCATTCAGACAGCAGTTGCGGGACCTACTTGATAAAGCAGGATAACATGAATTGGTGTTGATAATGGGTGACTTAAATGCACATATCGGGACAGACAGAATAGGATATGAGGACTGCCTGGGTCCACATGGGTGGAGCAATAGGAATAAAGAAGGAGAAGCCATTCTAGACTTCTGTCGGGCAAATGGCTTGATAGTAGCCAACACATGGTTCACAAAGAGAGACAGTCACAAGATCACATACAAGAGTAGCCAACATGCAACTCAGGTAGACTTCCTCCTAGTAAGGAAAAGGCACTGGGGTAGAATCCATGATTGCAAAGTCATCCCCAGTGAAACAGTCGGTTCACAGCATAAACCAGTAGTTGCCACAATCAGCTGCAAGCAGTGGTCAGAGAAGGCTCTAAGGTCAACAGAGACCAGGCTGAAGACCTGAAAGTTGACTGGAGAGAAAGTACAGCAGTTCAAGGAATTAATCAGGGCTCTAGCACCCCAAGAATAGGAGGAAATAAGTGGAGTTGAAGAAGAGTGGCAGCACCTAAAAACAGCATGTGTTAGGACTACAGAAAAGATATGTGGCCGAGCCAGGTATGGAAATAAGGTACATAAGGAAAGCTGGTGGTGGAATGCAGAAGTGCAGGAAGTAATCAAAAGAAAGAAGGAGTGCAGGAAGAAGTGGGAGATTGAAAAGACTGACCAAGCTAGGAAGGACTACTGGTTGGCTAACAAAGAAACTAAGAAAGAAGTTGCAATAACAAAGAATAGGGCATCAGAGGCACTCTATCAGCTTCTGGAAAGTGACTCAGTAAGGGGCACAAAGAAACTATACCAGGTTGCAAGGCAAAGACAGAAAGATAAAGAAGATAGTCAGACACCCTTCATAAGGGATTCCAGCAACAACCTGCTTACCAGCCCACAGGACATCAAAGGCAGATGGAAGGAGTATTTCCAGCAGCTTCTGAATGAAGAAAACCCCACAGAAGCGGTACTGCCCCAGAAACAGACTACAATGAGAGTAGAAGAGGAGCCCAGCTTAGAAGAAGTAAGAGCAGCACTAAGGAAAATGAAGTCAGGGAAAGCAGCAGGCTCAGATGAGGTCACAGCAGATAGGATAAAGATGCTGGGTGAGCTAGGGGAGAAATGGCTCCTGAGGGTACTAATTGCAGTGTGGAGAGAAAAGCGTACTCCAGATGACTGGAGAATAAGCATACTCGTGCCAGTGTACAAGAACAAAGGGGACATCCACAACTGTGGACAATGCAGAGGCATCAAACTCCTACCACATTGCATGAAAGTTCTTGAGAGGGTGATTGATAAATGGATACACAGAATAGTAGAATGTAAGATGGGAGATGAACAGTTCAGATTCAGATCAGGATGCAGCACAATTGACCCGATGTTTGCATTGAGACAGATACTTGAGAAGAAAGTAGAGAAGAGGAGAGAGTCAAACTGGGCTTTCCTAGACTTGGAGAAAGCATATGACAAGGTCCCAAGAAAGCTGATCTGGGCAGTACTGCGGTGGTTTGAAGTCCCAGAAACATTGGTAGAATTAGTACAGGCTATGTACAAGGCCCCAGTGACTCAAGTACGAATAGTGTTTGGCCTCACTGAGGGGTTCCCAGTGGGAGTGAGTGTACACCAGGGTTCAGCTCTGAGCCCACTGCTGTTCATACTGGTAATGGACTACATCAGCAAACAGGTTGGAGGGGTTAGAGCAACAAAGCTGCTGTATGCAGACGATGTGGCAATACAAGCAGACTCTGATCTAGAACTTCAGCAAAGGATAGGAGAATGGAATGCAAATCTGAAGGCACATGGGATGAAACTAAGCACAGATAAGACAGTGGTAATGGCAGCAGATTGGGGAAATCAGAAGCTGAGAATAGAGATAGATGGGAAGATAGTGGAACAGGTAAACAGCTTCAAGTATCTGGGAGGGGTGGTTGAGGAGAAGGTTAGTTTGAATCAAGAGGTCAAAGCTAGAATCAGAGGGGCTGCAGCCAACTGGCATAGAGTATCAGGTGCAGTATATGACAGAAGAATGCCAAAGAAGCTGAAAAGTAAGGTGTACAAGACAGTGGTGCGACCAGTATTACTGTATGGTACAGAAACCTGGGCAGTAAAGGCAGAACAGTTGAAGAAGCTAGAGGTGATGGAAACTAAGTGCCTGAGAAAGGTGGTAGGATGCACACTGTGGGACAGGCGAAGAAATGAGGACATAAGAGCAGAAGCCAAAGTAGCTCCAATTGCACAAAAGATCAAAGAAAACAGATTACAATGGTATGGGCACGTGTAGAAAAGCAGAAGACAATCTGGTGAGGGAGATTTGCGACAGACAGGAAGAAGGTAAGAGGAAGCGAGGGTGTCCAGCAAAGAGGTAGATGGATTGTGTGAAAGAAGATCTGCAATAGTCAGGCATGAGTGTTGAAGAAGGCAGGAGAGTGTCACTGAATCGAGAGAGTTGGCGACAGTTAATACGATACCCCGACCCCATGTAAATGGGAAAAAGGGGATGATGATGATGATGATGTGGAATCCACCTGAGGTACCACCAGTTCAAGCAGATGGGACCTTGGTTTATTGCCTCTTCTGAAGGACGAATCACTTTTTGAACTCTGGACCCCCATTGTCCTCTGCCATAGCTGCTCTGCGAGTGGATTTGGACATAACTTTCTTCGTATCACTCCTTTACAGAATTCCAGATACACCTTTTCTGGCTGTGGTAGTTAAATCCTTTAAGCTGTTTCATAGGTCAGTTGTGTCCCCAGAAAATAGTCTTGATATTGTGCAACTGTGTCCTCAAAAAACACTAAACTGTATGTTTTGCCAGCTTTCAAGAGAAAATATTTACTGACTTTCTTCTGAGCGCAGCAGAACACGGCAGTACACCAAAGACCTTCAGATAGCCAAGCCTAAATCATAGAGCTGCTTAACTGTCTAGAGATGATCAGAAATATGGAAGTGCAAAGCAAAAATCATCTACTGAAAACTAATCTACAACAGACATTCACAAAGCTAGTACCACTATTCAAGAACAGCAGCTTAGGAGGTGATCCTTGCCTTTTCTCATAAGACATGAAAATAAAGTTGACTAGACTGCATAATATAACAATTACATAGAGATCTTCATTATACTTTTATGTGTATGTTATTGTTGTGGATGGAAGTGTAAAAAACATTGTTTTATTATTTGCTTTTCTTTTAAGTGGGCTAGTTCCAATAAAAACAGCTTATCTGTAGGGGAGGCCTGAAATGGTATTGCATGTCCAGTATGCTTTTTGCCAGTGTGCTGGATATTGTATGGAGGTGAGAGCCAGCTGGAGGTGCCATCATTTGGGAATTCATAGTATTTATTTTTGCCATTGCTGGCATCCTGGCAATGTTGTAATTATGGCTTTAATACATCCCCTGGATGGAACAGTGTGTGACCCACATATCTCTGGGGGGTTCACTACACCTTCTCTGTGTGCATCTGTAGAGAGTGCTGCCACATAGTGGCTGGATGAGCTGAATTCCCACCCAACAGGCTGCATCTCCTGCCCCTCATCTGAGGAACTGTGGCAATTTATGGCATGCTGTGTCCCATCCCCAAGATTGAGTGCACACACCTTCCCAACCAGAGGTGTTGCTAGCTAGTTTTGTACCTGGTGCTGTCCCATGATCTAGTGCCCCTCCAAAAAATGTGAGGAACAAGAGGAAAAAAAAGCCTTTCTGAGGACTTGAAGAGCAGTTCCTACAGTTCTTACGCTGGTATGCACTAAAATGCAATTGGGATCGGCCACTTGCATCCCCTAATACTTTGTGCCTCATCCTAGTCATGCTACCTCTCCGCATGCTGGATCCGACAGATGCTCCACCTGCTAGTCAAACTCAGGTCATATGGGCCATATTCAGGGCTGTATGCCACTAGAGAAGGACCCAGTGTTGTATTCATAATGCCTTCATGCTAATTAGGGGAAATTTGGCCAGGACACAAGAAAAATTGTACAACTCTTTTTTTTTTGTTAAGTGCTGTGTAATCTTTTACATCCATCTGTGCTACATCGTACTTTGACAGACGGGACCTTGGTTTAATGTCTCATTTAAAGGATGGTACCTCAGTAGAGCATGTGTAACATCTATGATTGTACATCAATGTCATGAAAGAAAGGAGTGTAAGTTCCACTTCAGTTCAAGAAAGTGAATTTAGTGTGGAATTTAAATCCTGCACTCATGAGGGAGATAAAGCCCTTCGACCTCCTCCCATACAGGAGTCATTGTCCTTCTTCTAGAGCCATGGCTGATTCATTTAGTGGCCGGTGCTGGTCCCTAATCTAGAGTAAAAAAAAAAATTATATTTTTCACTTTTCATAGTTTGCCTTTTTGCAGGTACATATTTTCATTTGCGATGTAGGGTAGAACGTCTATTGCAAGTGGAGAAGTAATGTTAAATCATGTTGTGGGTCTTACCTCCAAAAGTACAGGTGACCGTTTTGCTGAAATAAACAAATGACTACATCATAATAGCCAGTGTATGAACTATGATGGTTGAACCACAATCACTGCTCCTTTGGAATGGCCACAAAACAATCCCTTCACCAATACATCCATAGACAAAAGTAACCCATCCCCTACTTTGCCGTAGTTTGGACTTAAGTTTTAATAGAGTAATAAAGGAATACAGGTATATCTCCCCATTCAAAGAATTACTCAAGCAATAATATAAATAGTGAAGTACTCCTGAATGGCAGAATAACATAGCAAAAAACATAACAAGGTGGGAGAATGGATGGACTGAAGGAAGAAAGGAACTTAAAATATCATTAATGCAAATGTGATTTTCATTCAGGTGGTAGGATAATAGGTTTGTAATAGGTTTGTAATAGTACCTATAAGGATGTTCCTATCCAGTAGATTTCAGTGAACTTGTAAGTGATGGGAATGAAATATGATTCAACCTACTATAAAACTGGAAATGCATACATAGATAGCACCATTTGAGCACTTAATTATTTTAATGTTCTGCAAAATATTTTCATAATGCGAGTTTCAGTTTAGTATTTGCATAACCGAGACCTGACTTTTTATGAGTAATGGAGGTACTGCCGAGCAGAAGCTACTGTAATGTATGTGTTGGAGCTCTAACATTACTATTTCATTCAGATTTCTAATGAGTTATATTACTAAGTAATAGTATGGCTTGTTTTGATTTTTCCTTTGTTAGGCTGACAGACTCTGACAAAAAGCTGTTATGGGAAAAACGGTACTACTGTCACTCTGAGAGAAATTCTTTGCCCTTGGTACTTGCTAGCGCCCCCAGCTGGGAGTGGGCCTGCTTACCAGATATCTATGCCTTGCTGAAACAGTGGACCTGCATGAATTCCCTCGACTCCCTAGGGCTCCTGCATGCAACGTAAGTCTGACCTTTCTTTTCTATTGGATGATTAGATTTCAGGTATAGATGGTTATTTATGGAGATTTATATTGCAACAGGTCATTTTTTTTTAAAACATTAGCGCGAGTATTAAAAAGAAGAACCAACCCTTCGGCTGGTGTGTTTTGGACAATGTGAAACTCTGTAGAACAAACTGTACTTCAGAGATATCAACCAAAGCTTCTATACAAGGGCTGTGGACATATCCATTGCATCTGTTTAGCAGCTCTTGACCAACCCAGGTGGTAATTTCTTATATTTGTGTGTATTTTGACGGCTTAGTCTTCAGGACAGCATTCACTGTAGCCTATTAGTCATAAATAATATAATGTATTGATGTGTATACAGCTGTGCCACTTTTTTGCCTTATGTTGATTTTGTACATTTAAATCTCCACTTTATTTCATATTCCTGTTTTTTGTTTAGTTTTTACATTAATATAGTTTCTTATTTTTGTAGTTATTTCCATTCTTTGTAACTTGATGGTGACTAAAAGGAGCTGCTGTGATCCTGTTTACTTGCTAAATAAAATGAATAAATGAAAGGGTTAGGCTTGCAACAGACAAACAGCAACCAAACCAACAGTCACTCAGCAGCACAGGTGCACAAACTACACTGGTAGTCGCATAATATAAATGTCCATCACTGAAGGGCAGTAGTCATGTGGAAATCAGTTGGGTATAAGGTGACACATACCTATAGAATGCACATGGCAGCAAGGTGTCAGCTGTATTTTTGGGAAGAGTGATGGACCAACCATATTGGTAGGGACACTGACATCATAACACAGATGCATCACACAGGTAAACAGCATAGGGCCATGCCATGTTCACTTAGCCGGTAAGAGTAGCAAATGTGATCAAGGGTTGCAGAATGGCAGAAGGACTGCATAACAAAGAGGCAAGAAGTCAGCCACCCAAGTCATACAGTATATACACTGTGCTGTGCACTGTACGTGGATCAGCACATGCATACTGTATGTGCATCAGCACATACACAACTGATGTAGTAATAATAATAATAATAATAATAATAATCATTATTGTTAACTGGGTAGGCCCATTGGTGAAACAGTCCCTTTTCAGGGGTGACCCGGGAGCAAAGTCTGGTTAAGTGACTTGATAAACAAAGGCACCACCAAAGGGTAAGAGCTGCTGTGGTTCCAAAGACAAAATAAAGAACCAGCAAGATAAAAACCATCCACAGAGGCTGTACAAGGCAGACAGTATCAACGAACACTAGAACACCACTAAACAGTCCATAAAAATGATTTGGAGATGCGGACTTCTGTAAACAGTCCAAATTTAATAAAATAGTTAGCGCTTTCACCACAAAGGCTTCATCAGACTAAAATACATAAAAAATCTCCAAGCATTTAAGTAATGGAACATGTTCATCCATAGGTCAAACCAAATTCTGACATCATCCACTACTAATTAATATACAATGCGCAGGGAACAGGTTAATCCATAAGGAAAGCATACTTCCAAGTTATTTAATGCTGACATTTAAACAATTGAGATATAGATGAAATCTTTAACAAAGTAACCATCACTCAAGTGATAATATATAACGGTAACATAAATATAGAGACTATTTAAACCTATACTATTAAAACCTATAAAATTGAATCTATTGCTTGCTATATATCTGGTATATGTTGAAACTCACCTCAATAATATATTGAGACAACTTAGAAAATGCATGTATATATACATAATCTATGTATATAAAAAACATATAAATGGTAGACATGACAACAAAATCTAAAGATCATAGTGCCTAGCCAACTATGAGATTGTTTCTTGATAAGACATAGCACTAAAGACATAAGTAAAGGTTTTACTCATAACACAGGACAAGTTGTAAAGTATATTAATTAGATAGATGTAGAGCCTCGATGGTCCAAGGATTAATCGTCTAATCTAAGTAAAAATAAACAAAGGTGGACATTAAACTTCCTTTCACTTATGTACAGTCAACCTTCTATTCCGAAGGATAGGTCTAAGAGGTACTTTGTCATTCAGTCCTGGTGTCCTGTCAGCTCTACATCTAATGATCCATCTTAACTCACACTCCTCTGTGTTAGTTCCAATATCTCCCCCCCCGTGAGCTAGGTGTAATAATTTGTATAACAGAGAACATGAAGGTATGTGTGGCACCTAACACTCTATTGTGCTTGGCCAGGGCATTAAACTCCGAGCCAACGCGTATGTGATACGCATGTTCCCCTGATACGCTCACGGAGTTTCCTGTTGGTCTTGCCTATATAAAATGCTTCACAAGACACACATCTTGCGAGGTAAATCCCATGTTCACTTTGACAATTAGTCGCTGTGTGAAAAATAAATTCACGTCCTGTAATAGGATGTGTGAATATGCACCTTGTGTCAATAAACTGGCACTGTCTACAATGATTACAAGGTTTGGTGTTGTCATGATTTTGTGACTTGATAATTTTCGTCCCATTTAAAGGACGGTGACATAAAATTTGTTTCAAATTCTTCCTGTTCTTAAACAAATAGTTAGGTCTAGGGCCTACTATCCCACCAATATTTTCATCTAGAAGAAGTGTGTCCCAGTGTCTCTCAACAATATCTCTAATCCTATGTGTGTCTGAAGTAAAAAACATAGTCATTCTCAAACTACCAATTCTTCTATTGTGTTGTACAATATCCCCCAAGGTGTCATTATCAGAGAAATATGGACGCACCCTGGACGTCCTCAATAGGTTAACCTCCGTAATCGCTTTATCCACTTCTGAAAAACTGTACTGTCTATCTAAAAACCTTTTCCTTGGGTCATTAGGTCAGTTAGTTCCTGTTGGTATCCTTCCTCTGTGGGATTGAGTCTAGAGGCTCTCATGACCTGACCTCTAACTACATTGCCAAACACAAAATGAGGATGCATGCTGTTCCTATGTAGCAACGTGTTCCTGTGACAGGCTTTCCTGTGGACAGCTGTGTTAAGTAAACCATTGCCAAGTCTCTCAATATTAACATCCAAAAAAGAAATATAGTGCCTAGAAGAGCTGACAGTAAAACTAAGAAAGTGCGTCAAACCATTGATAGTTGAAACAAAATCAATAAGGCTGACATCATCTTCTTTCCAAATCAAAAAAAGGTCATCAACAAAACGTTTGTAAAATCCAACATTCTGTTTAAACTCTTCAAGTGGGAACAGCAGTTCTTCCTCCCAGCTGGCCATCACTATATTGGTGTAGCTATTTGCACATGGAGTGCCCATAGCTATGCCATCATTTTGGATGTATGCACTACCATCAAACAAAAAAATATTGTTATGTAAAACAGTTTCTAAAAACAGTGTCAGGAGATCTATTGCTTTACTGCCCAAATCAGAGTGCAAAGATAAGTATTGATGTATCTTGACAACCCCTATATCATTCGGTATTACAGTGAAGAGACTCTTAACATCTAATGTTACCAAAATGTAAGATTCATCGTCCCTCACGTTTCTCATATATGTGTACAAATCCAACAAAAACTGTTTACTATCCCTCAATATAACTGTGTTTGCATCAACAACAGGTCTCAGAAAATATTCTAACTAAAGAGAAAACGGTTTGGTAACCCACCCCCGTCCTGCTACTATAGGTCATAGAGGTGGTTTAGATAAGGACTTGTGAACCTTAGGCAGTCCTTAAATTATAGGTATCAAAGGGTTGTTCACCTTCAAAAACTTGAACAAATCCAAACTAATATCTTGACTTTTCGACAAATCATCCAGCATATCATACATTTTATAAATCTTATTAACTACTTCCACCGTATCTATTCTAGTGTAGTAGTTCTCCTCTTGTAACATGGCTCTTCTGTCTCCTATGTAGGCAATGCGGTCCATCAGTACAATCGGCCTGCCCTTATCTGCTGGCCTAATAACTATAGAAGAATCCCTACTTAAATCAATAAGAGCTTTCCTTAGTGGGAACGATAAATTATTGTTTTTCTTATTATCCACTTTATTCATCTTGTGTAAATCCTGTTCTACTGATTTTGAGAAAGTATCAACAAGAGGGTGTAATACAGGGACAAATGTACTCAGGGGTCGGAACACCTTAGATCCTCCTTGACCACTGTTATCACCATAGTCCAACCTAAGTTGGACATTACGTGCAAACAATTTAACATCTATAACAGAGTCAGTCAAGTCACTCTTACTAGTGGGTATAAATGTAAGTCCCTTATTTAATACTTGTTTCTCAAACCTACTTAAATTCCTGCTAGATAGATTAATAACTAAAGACTGTCCACCCATTCCCACATTTTCTTCAAGGTAGGGCCCGTATGTTCGCCCCCCGATCCCTTCCATTTCTGTCTCCCTCTGCTGAAAGACCTCTGCCTCCTGGTCTGTTGAAATGGCTCTATAGGGAAAGGGATGTGCAAATTATTACCATGACCCTGTGATTGTGAATGCATTGCTGTATTGTGTGTAATTTTCCTCCTAACCACCTGTTCATTACTAATAGCATTCAACAGAGATGCATTGATGGTATTACTGTTAGACTCTAAAGCAGAGTCACCGTTACCCAAAATGTTGTTATTGAATTCCCCAGAAGGAGCTGGGAGTTCTAAAACAGACCCATCACCATCATTCACACTGACTTCAACCATTGGATTGCATACACTATTTTCTTGATTTGCCAGATCCGTTCTTATTGGCATCACATTCAAAGCTACATTAGAAGTCCGTCCGGTTAAATTAGTCTCAGTTGTACCACTATTACCTCTAGGCCAAGTAAAAACATGGCCTAGCCTAAAGTCTTTAACATCTCTATGAATTTTACTCTTTTTCTGTTCTGTCAGTCTTTTGTGTTTGGCAATGTAGTTAGAGGTCTGGTCATGAGAGCCTCTAGACTCAATCCCACAGAGGAAGGATGCCAACAGGAACTAACTGACCTAAGGAAAAGGTTTTTAGATAGACAGTACAGTTTTTCAGAAGTGGATAAAGAGATTACGGAGCTTAACCTATTGAGGACGTCCAGGGCGCGTCCATACTTCTCTGATAATGACACCTTGGGGGATATTGTACAACACACTAGAAGAATTGGTAGTTTGAGAATGCCTATGTTTTTTACTTCAGACACATGTAGGATTAGAGATATTGTTGAGAAACACTGGGACACACTTCTTCTAGATGAAAATATTGGTGGGATAGTAGGCCCTAGACCTAACTATTTGTTTAAGAACAGGAAGAATTTGAAACAAATTTTATGTCACCGTCCTTTGGATGGAACAAACATTATCAAGTCACGAAATCATGACAACACCAAACCTTGTAATCATTGTGGACAGTGCCAGTTTATTGACACAAGGTGCATATTCACACATCCTATTACAGGGCATGAATTTATTTTTCACACAGCGACCAATTGTCAAAGTGAACATGGGATTTACCTCGCAAGATGTGTGTCTTGTGAAGCATTTTATATAGGCAAGACCAACAGGAAACTCCGCGAGCGTATCAGGGAACATGTGTATCACATACACGTTGACTCGGAGTTTAATGCCCTGGCCAAGCACAATAGAGCGTTAGGTGCCACACATACCTTCATGTTCTCTGTTATACAAATTATTACACCTAGCTCACGGGGGGGAGATATTGGAACTTACACAGAGGAGTGTGAGTTAAGATGGATCATTAGATGTAGAGCTGATAGGACACCCAGGACTGAATGACAAAGTCCCTCTTAGATCTATCCTTCGGAATAGAAGGTTGACTGTACATAAGTGAAAGGAAGTTTAATGTCCATCTTTGTTTATTTTTACTTAGATTAGATGATTAATCCTTGGACCATCGAGGCTCTACATCTATCTAATTAATACACTTTACAACTTGTCCTGTGTTATGAGTAAAACCTTTACTTATTATGTCTTTAGTACTATGTTTTATCAAGAAACAATCTCATAGTTGGCTAGGCACTATGATCTTTAGATTTTGTTGTCATGTCTACCATTTATATGTTTTTTATATACATAGATTATGTATATATACATGCATTTTCTAAGTTGTCTCAATATATTATTGAGGTGAGTTTCAACATATACCAGATATATCATAAGCAATAGATTCAATTTTATAGGTTTTAATAGTATAGGTTTTAATAGTATAGGTTTAAATAGTCTCTATATTTATGTTACCATTATATATTATCACTTGAGTGATGGTTACTTTGTTAATGATTTCATCTATATCTCAATTGTTTAAATGCCAGCATTAAATAACTTGGAAGTATGTTTTCCTGATGGATTAACCTGTTCCCTGCGCATTGTATATTAATTAGCAGTGGATGATGTCAGAATTTGGTTTGACCTATGGATGAACATGTTCCATTACTTAAATGCTTGGAGATTTTTTATGTATTTTAGTCTGATGAAGCCTTTGTGGTGAAAGTGCTAACTATTTTATTAAATTTGGACTGTTTACAGAAGTCCGCATCTCCAAATCATTTTTATGAACTGTTTAGTGGCGTTCTAGTGTTCATTGATACTGTCTGCCATGTACAGCCTCTGTGGATGTTTTTTATCTTGCTGGTTCTTTATTTTGTCTTTGGAACCACAGGAGCTCTTACCCTTTGGTGGTGCCTTTGTTTATCATTGCTGTTTGCCACTAGTTTTATCACGCACCATCAAGGGGACATGGCAGTAACAGTTGGTAACAATATTGAGTTACCGTACACTCTACATGGACATGAGACGGAGAACCGGAAGTCAGCTCACTTTCAGGAGTGTGTATCTGGTAAAGACAATCTACTGATGTTATTTATACGAGCCGACTGTTGAGAATGGTGCTGAGGGCCCTGAAGTGGAAAGCTTGGCAGGTCTCACCGATGATTTGAATGGGTTGGAAATGGATTTTCTTAAACTGAAACGGATGCAATTGCAGCGCCAGAACTTCGAAGTTTGTTTACAGAAGAAAATTGTGCCTAGAGGTCTGCTCATCTTGAAAATGCCAACGACAGGTAATTTACATCCTGAACTTTTATTTAAATGGCAACAGCTCAACCTGGATCTCAGTTTTAATTACATGAAACTATTGAATGAATTTTTTAGTACAGAGGAGGAACGGCTAAGGAACCATGTAATCAAACAGCAAGAAATTATTTTTTTGAAGTATCCGTGTTCTAAGACTGAAATGGGCATGGAGAGGTTACTGGACAATGTCTCACTTTACGAGAAAAGTCTGACAGAACAGAAAAAGAGTAAAATCCATAGAGATGTTAAAGACTTTAGGCTAGGCCATGTTTTTACTTGGCCTAGAGGTAATAGTGGTACAACTGAGACTAATGTAACCGGACGGACTTCTAATGTAGCTTTGAATGTGATGCCAATAAGAACAGATTTGGCAAATCAAGAAAATAGTGTATGCAATCCAGTGGTTGAAGTCAGTGTGAATGAGGGTGATGGGTCTGTTTTAGAACTCCCAGCTCCTTCTGGGGAATTAATTAACAACATTTTGGGTAATGGTGACTCTGCTTTAGAGTCTAACAATAATACCATCAATGCATCTCTGTTGAATGCTAACAGTAATGAACAGGTGGTTAGGAGGAAAATTACACACAATACAGCAATGCATTCACAATCACAGGGTCATGGTAGTAATTCGCACATCCCTTTCCCTATAGAGCCGTTTCAACAGACCAGGAGGCAGAGGTCTTTCAGCAGAGGGAGACAGAAAAGGAAGGGATTGGGGGGCGAACATACGGGCCCTACCTTGAAGAAAATGTGGGAATGGGTGGACAGTCTTTAGTTATTAATCTATCTAGCAGGAATTTAAGTAGGTTTGAGATACAAGTATTAAATAAGGGACTTACGTTTATACCCACTAGTAAGAGTGACTTGACTGACTCTGTTATAGATGTTAAATTGTTTGCACGTAATGTCCAACTTAGGTTGGACTATGGTGATAACAGTGGTCAAGGGGGATCTAAGGTGTTCCGACCCCCGAGTACATTTGTTCCTGTATTACACCCTCTTGTTGATACTTTCTCAAAATCAGTAGAACAGGATTTACACAAGATGAGTAAAGTGGATAATAAGAAAAACAATAATTTATCATTCCACTAAGGAAAGTTCTTACTGATTTAAGTAGGGATTTTTCTATAGTTATTAGGCCAGCAGATAAGGGCGGGCCGATTGTACTTATAGACCGCATTGCCTACAGAGGAGACATGAGAGCCATGCTACAAGAGAAGAACTACTACACTAGAATAGATATGGTGGAAGTAGTTAATAAGATTTATAAAGTTTATGATATGCTGGATGATTTGTTGAAAAGTCAAGATATTAGTTTGGATTTGTTCAAGTTTTTGAGGGTGAACAACCCTTTGATACCTATAATTCAAGGACTGCCTAAGGTTCACAAGTCCTTATCTAAACCACCTCTACGACCTATAGTAGCAGGACGGGGGTGGGTTACCGAACCGTTTTCTCTTTACTTAGAATATTTTCTGAGACCTGTTGTTGATGCAAACACAGTTATATTGAGGGATAGTAAACAGTTTTTGTTGGATTTGTACACATATATGAGAAACATGAGGGACGATGAATCTTACATTTTGGTAACATTAGATGTTAAGAGTCTCTTCACTGTAATACCGAATGATACAGGGGTTGTCAAGATACATCAAATTTATTTTTCACACAGCGACCAGTTGGCAAAGTGAACATGTGATCTACCTCGCAAGGTGTGTGTCTTGTGAAGCATTTTATATAGGCAAGACCAACAGGAAACTCCGTGAGCGTATCAGGGAACATGTGTATCACATACGCGTTGGCTCGCAGTTTAATGCCCTGGCCAAGCACAATAGAGTGTTAGGTGCCACACATACCTTCATGTTCTCTGTTATACAAATTATTACACCTAGCTCACGGGGGGGAGATATTGGAACTTACACAGAGGAGTGTGAGTTAAGATGGATCATTAGATGTAGAGCTGATAGGACACCGGGACTGAAGAAAGTCCCTCTTAGACTTATCCTACGGAATAGAAGGTTGACTGTACATAAGTGAAAGGAAGTTTAATGTCCACCTTTGTTTATTTTTACTTAGATTAGATGATTAATCCTTGGACCTTCGAGGCTCTACATCTGTCTAATTAATACAATTTACAACTTGTCCTGTGTTATGAGTAAAACCTTTACTTATTATGTCTTTAGTGCTACGTCTTATCAAGAAACAATCTCATAGTTGGCTAGGCACTATGATCTTTAGATTTTGTTGTCATGTCTACCATTTATATGTTTTTTATATACATATATTATGTATATATACATGCATTTTCTAAGTTGTCTCAATATATTATTGAGGTGAGTTTCAACATATACCAGATATATCGTAAGCAATAGATTAAATTTTATAGGTTTTAATAGTATAGGTTTAAATAGTCTCTATATTTATGTTACCGTTATATATTATCACTTGAGTGATGATTACTTTGTTAATGATTTCATCTATATCTCAGTTGTTTAAATGTCAGCATTAAATAACTTGGAAGTATGCTTTCCTGATGGATTAACCTGTTCCCTGCGCATTGTATATTAATTAGCAGTGGATGATGTCAGAATTTGGTTTGACCTATGGATGAACATGTTCCACTACTTAAATGCTTGGAGATTTTTTATGTATTTTAGTCTGATGAAGCCTTTGTGGTGAAAGCGCTAACTATTTTATTAAATTTGGACTGTTTACAGAAGTCTGCATCTCCGAATCATTTTTATGAACTGTTTAGTGGCATTCTAGTGTTCGTTGATACTGTCTGCCGTGTACAGCCTCTGTGGATGTTTTTTATCTTGCTGGTTCTTTATTTGGTTGTGACTTGTTCATGGTCACTTAGTAGGTAAATGAGGGCTATACAACCGGAACTACAGCTCATAGCCTTAACCTTCTGCACCAATTTACATCTGGATAAATGTTGATCAACATGCCCATGAGTGGCATTGGAAGGTATTTGCCATGGTGGCACACCGCTAATGTTAAACATGAGGAAGAAGTGTATAGGGCTGCATAAAAAACAAGGCACACTGCCGGCATCTCAGATATAATAACACACAGCAGCCATAAATGTGCCATGTGGGTCAAACCTGCCTGATGTAGGCATATGACAATATGACAGCAATGTCACACCTGATCTGAATGACAGAAACAGAACAAACCTAATGAAAGTGAAGTGGGTATATCCCTAATTTTATCCCACATGCAGTTGCTAGGCTAGCTAAGAGGCATGTATAAGACAAACTAGTCAACATGTACACATAATGATGCAACAGAGACACAGTCAGTATGGGATTATATCATGCACATTAGTCACATCTAAGACAGTGAAAACTAAGGGTAGTGCACCTGTGTTATAGGCAGTGTACTGTGGTACACTAGGATACAAATTAGGGGTAGCTAAGACATCCACAAGGAAGGGATGGTACACCTAAATAACAAGTGTGTGCTGTGGGACAGTGGTATGCATAACTAAGATAGAGACAAATAAGGGATTGCATCCATGAGTTTCAGTCACTGTACTTTTGGCACAGAAGCTTGGTTTAAGTACAGGCATTACAGGAAAGATAAGGACTGACATCTGCAGGTTGCAGTCATTAAGTACAGGCATTACAGGAAAGATAAGGACTAATATCTGCAGGTTGCAGTCATTACATACAGGTCTTACAGGGAAAGATAAGGACTGACATCTGCAGGTTGCAGTCATTGAGTACAGGCATTACAGGGAAAGATAAGGACTGACAACTGCAGGATGCAGTCATTAAGTACAGGCATTACAGGGAAAGATAAGGACTGACATCTGCAGGTTGCAGTCATTAAGTACAGGCATTACAGGGAAAGATAAGGACTAACATCTGCAGGTTGCAGTCATTGCATAATGGAACACGGGCAGGCTCCTAAGGTATAGTCAAGTAAGCGGCACATAAGGGATGGTGCTAATGAATAGCAACCATTATGCTATGGAACATTAATATGCACCATAGTCGCATTTATTTGTAATTGTAGTTGCTATTTTACAAATAATGTTAATCAGAAATTTTTATCATTTTAGCACATGATGCAGACAGTGTAAGTGACTGACTTTGGTCTCCCTTCTCTTTATGACTGCAGCATTCTTATTAATCCCTAAATTTGAACTTCCTTTAGCTTTTCCTTCCGTCCAACATCATCTAGTACCTGTGACATAAATATGTTGACATCATTATCTAGTATCTGTGACATAACTATGTTGACATCATTATCTAGTGCCTGTGACATAAATATGTTGACATCATTATCTAGTACCTGTGACATAAATATGTTGACAGTACATTGATTTTAAAATAAAATGCAAATGGATTATGATGATACTTATCAATAGACACACTGGCAGCTTGACTTTGTTGAGGATCACTATGTTTACATCAGTATATGAAATAAGAGAGTAAAATAGAAAAAGTTAAATGTTTGGAAATATCCCAAAAACTCGGATATCCTGTTTATTACTGATTACTTTGGTTCCAGATTCAACAAAGAGAGATGGCATTGTGTGTCCATCCTGCAAAATTACCAGCACATATATCATTTATTCTGGATTCCCACTTCAAGACCTCGTGAAAATCATCAGAATATCCCCCCATATATATATATATATATCAGTACCTGCACACTGACTGGCACGTTATACTGCAGTCCCTCAGATGGGATGGTAGTGAACAAAACCTGGATGTCTTTTAAATTATCTAGGATACAATTCAAATGATGCATTTAGAGTTAAGAAAAGGACTGTCTATGCTGTGTGGACAGCCCCTGAGGATATTCTGGGGTCAACGGTGGAACACGTCTGGTGATGCATCTAACAGAGGGTATTTTCTGCAGCCCAGATTTCCAGGTATAGATGAACAGGTTGAAAAGGGAGCATGGGAAGCAAAGAAGGGACTGAAGCATGTAAACAAAATGTGCAGCAATTAAACAGTTTGCAGCTCGAGTTAATTAGCCACTGAGTTCACTAAAAATAATGGCTCTGTGAAGTCTGATTGAAGTATTTTCTTCTACAGTAATCTGGTTTGTCTTAGGTCTAAGTTTTAATTTTTCATAGTTTTCTGCAGGAATAACACACATGATAGATTGTAGTAATGATCTTACAGTAAAACAGTGATATTCTTATGTCAGTAGTCATTTTTTTCAATTACCGGTGTACAAATGACCTGAAGCAGTGCTGCATATGTGGCTATCACTCATCTTTCTTGTATGCCACACTTGTGTTTATTTTTAACTTGACTCTCATGAATTACAGATTTCCAGACCAGGAGTTAAGGCATGTAGCAGTGCAATGGATGGACACAATAACAGACACAGAACTAGTTGATTTTCTGCCCCAGCTGGTACAGGTAAGGGTATTGTGCATTTTATTGTATTTTTGTAACTACTGCATTTTATTCATTTCTTGTATAAGAAGTGGAATCCCATCTTGTTATATTCTTCTATCAACAGTCATTTTCATTAGAGAAATATGGCCTCTGTAGTCCTATTCTTCTTCTTTTGGCGGCTCCCATTAGGGGTCGTCACAGCAGATCATTGGTCTGCAGAACGAGTGGCAGTAGAATTTTACAGTGTTGAGATGCCAGCCTGGTGCACAACTTTCCTCAGAAGGCAAACACATGCACACACACACACTTAGGGCCAATTTATAATGTGCAGTCCACCTGCTGCATTTCTTGGGAATGTGGGAGGAAACCCACACAAACACAAGGAGGACATGCAGACTCCGCACAGAAGATACCCCAGCCGAGAATCGAACTGGAGAACCTTTTGCTGTGAGGGCGCAGTGCTAACTGCTGCACCACTATGCCGCCCATCTCTCTGTAGTCCAATTACTAGTAGCAATTTACTATTATTTTCTGTATTATCTGAACAGTAAGGCTTTTTTTTGTTATGCTTTGCCAGTTTATTATGTTGAATAAACACTAGCATAGTCTAATACTTAAAGATGGAATGCTTTATTTGGAAAATGGTACAGGTTCCACTGCTGCAAACATAACAATACCAGACAATAAAGTAACTCTAAGTCAAATTTATCAGAGAAGAGTTTTCTGAGGTATGTAGTCTAATTCCCCTGAAGTAATTCATATTGGTTCAGCTTTAAGATGATGTGTTTAGTATTAAAGTTTTTTTTAATGCAACAAGTACAAGGATTAAGGCACAGGCACATGCACTCATTTAACTTCATGAGTCCTGTTTCTCAATGACCTAAATAAATTCAGCATAAAGTAAATCATGTGTGCTGTAGTTGTGAGAGCAACATTTAGTT
Organism: Protopterus annectens; assembly: GCF_019279795.1. Taxonomy (NCBI): domain Eukaryota; kingdom Metazoa; phylum Chordata; order Ceratodontiformes; family Protopteridae; genus Protopterus; species Protopterus annectens. The sequence continues at coordinate 271,870,948 of NC_056739.1, forward strand.
AAGGTACAATGATGAGCCTAAAAGACAGGTGAAATGTGACTTTATCTGATGTCTCAAAAACTGAATTAAAAGATCCATTGATATAATTCTGTTCAGCTTATAGCTGTACCATCCTGACTTTTTCCATATGATAGCTGTGAGCTGTGGTGTTTTCTTCTTGAGGATGCACAGGAAGAGTGTGTTCATTTTATACTGGTAACTGGCTACCTGCACGGCTAGCTGGATTCCACATCCGTTAGAGTGAGTGAGGTAAGGGTTAGAGAAGATGCATTTTGCCTGATTCTCTGTCTTAAGCACATCTGAGTAAGTTTTTTATTATTCTGAGGAGCAGCCACTTACCCATGTGCCGGGGGTCTCTCTCTTCTTCCTCCTTATCCTCTGCAGATCAGTCATCTTTTTCCCCACCATATAGACTAGGTCACACTTCCTAAGGTAGAAACCATTGCCTTTCATAGCTGGAGCAGTGTGGCATCATCCTTGATGCCAGAAGGATATTCTGTATGCACCAACCTTTCCTAGCTGTGACTGCACATGGACATCAAAGCACCTGAGGCCTCTGGCTTCCAGCAGGGAACATAAACTGCAGCAATTGACCCCCACCCTCCAGCAGTTAAGCCCCACCCTCCAACGGGTTGAACCTCACCCTTCTCGTAACACAACACGATGCATCCTTGGGATGCTCAGGCCTATCCCAACTTGCAGACCCTGTAGCAGCAGCTATATTAACCAGAGCTCCCCACTTTCACAGAAGGAAGTCCTACCTCTAATGCCAGGACAGCAGATCAGCACTTGTCTGAAGCTCTTTGTTGCCGTCTGCTCTCTGTGAATTTATTTAATTTAGTAGTTAACTGTTACTAGGCTTGTGGCCGGTTATCATTAGAGACACAAGAATTCTTGTGCGAACATGTAGTCTCCAAAAACAGAGTGCATTTTCAGCTGGCAAGGGACTTTTTTACCCTGGGGTCCAAAATGATACTTGCACCAAGGAAAATAAAAAATTAAATTATTCATGCACTGTAGTGACACATACGTTGCCTTATATTACTTAACCAGATCCATCTTTTTTTGAGATCTTGTTTTCACTTTGTATTCCACATATTACATGTCTACAAATGTTTTATTCCTTTGTTTGCCAAATGAGCACACTTGGCCCAAGTGTCTGTTTTCCGGGGATGACCCAGGAATACTGCCTGAGTTTAGTGCTTTATTCACTCACACATTTTACAAGTGCAATGTATTTTTCTGGTCGATGAAATCTGAGGGAAAAGTGGACTACAAAATGAAGCTAGTTAGTACTCCATAGCTTAACCTCAGAGCTATTCCACTGTAAAGCAAAATTAGTTTTCCAAACTAGAATATGAAAATAAAGTGGTTAATGATTAGATAGATCAGAAATCCCCTTTTTCTGCATCATCAGAAGGTTAAACCAGCTGTATCCATGTTTTTAATAAGTTCTGAATGATGTTACCTTTGCCAGGTTGAGCCTGAAATTGGTGTATTAAGATCAGTGCTCTGTTCCAATAAACAAATTTAAATAAATAAACCTTTATACAGCACAACATGCTGCCAAGAACAAGGTCGTGACGATGTTACCTTGTGCACTGAATGTGACACTGCTGCCATCTGGTGGTAGATTGGTAAGAGAGCACTGGAGAGCACATACATTTTTTGACATTTTAGTAATACTTCTCTATGCATGTTATAGGTTCATAGGTTCATAGGTTTATACTAGGCTATCTGCCCTAAGGCATTTATAAGTCTAGCCCAAATTATTGTGGCTTACGCCACCCCTTATATGAAAAAATACTGTGCCCATTAGTTTGTTGTGCCTCTGTCCAGCAGTGACACAGAGATGATTCCTGGGGTAAACCTACGATCTCCCATCCACAGGTCTAGATTTCTCTTGAACAGAGTCAGCGAGGTGCTCTGCCTCACATGGACCGGGATTTTATTCCACAGCATAGGGAGTCTCTGAGTGATAAATCTATCCCTCCAGCACGTCCTATTTATATCCGTGCTAAGGTTTAAGTCGCTTGCTCTAGTGGTTTTGGTGGATTTGGATTTTTGAGGTGGAGCATGTCCATTAATTCCGGGTTGGACATGGCCTTGTATGTCAGGCACATGTCACCTCTGAGCAGACGGTATGCGACTGAATAGAGCTGGAGTTTCTTCAATCTGGCAGCATATGACAGATTTTGGAGTCCCTTTATCCTTTTGGTGAGGAACTTTTGGGGTCTCTCCAATTGCTGCAGATGTCGGGTGAGATACATCCCGAATGGGGCATTGTACTCGATCATTGGTCTGATAAGTGAAGAGTACAGGGAACAATGACCTCACTAGATCTGGATGTGAATCCCTTCATGATCAGGTGGGCAATGTAGAAGGTCTTTCTAACCACTTTAGCAATGTGAGTGTCAAAGAAAGGCCACTGTCAACCTGGGTCCCCAGGTCCCTGATAACCTCTTCTGTGCTTAGTGGATTGCCACCTATATGGTAGCTTGGGGTTACCTTGTTTTTCCCGAAGGGTATGACTATACATTTTTGGCGTTTAACTTCAGGCCATGGCTCTGGCACCAGCTATCTGTTTCCGTGAGTCCCTTCTGAAGGATATCCGTGTCCGATGCATCTTTCCACTATGGCCCAGTTTGCAGTCGCCTGCAAACTTTGTCAGCCAAAGTCCTCCCATGTTGGCCTGTACTTCTGAGAAGTAGATGCCAAACAATTGGGGCCAAGGACCGAGCCCTGTGGGACACCACTTGTGACCGGCTTGGAGTCTGACACAGCGCCAGCAACTCTAACCCTGTGGGTTCTGTCCTTAAGCCAGTTTGCAACCCATCTTGTGACATATGGGTTTACATTTAAGCTGGTAAGTTTTTCTACAATACCCGAGTGGGGTATTGTGTCGAAAGCCTTTGCAAGGTCAAGGTAGGCTGTATGGACTGCCTTTCCTCATCAATGGCCTTGGTGACTGTTTCAAGAAGTCAACCAAGTTCAAAAGGGATGATCTTCCCTGGACAAAGCCAAACTGGGTCGGGTCCAATGTCTGCAAGTCCCTATATCTTTGTTTATGAGCTCCATTATGATCCTCTCCATAGCTTTGCAGACTAGACTTGTTAAGCTTATGGGGCGGTAATTACCAGGGTCCGTAGAGGCACCGCCTTTGTGGAGTGGGACCACAGTTGCCGTACGCCACTCCTTGGGCACGTATCCTGTGGTAAGGCTGAGATTAAACAGCTGCCTGATGTGCGGGTTTAATTCCTCATTTAGCTCGTGTAGCACACAGCCGGGGACACCATCCGCTCCCATTGATGCTGTGTTTTTAGCTTTAGAGAGAGCAGCTTTCACCTGCACATTTGAGATGTCCGGGAGGCTACACTCGGCTGGGATAGTTATCTCTCCTTTAGGGGAGAGGGGTGAAGTTTGCACAGAACGTGTGCGCCAGTATGTTGGCAATGTCTGTGGGTTCAGTGATGTTTGTATCATTTTGGACTAATTCTGAGCATATCTGGGAGTTTCCACCCAGGTTCCTAACATAGCTGAAAAAGGCCTTATGATTGTCCTTTGAATCCATGGCAATTTTTCTCTCAAAATTGGCCTTAGTTGATTTTATGAGTGCTCGTATTTTTTACTAATAATGATCAGGGGTGACTTCCCTTTTATGGATTTTGTTCTATCATGTAATAGCTTTCTCCTCTTATTGTAAAGTTTGTTAATGGCTGGGGTCCACCAGACTGGACGTTTGCCCTTTGTGGAAAGAGTCTTGGTTTTATTTGGGATTGCCTGATCCATGCAGTCCTGGAGGTGTTCATAGAAGGCATTTGTAAGGGCTTCCACAGCTTGGGTTGTGGTTTCCTCTGGCTCAGGGGCCTTGAAGGATACCACACCAGTCTTGAGTAGTGTGAAGTTTGCTTTAGAGAAGTTCTTCACTATGGTCTTTTGCTTGGGGTGGGGGGATGTGGATTTCCAGTGAGATTAGTTTATGATCAGATCTCACCAATGAGGGATATACTTCCGTGTGGAGCATTTTGTCCCCATGTTTGTGACAATGAGATCTAGTATATTTTCTCCTCTCGTGGGAACAGTGACTAGCTGTTCCATGGCATTTGAATTTATGAACTCCAGGAACCGTTGGGTTAGAAAGTTAGGGCTTGAGTAATGTTCCCAGTCTATATTCGGGTAGTTGAAGTCACCCAATATGATGGTGTTTGGAGATACATTTATACCCTCCAGTGTCTTCAGGAAGGCTGTGTGGGGTTCCTGAGTTTGAGAGGGTGGCCTGTAGCATGCTACAATTTGTAGAGCAGTTTTGCCTATGGTTAGTTGCACCTGGATGGTTTCGAAAGCTTCGTGCGTTGCCACCAACCTGGAGGTGTGAGTATCCTTTATGAATATGGATACACCCTCCTTTTGTGGTGTGGTCCGGGTTTTGGGGCCGGAACGCATGATATGAGGTAAAACCTAATAGTGCCGGGTGCTCTCAGGAGCCTTGAACCAGGTTTCAGTTACAGCACAGACATCGATGTTCTCCATACTGAGAAGGGCCTCGAGTGCGTGCATTTTGAGATTTAGACTTCTGGCATTGAGCAGCATTACCCTCAGTTTCTTCCCATTTTGTTTTCTAGGGTGGTAGGTTTAGAATTTGAGCCTTGCCTAAAAAGGCACTATGGGGTGGCAAGAGCCTTAGCCAATATCCGAATCCCAGGGTGACAGGTGCAAGCCGTCCCTTGAAGCAGCGTGGCTTGTCAAGCATGTCATCCCAGGCAGGCAGACACTGAACCCTCTTTGAATGACACCAGACATTAAGCCAATTGTTAAAGCTGATCATCTTGTCTCTATATTGTGGCATCATTCTTGGTGAAGGAAGGATACTGCTCAGGGTTAGGGTCATACCTGCCTGGGCTACATAATCAGAGAGCTCCTCTATGTCACTTTTCATGTAGTCCAGGGAGGTACGTCTCAGGTCGTTCACATCAGCATGGACAATGACTGTGTCATATTTGTACTTGCCATGGAGTGACCCGAGTGCTTGTGTTATGTGGCGGATTCTAGCGCCCGATAGGCAGCTTACTGTGACCCTCTCCTTGTTCAGCCTGGTGAGTGGGACGTCAGTGTGTCTGACTATGGAGTCACCTATGACAAGTATGTTTGGTGTTGTATTTGGCCTTAAGGACTGTGACTGCTTTGCACACTGCTTTTGTGGTTTATGTGTTGCTTGTGGGGTGTCTTGAGGTAGCAGTTGTTTGGGTGTCTGCTTTGGAGGCCTCTGCTGTTTAGGTAAATTTTACTCAGAGCCTCCGAGTATGTCTTTGTGTGTTTATGTGTTTGATTCAGTGGAGTGGTAGCATTATGTGAGGCTGGTTTTGTGGTGTGTGTAGTTGCCTTCTCCTCCTGTCTGGTCTTGCCAGTCCTGAGTTGAGAGAGCTCAGCCTCCAGTTTGGCTAAATAGCTGCATCTCTCGCAAGTATTTGTGTTATGTGGGAGGAGGAGAGGGTTGTCTGTGTACATGAGGCAGTTATAACATTGCCTCAAGATTCCCAGATTCACCAGCTGGACCGGAGAGGAGATTGACAACTGACCTTTGGACATGCTAGAATAATATTGGGAAATCCTTAATTGAAAACAAGGGCCAGTGGGGAGTGAGGGTGTAGTGCTTTTAATTTTTAGTGCTGACTTATATAATTGCTTTAGTGAGCAAGTGCCAGGTAACTTTAGTGTCAGTGTTATAGTTGGTCTTTTGTCCGATGTATTTTCTAAAAGTTTTCTAAGTCATAATAACCCTTGCTGCAGGAAGAGTCTTCAGAGCTTTATGGGATTATAAAGTATTCTACAGCCAACAGGTAGAATAATGAGTCACCCCAACTACATATATAAAAACCGATTGGTCCACTGTTGGGCAGTGTGGGAGGGAGAATTACTATAAAAGACATTTTTTCATTCTGACGATTGTGAGTATTTGGCCTATCTCTTCTGAAGACTTGCATTTGCATCCGTAGACTTAGCTGTTGACATTTTACTCCAGCAATCAGGGCAAAAGATGGAAACAATCACAGAGAAATGTCTAGAATCAAGGACACTTTTTAAATATTAATGGAAATCATTTGCATATGTTTTACAGTGATTACAGTTCTCAAGTTTCTGTCAGAAAATCATACGTTTTATTTGGGACAGTGAAATGAAAAATTTTGTTCAAAATGTGGAATGTCACTGAATATCAGGGGAAGTTAACAGACATGCTCCTCGAGAAAGAGTGTCTGTCACATAGTGCCATTGTTATATACAAGAACTTAAACCTCCAGGGTCAAGTGGATAAATAGGGATGCAAAGAAAACCAGTACTATATATAAGAGCTCAAACCTCCAAAGACATAAGAATAGAAGGAATTTAAAGGGAGAAATAATTGAGAACATCCAACAACAATCTGACACACAGTGTGCACACATGCGTGTGTGTATACAGACAATCAGAGGCAAAAACTATATATTATATTTTATCTATAAAATATGTAGTCAACTGTATTTATTTATTTGTTGGTATTTTTAACCAGGGTGAAACACTGATCCAACACAGATGTTTTTTCAAGCTCAACCTAGAAGTACTGTCAGATTCAGACGTTAGACAAATGGAAGCAGTTCTTTAGTGGCTCATAGCTTGCACTATATATATATATATATATATATATATATATATATATATATATATATATATATATATATATATATATATATAGAGAGAGAGAGAGAGAGAGGCAGAATGTCCATTTGCACTAGTGATGGCCTGAGTTGGGGACTAGATGTAAACTGTCAGTAGGATGATGCAGCCACTGGCTAGGTGTCCTATCCTAGGAGGAGACTTTGGGAATATCTGATGCTTGCCTCTCATATCACAGGAGAAGGTAATGATGACATATCCGATACCATTGTGTGCACCATTCCTTGTAATAGAAGACATTATCTGTGATGCTGTTACTTTCACTGAGCATATATATAACTATTGATTGGTCACTGTAAGGAATATGGCTGCTGGCTCCATGCATATAAGTCTTATGTTGGACACGACAGCTCCCTGGGTCTACAAGAGAGTTACCATGAAGGTCAACTTCCTGAGAAGTTGGGAGACCCACACAATGAAGAGATATGCCCAGGGTACCTGGTAGGAGCAATTGGGTGAACGGGCGGAGGGAAAGTGATCTGGTCCACTGCAGAATTATTTCAGCAGTTAGCCAGTCCATTAAATCAGCTTCTGCCTGTGTGTGTACATATCATTACTACCGACATTATAGTGCAGAAAACTTTCTTTATAACAGTTAAGAGACCCTGGAGCATCATTGATTGTTTTTTATGTCCATTCTTTCTCTTTCAAGTATATGGGGCTGGTTTCATCCTATAGGGGCAAGTTTTTTTTCTGTTTGCACAGCTCCATTTATCTTAACATTACACATGATCAAGACACCATCAGATGTTCACAAGTGAAGTTTAAGCACTTATGCATGATGTTCACAAGTGAGGTGTAAGCACTTATGATGCACCAAACAGCACAGTTCTTTTCTGTTACATATTCTGGTTTGGTCTGTTATTGTTATGATTGGGTTCCACTCCCTTCCATAGAAAATTCTAGGGGATGGTCAGCACTTTAGCCCTTCCCTTACTCCATCCCAGCTAAGCCATTCTTTCTGCATAGGGGTGGGTCATCACTTGTGCAGGAACATATTCTGACCCATTCCACAAACCTGTTTGAGTCAGTGTTTCAAACAAAAAGTAACAAGGGGGTGAGACTTAAGAAATAACTTTCTTTACATAAATCGAGTGCATTAATGAACTAAGTGTTAATACAGATTAGGATTCTGACAAGGAGGAATCGGTCTTTGAGGAGGGACCCTTCCTTACTTCTTTTGAAGATTCAGATTCTGAAGAGAACTTGGCTTCAGCTTAGCATCCTTAGGACATTACTTTTGGGGAAACTCTTCATGCCATGAGGGAACATTTCCAGTGGGAGGCCCAGGAATACCCAAAATGTAAAAAGAGGGTTAGAGAGTTCCTTGACCTGTCAGAACACAAACCTTTGGCTATTCCTCCTGTGTCGGAGGTTGTAGAGGATATTTTATGGATTCTTCTTTAAATCCAGATTCTCTTTCTCCAGCCCCTCGAAAACCAGACATGTTTTACAGGGCGCTAGACTCCCATAAGTACCTCTTCAAGAATCCCTCTGCTGATCCAGAGGTTGTCACTCCAGGACCCAAAGGAGCTAGGGCCAACTCTTCAAAAAATCCATTACCTGCTGACAAAGAAAGCAGAGCCCTTGATTGGTTTGGTAAAAAAGTTTACACTTCTGCTACCCTAGCCATGAGGGCCCTTAACTGTCAGTTTCATATGATCAAATACCAACAAACTATTTAGATCAAATGAAGCAAAAGATGTCTTCCCTGGAGGACAAGAACATTTCCAAGGAATTGTTGGGCCTTTACCATTTTGCTCTAAGGTAGCTAGACACTCTTTACACTGCAGCTATGATGCTATGGAGGCCTCCAGCCAAGCTGCAGGCTCTGGTTCTGTCATTAGAAGACATACTTGGATTAGGGAGCAAACCCTCCCAGACCATGTCAAGTCCAACCTTCTGGGTGCAACCCTGATCAAGGACTTCCTCTTTGCACCAAAAGCTGAGGCTGTGCTGAAAAAGATGGAAGTTAAAGCAAAATCTGTGTGGACTGTTAAAGACTTCTTCCAAGTTCAGCCTCCTAGGTTTAGTAGGGAATTTCCCCCTAAACACTGTTCTTTTCCCTTTCAGTCAAAAATCAGCCAGATAAAACCGCAGAGGGAAAGATCTCAAAGGTAGCACCAGTCACAAAGACACAGGCATTGGTCTCATTTCCCTGCCTTTGCCCCCATCCTCTCCCAAAAAGATAGGAGGAAGACTTGCAGGAAGGCTGTTCCTGTTCAAAGAAAGTTGGTCCCTCATTGCTTCAGACAAGTGAGTTCTGAATATTATTAAAAATGGCTGCAGGCTGACTTTCAAAGAGCCATTATGATACTCAGGTTACCCAGATATTACACAAAGCCAAAGAGCAGAGGCCCTTTCTCAAATTCTAAATCTGTGCTCACAGGGCTCAATGTAATCAGTCCCCAAAAAACAAAAAAGAAAGGGGTTCTATTCCAGGCTACTTCTGGTTCCCAGAAAGGAAGCTTCTTGGTGCCCTATTCTAGATGTGGCCACCATCAGTCCGTCTCTGCTAGTACCAAAACTCAAAATGTTGACTGTTCAAAAACTTTTACCCATGATAACTCCTCAGGCCTTAATGGTCACCCTGGACCTAAAGGATGGTTACTTGCACATAACTATAGAGGAGCCATGCAGAAGCTTTCTGTGTTTCAGTGCAGGTACCAGTCACTTTCTGTTTCTCTGCACTGCCCTTTGGCTTGCCTGATGCTTCCAGGGTCTTCACAAAGTGCTTAGCCGCTGTGATTGCCTTCTGCAGAACAAGAGGGTCCATATTTATCTTTATCTGGATGACTGTCTTATTCAAGCCATGAGTTGATCAAAGCTTTTCAGGGATCTGGCCTTTACTCAGAACCTCTTAAACTCCTTGGGGTTCACCATAAATCTATGCAAACCCAGGACAGAACCATCCACTAGGACAGTTTTCCTGGGGGCTCTTCTGGATTCTTCCCTTCAAAAGGCTTTTCTCCCTCCAGAAAAGGCATCCTTTCTAACTCAATTCATGCAAAACATTATGCGGAGACAATGCCTCTCAGCCAGGGAATTCCTCAGAGCACTGGGCTACATGGCATATTGTATTCTTATGATTTCCATGGACAGGCTACACATGAGGAAGCTCCAGTGGTACCTCAAGAGTCTGTGGTACCAGCACTCACAATCAATGCCAACTAAAATTCAGCTGATTGATTGTCTCAAGGAGGAATTTGCATGGTAGGCACAAGCTTGTGCTCAGAACCAGGGCCTCCATTTTATGTTCACTCCTCAGGGGCAAACACTAACCGCAGATGCCTCAGAGACAATTGGGGGGGGGGGGGCTCATTTCCAAAACCTTCAGTCCCAAGGCCAATGGGAAATTCAGGTCAGAGACAAGCACATAAACTGGAAATAACTTATAGCAGTTCAAAACAGCCTAATAGCTTTCAAAGAAAAATGGAAACCAGGGGTCCTGTTAGTCACAACAGACAGTACCACAGTCATATGGTACATAAACAAACAAGGAGACACTCACTCTTACCTTCAATGTTAACAAGCTATGCAGATCTGGGAGACAACACACTCTCTGGGGTCGCACTTCATGGTACAATACCTTCCAAGTGTTCAAAACACTGAAGCAGATCACCTCTGCAGGAACTTGATGGACCCCCATGAATGGCATCTGCATCAGGAAACATTTCTCAGCATAGTCCAGAAATGGGGAACCCCACAGATAGACCTCTTTGCCACCAAAGAAAATGCTCAACTAAAAAGATTCTGTTCCAGGAGCAAACTGCTCTCAGCCTGGAAGACTGATGCTTTCTCCTTCCCTTAGACCCACCTTTTCCTTTGTGCATTCCCCCCTTGACTCTTCTTCCTCGTGTCCTCCTAAAAATCAGGGAAGAGGGCCCGAGAGTCATTCTGATAGACTCAGATTGGCCCAGGCAGCACTGGTATCCCCTGCTACTAAGTTTAACCCAATGCAAACCTTGGCAGTTACCTTAGAGAGTAGACCTTCTGACTCAGGACAAGGGGAGGTTTGTGCATCCCAATCTGCAGAATCTCAGACTCCCTGCCTAGATACTCCCTTAGTACCCAGATCCAAGTCTTCTCTAAGCAGATAAGTTCAAGACATTCTGAAAAAGTGCAGAAGGCCTAGTACTAGGAAATCATACTCAGCCAAGTGGAAATATTCTCCATTTGGTGCCAGCAACAAGGCTTCAATCCTGTCTTTGCCAATATCTCTGCCATTTTAGATTACCTGGCTACCCTGGTTGCCGAAGGTCTATCCTTTTCTTCATCAGAATTCATGCCATTTCAGCCCACATCCCTATTCTTCTTCCTGTCTTTTCCCACCCCCTGCTGAAACAATTCTTTAGGGGAGGGATCCACACAGACCTCACAGGAGGCAAACCCACTGCTGCAGTTTTCTCCCCCCACTTACCTACAATAGTAAACTGCTTCTATCCCAAGCCTGTGAACCCCCGGGTGTTCTGGTGTTCTCTCTACTTGGCCTAGTTTCTTCCTTAGACCCTTGCTTTTATTGTTCATTCTGGGGGCTCCTACATTTTTAGGAGCAAGAAAAAACTGATATAATGGCCTTGGCTGGCTCCCTATAAACTCAAGTGTACTGATGCCAGCTAGGATATCCAGGAGCCTAAGGAGGAGGGAGAGTTTTGCTCTGGTAGTTGGGCCAGCTAAGGGCTTTAATGGCAGGAAATCCCACAAGTTAGGACTGCAAAACTGAATTCACTCGAACATCTACATTTATGGTAAGTGTACACAGTTGTACTTTCTATAAAGGCTATAAATCCTGATCTACCACACGTTTAATGCTTCTAATGAAACAAACCTTGATAGACCACTGCATGGAGCCTGAAAGCTATGGAGACTTGTATCAGCAGGCATGAGGATCCTGCTAATCCCCGGATGTGAAAGCGGTATATAGTATTCATAGCATCTCCCACTTTGGTATAGTAGTTTGTCTTAGTGAATACTCTTTATTGACCCTTTCTGACCCTAAGGCATAATTCTGTTGTTGTTTTCTTTTACAGGCCCTTAAGTATGAATGTTACCTGGACAGCCCCTTGGTAAGGTTCCTTCTGAGACGAGCCATGTGTGATGTCAGGATTGCTCATTTCTTATTTTGGTATGTGGATTCACTGAATAATTCCTTGTGTTAATATGCAGCATCCTTTTTCTTTTTCCTGCTACTGAACAAATGTGTGTAGATATCAGTATGTTTCCTGGTTAGCCCTTACAATTTTGACTCTGTGTTTGCCTATTTAGCTTTCTTTTTTTTTTTTATTTTTTTGTACTTTTTAATAGAAGCAAAGCCAGTTACATCATTATATAACCTGGCTGTTTCATGGATCCCCTCCCATTTGCAGGGTTTGATTAAAGGTCACTGGAGATATGCTGAAAAGCCTTGAGAGGAATAAAGCATATCATCATGCTGTTCTCAGGCTTTATATTGTATATGCAAGGATTAGTACTGCACATTCATTCTAAATGTTTCATGGTTCCTGCACACATCCTTTGGTACTATCCAGAGAGAGGGTGTGTATGGTTGTGTATAGACTTGAGAGTGCATTTATAATATGCACATTAGATATCTAAAGAAAAACTAGTAGTAATCTATAAACTCAAACAGACAATTACTCAAAAGCATGCATTGCTGTAATGCTCAGTTTAGCAAATGGGGCACACTTCTTTAGGTATGTAAAGTACTGCTAACAGAAAAGTGCTGTGTTATTATTCTGTATATGCAACTGTGTCACTACTTGACGTTACAATGTATTCACGTACTGTAAAACCTAGTGTACTTACATAGAGTCCATTGCCAAGTCATGATTACTTTGTTTTTATTTATTTATTTATTTAAATTTGTTGACCGGGAGTGTCCGACTGGACATAGGCCCATTTTCAGCGGAGGCCCGGGGAGAAAAGCTCCACAGTTAAAATAAACAGACAGTATATACATTGGATTACATAGTGAATAACAATTTACATAGCAATTACTTACAACATATTTACAGATGAAGAACATAGTACATCAGTAGACAGCTAGAATCTTTATCTGTGAAGTGCATACCAGACATTAACAAATGTTACAAGAAGAAGAAGTTTGTGCTGTATAATAAGTACTGGCTTGTGAGCATCTGAGCTTGCTATAATCAAGGTAGTTAGTGGAGTGGAAAGAAAGGTAGTGGTTGGATGGGGTGAATGATGATAGAGTGGGAGTTGCAAGGGCATAGCCAGCGTGTTTTTAGTTGCACTTTTAGTAAAGTTTTGAAGTGGGTGCATGATGGTATGGAGGTAATTGTGGGTGGGAGTGAGTTCTATAATTTGGCTATGGCACAAGAGAATAGTACTTCACCAGCAGAGTTATTGGCTTTAGTGATCTGCAAGTGATTTTTGCTGCTGGATCTTAGTGGTCTGGTGGTGCGATAGGGTTGGAGTAGATTCTGGAGGGATGGGACATTTAGTGGATGGTTTACTAGTTTGTGGGCGAGTGAGAGTTGATACCACTGAAGGAGGTGAGGGAGTTCAAGCCAGCCCAGTTCAGCAAGTGAGAGACAGTGGTGACTACGGTAGGATGCCCCTGTGGCGAATTTGGCGATTTTGTTGTAGCAGGTCTCTAGCTTGTTTAGATCACATTGCCTTAGGTTGGTATATATTGGAGAGGCATAAAGTAGGGTGAAGATAAGGTGGGAATTTGCTATTGAAATCTTTGCTGCTTTGGTGAGAAATTGCTTATTTCTGTATAACGCTCCTAGTTTTTTGTAGACTTTTTTTATAGTCATGGATATGTGAATGTCAAATTTTAGTTTATTGTCTATTTCCACTCCTAGCAATTTGGTGTGTTCAGTTGAGTATATAGTGGTGTTGTCTTTTGCCGTGATGTTAAAGTGAGAGTTGTTTTGAGTATGTTTGGTGGGTTGGAAGATGAGTAGTTTAGTTTTGTTTGGGTTGAGTATTAATTGGGCATCGGATAACCATGTTTCAACAGAGGAAAAGGCTTCCTGTGTGACTTTTTGCAGTTTTGGTAGGGACTGGGCTGAGCAGATGATGGTCGAGTCATCTGCGTATTGTATGAGTGTACCATGTTTGGTGGCAGAGGCTAGATTATTGGTGTAAACAGAGAAGAGTAGGGGTCCAAGGATGGATCCTTGGGGAACCCCTATGGAGACAGGTAGTTGGGGAGATATGTCATTCTGCCATACAATGGATTGTTGGCAGTCAGACAGGTAACTCTGAAACCAGTTGGTGACCGATTGTGAGAAGGATAGGTTATTGAGGACAGAGATAAGTTGTTTGTGTGGGACCATGTCAAATGCTTTAGATAGGTCTAGGAAAGTAGCAGAGAAGAGATAGCCATTGTTTTTATGCTGAAGGATAGTGTTAGTAAAGGAGAGTAAGGCAGTGGTGGTGCTATGGTTTGGTCGGAAACCATGCTGAGTACTGGAAAGGAGGTTGTTAGTAAGGAGGTAGTCTGAGACCTGAGAGTGTATGCATCTCTCTAGTATTTTGGAGAGTTGGGAGAGAATAGCTATGGGGCGGTAATTGGTTAGTTCTGTGGAGGGTCCGCCTTTGTGGAGGGGAATTATATGTGATACTTTCCACAGTGTGGGAACGCAACTTTCTGACAGTGATCGGTTAATCAAGATGGATACCGGGTAGGCCAGAGCATCAGCTGCGATTTGTAGGTATTCACTTGGGAGGCTGTCTGCTGCTAATTTGGTGGGTTTAAGTTTAGTTAAGAGTTTTTTTATGTTGGGGGTAGGTACAGGAGAAAAAGAGAAGGCAGTGGGGAGATTACTAGTTGAAGGTGTGGGTTGGAGGGGAGGGGGGTTGTGTTGTTTAGCTAGTGATAGTATGGTTTGGGTGAAGTGTGTGTTGAATGAGATAGCAATATTTTCTGAGGAGTGAGGGATGTTAGGAGGAGGGGTACTGACTTTACCTGGGTGGAGGATGGAGTTTATGGAGGACCAGAATTGTTTGGGGCTGTGTTGTGAGGAGACTAGGGCAGACTGGTAGTATTGGGATTTGTCCTGTTTTATTAGCTTTTTGACACTATTGCGTAGTTCTAGGAATATCTGTCTAGCTGAGGGGGTTTTGGTTTTGCGCCAGTGCTCCCAGGCTTTATCCCTGTTTTTCATTTCTGACTTAGTGGTTTTCTGTAGCCATGGGGAGGGTTGTGCTTTGGTTCTGGAGAATCTTATGGGGGCATGGTAATTAAGGATGTTCAGGAAGGTAGTATTAAAAAATTCAACTGCATCATCTAGACTGAGGTACTTTAGAGGATGCCAGTTACATTCTTTGAGGGATGAGATGAATGTGAGTGGGTTAAAGCTTAGTTTTTTACGTATTTGACGGTAGATGACAGGTTTAGCTTGGTATAGGTATTTTTTGAGTAGGAATGTTGGGGAGTGATCACTGAGGCTATCTGATAAGCAGCCTATTATATATGACTGGGGGCTCTTACTGACTAGTATCCAATCCAGGGTAGTGTGCTTGGTGGAGTTTTTATTTATCCTGGTTGGTGACTGGACTAGTTGAGTGAAGCCAGGAAGGTGTACATGATGGGTTGGATTGTTGCCAGAACAGGATTGCCAGTCAATATTGAAATCACCAAAGATGATAGTTTCTTGGGGGAAATGGTGGGTAGACCAGCTGAGGAGGTTTTCTAGGGGAGGGATGTTTTGGCCAGGTGGGAAGCAGCATCCAATTATGTTGATGGTTTTGTTTTGGTTAATTTTGAGTTTGGTATATATATTATTTCTTCATTGCCTGTTTCTTTGAGGCATGCCAAATTGCAACCTGTGTATACTTTTATACTGGGTTCAGCTGCATTCACCTACCTGTCTTGCTCACATATATAGCAAACTATGCTTTTTCCTCAGCTGAACACTGGGATTATATGACTTTGCTTATAATATGAAGTCAAGCATGCAGTTCTTTAAGATTTCCTATGCAAGGAAAAGGTGTTTTTACAGGAATTTTCAGTTTTTAACTGGTCTATGATGAGTCTTAGGCAATCTGTTTATGAAATTTCTTTTCACAGTTTTACTTTAAGAAACAAGTCATGTATTTCCATGGCTGTCATTTCTTCAGATAACCAGAGATATAATTTTGTACTGAAACATGAACATTTACAGGACAAACCACACACTCTCCCAATGTAAAGTATCTATTTTTCACTTTATCAAAACAGACACTGTTACGAGGTTTTAGTTGTTCTTGTTGCTTTACATCATACTAAAAATGCCTGAGATAGCGAAGCACACTTTTAAGCAATATTAAACGAATGACAGAAAATACAATTTTATCCTAAAATTTCAGGTCATTCATCATTTTAATGCTTATACACATGGTACAGCTGCCTAAATCAGGACTGTTTTGTGAAAGAGGGACATATGTTAACCCTCTGTATTTACAGTGATTGTGAAACATATCTTTGGACTGTTCCTCATAAAGTTTGTGGATGTAAGTCACTAAATAATGACAGACATTTGCGTTTCAGACTTCATATCCTTCAGAAAATGCACGCTAAAGCAAAACCTGTTATTTTAGCAACTCTAAATTTACTAAAGCGATAACCTATCTCTGATTTTGTGCCTTTGTCTCCCCATTAGTGTTGGATTAATTCAGATTTATTGTGCATTGAGCAGTATGTTTAGAGCATAAGTGCAGGCAATTTGTATATGACCATTTTGTCTTTGGATGCAGACTGTGCTGTGCTTTCAGTAACATCTAGCTTTAAAAAGCTGTTTTATCTTTAAAACATTTTCCACAACACTTGAAGCATCAGATGCTGGGTCTGTGCCTTCACAAATGCATGTAATCACCAAGATGCTTGTTGGTATTCTCAGCTGCTTTAGACTTTTCTGTGACTTGCCACACAACTGGAGATACTGGATGTTCTTCGTGTTTCAATGTTGCAGTCATCACGTTTGGGTTATCTGCCTGCAGGTAGCCCTCAGCCGGCCTGAATACCAGAGTCGTTGGATTTCTGCGTCGGATGCTGTCGCTTCTTCCATGATGTCAGGTCATCAGGGGTGTAAAACATGCAGCCATCACCATTACATCAACCTTTCTTGCCGTGCAGTGCCCAAATCAGAAGCAGTTTGCAACTGCTGGTCGGTCGACAACTAAAATTTTTATTTTCAAGTTTCAGACCCTGTTTAGGCCCAGACCACGACATCCCTCGCTGTCGGGTTTTGTGCCTTGTTCAACACCCGAACTATTCGTCGTCGGGCTATTTTAGTAGCTAAATACTTCCGTTCTCAATCTCTGTACTCCGAAATGGCTTTGTTAAGCCATCCGACTACCGATCTTCCAGAAAAACGTAAGGATAAAGACAGAGACAGACCTCATAGGTCCAAAACTACCGACGATGCTTCCGTTAAGCTAGTCGCCAGTCCGGCAGTACTCAGTGAGGCACTTTCGCAGCCCCTGATTCCTGCTACTACAGATTTGCAGGCCTCTACTGAGACCCATTTGGAGTCCAGTATGCCGCAAGATGCTTCTTCGACTATGGAACCTGTGGATGTCTCTACCTTGGATGGGTCCAGAACCGCTGTGCAGGCACCGGCTTCTGAGGGTGTATTCAGGCCTAACGACTTTCATATTAAACTGACAACTTCGTTTCAAGCTAGAAATAACAAATTCCTCAGGCCTAAAGCTCGCACTACGCCTAGAAAACCGATGACCAAACCGCATTCTCAGGCCCATATGTCTCAAAAACAAATGATTAGAATGGCTGAAGACCTTATTATCTTAATTAGGGGAAGCCAGCCTTCCCCTTCTAAGAGACCTAGAACTGATTTTCTTTCTGATTCTTCTGATCAGGAATCTGATATCTCTGTTCCATCTGACTACCAGGATTTACCCTTCTCTACTTATGAGGATTCTGATGCAGAGGATTCCATTCCCACTGCTTCCCCTCCAGAAGATTTTTCTTTTGGTGAAACCTTGCATACCCTTAGGGAGCATTTCTGCTTGGAAAGCCAGGACTATTCTGAGTCCAAAAAGAGACTTAGGGAATTTTTACTCCTGCCTCAGCACAGGCCTCTAGCTATCCCTCCTGTTCTGGAGATTGTAAATGATGTTTTCTTGGAATCCAGCCTTACCCCAGACACTTTTCCTCCAGCTCCCAGGAAACCTGACAGGTACTACAGAGTACCTGACTCTCACACATTCCTCTTCAAGAATCCTACTGCAGATCCAGAGACAATTTCCCAAGGACCAAAAGGCATTAAGGCTACTACTGCCAATAATCCTACACTTTCTGATAGGGACTCTAGAGCTTTAGACAGATGGGCTAAGAAGGTATACACTCTTGCTACTTTGGCCATTAGGGCTTTAAATTGCCAGTTTCATATGTTAAAGTATCAGCAGCATATTATGGGACTACTTAAACAGAAAATGATGTTGATTCCTGATTGTGCTGAACACAAAGATTTGCACGAGTTAATGCATTCTGTTGAACAAGTTGGTAAACATACTTTGCAATGTGGTTTTGATGCTTTAGAAGCATCTTGCAGGGCTGCTGTCACTGGGTCTGTACTTAAAAGGCATGCTTGGTTTAAGGAATGAAACTTGCCAAATCATGTTAAAGCTAAATTACTGGATGCACCCTTAAACCAAGACCACCTTTTTGGCAACAAAGCAGAAGAAGTCCTCAAAAGAATGGAGGAAAAAAGCTAAATCTATGCAAACTGTTAAAGATTGCTTACAAGTACAGCCTCCTAGATTCAGTAGGCATTGGCATTCAAAGAACTGGTCTTTTCCAGTCCCTTCCAGGCCTTCTAAGTACAAACCTAGGAGCAGTAGACCACCAAGACTTCAGTCTCAGGCTATGCACAGATCTAAGCAGTGGGGGACTCCCACTTACAAAGCAGAGAGTAGTAAGCCACCCCCTATGGAAAAACGGCAATGACTTATCCTTAACTCTTCCAAGCCCTGCTCAACTACTTGCTCCCTTAGGAGGAAAGCTTGCCTTGCATGCAAAAAACTGGGAACTCATTACCCAGGACAAATGGGTTTTAAACATAGTTTCCCTAGGATACAGATTCCACTTCCACTCACTCCCAACCCCAAGTGGATGGCCAGACCTCCCCCCAAATCAGTAGGCGGAGGCCCAAAAACAAGTTACGTCTCCTCTCCTCAGTATCAGGGCTATCCAACCTATCCCAGCAGAACAAAGGGGGCAAGGTTTTTATTCAAGACTGTTCCTGGTTCTCAGAAAAGAAAACTCCTGGCGTCCTATCCTGGATCTGCTTATTCTCAACACCTTTCTGGTGGTTCCAAAATTCAAAATGCTAACTCTTCAACAGCTTCTTCCTATGCTAGCCAAGTATGCCTGGCTGGCAACCCTAGACTTAAAAGAAGCTTACCTGCACAACCCAATAAGGGAATCCTGCAGACAATACGTACATTTCAGGGCAGGCTCCATGCACTATCAGTTCTCTGCACTTCCCTATGGCTTATCTACTGTGGCCAGGGTATTCACAAAGTGCCTAGCTCCAGCCATTGCATTTTGCAGGCGGAGAAATATTCAGATTTACCCATACTTGGACGATTGCCTGATTCAGGTAGAAAGTCAGGACTTGCTATTACAACTCCTGGCATTTGTAAAGAGACTTCTAACCTCACTGTGGTACACCATCAGCGAGAAGAAATCACACCTAGTACCATGCCAACAGATTGTATTCCTGGGAGCAAGCTTGAGCACAACTTCACAGATGGCATTCCTCACTCCGGAGAAACAAGTTTATTTGACAACCTACTTCAACCTACTGGTCACAAACACCCAGTTAGCTGCAAATCCTGCAAGCCCTGTGGTTCATGGCCTCTTGCATTCTGTTAATTCCATATGCAAGACTGCATATGAGGAAACTTCAATGGTATCTGAAAAGCCTATGGTGTCAACATTCTCAGGACCTGGAAACAGAGTTCCTTTGGTGGGCAGAGGCCTGCTACCACAACAAGGGACTCCCTTTCACTCTACCCCCCTGCCGCCCAAACCCTAACAACAGACTCATCAGACTATGCATGGGGGGCTGACATGGCAGGGCAGTGCAGTCAGGGCAAATGGAACCCAAAACAGATGCACCTGCATATCAATCAAAAAGAAATGTTAGCTGTACAGAATGCTCTGACAGCCTTCAAATACCTTATTCTTCCAGAACAACTATTGGTAAAGACAGACACCACCACAGTTATGTGGTACATAAACAAGCAGGGGGCAACCCACTCCTACCCACTCTGCAGACTAGCCATGGCTCTGTGGAACACAGCCAAGTGAACCTGCAAGCTCAGTTCCTGCCAGGCAAACTAAATTCACTGGCAGACAACTTAAGCAGAGATCTCATGGACCCACACGAATGGAAACTGGAATCCAAAATATTCAAGCTGTTGAGGAACAAATGGGGGACACCAGAGGTAGACCTATTTGCCTCCCCTCAGAACTACCAGTTGAACAATTTCTGCACCAGAACTCCCCACAGTCAAGCTTGGAAAGTGGATGCCCTGTCCTTTATCTGGGAAAGCCTCTCAATGTATGCCTTTCCCCCTCTGCCTCTCCTCTCGAAGGTTCTACTAAAGGTCAAACAGGACAAGCCAAGGACAATACTGATTGCCCCAGACTGGCCACGCCAGCACTGGTACCCCTTTTTGCACAGTCTGTCAGTGCTGCAACCATGGCACCTGCCACAGACCCCTTCCCTGCTGTCCCAGCAGGTGGGCCAGATTCTGCACCCTCAGCTTCAAACCCTGAACCTTGCAGCCTGACTAATTCCCTGAGCTCAATTCTAGCAACCCTCAGTAAGCAGGTGCTGGATGTCATTCTTGAGGCAAGGAGGCCTAGTACTAGAAAATCCTATTCAGAAAAGTAGAAAAGATACTGTTCCTGGAGCCAGGCTCAGGGGATGGGCACAACGGTGCCCAGCTTACCTCATAGTCTAGATTATTTAACAGAAGTGCTCCACAAAGGCCTATCTTGCTCTTGAATTAAGATTTATGCCTCTGCCATTTCAGCACATTATAATACTGAGCCACCCCTCTTCTCTCATCCCCTTCTAAAATAATTCCTTAGAGGAGCCAAAAATTTAAGGCCCCCCAGGAGAGCTCCCACTCCAGCCTGAGACCTTAACTTTGTATTGGAAAAGCTCACTCTTCCCCCTTTTGAACCAGCTGTTACAGCAGAGCTGAAATTCCTTTCTTGGAAAACAGCCTTACTTACAGCCATCACTTCAGCAAGAAGAATGTCTGAACTGCAGGTCCTCATGGCAGTGAAACCCTTCATTATCTTCTATGCGGACAGGGTTTCCCTCAGGACTAATCCTTCCTTAATGCCCAAGATGGTGTCTAGTGTGGCTCTAAACCAGTCCATTCATTTGTCTACTTTTTTCCCTAATCCTCAAAATAAGGGGGAAAGGATACTGCATTCTCTGGACGTGCACAGATAGCTTAGATTCTATTTGGCAGCACTAAGCCTCTCAGAAAATCTGACCAGCTGCTAGTTAGCTTTGCTGCAGGGGCAGAGGAGAAGGCCATTTCAAAGCAAACCATTTCCAAATGGATAGCCCATTGCATCCATTTCTGCTACAAGCACCATGGAAAACCTACCCCACCGGGGATAAGATCACATTCCACCAGGGCTGCATCTACCTCTATGGCATTTTTCAGAGGAGTCCCTACCAGGGACATCCTGGAAGCTGCTACCTGGAGCTCTGTACATACTTTCCCCAAGCATTACCACCTGCCTATCTTTTCTAAATCCAGAGTTGGATTTGCCACAGCAGTCTTACAGGGCCTGATTGCTAGCCCCAATGCTCTTTAACTGCCTCCACCCTTCCTTAGCTTTGGGAATCAACCCAAATGTGATGACTGCAAAAGTGAAACACGAAGAACATAGTACAGTTGTGTACACTTACCATAAATGTAGATGTTTGAGTGTATTCACTGTTGCAGTCCTGGTTACCCTCCTTCCAGCCCCCTGACTTTTCATGGCTCTTCCTTTCCTTCTTGTTTGGCATATATTATATCATATGTATTTGCTTTTTGCTGGGAGTGTTCTATACCATATAATTGCTTCCTGTTGTGGGGGCACCTGATATCTGGGGCAAGAAAAACTGATGTAATAGCATCGGCTGCATGTTTTATACCCCTGACAACCTGACGTCATGGAAGAAGCGACAGCAACCGATGCAGAAATCCGAAGACTCTGGTATTCAGGCCGGCTGAAGGCTACCTGCAGGCAGATAACCCAAATGTGATGACTGCAACAGTGAATACCGTCAAACATCTACATTTATGGTAAGTGTACACAACTGTACTTTTTGATTGGTATGAGGTAACTCTCATGATAGTTTTAGCTGAGGACCAGGAGCTGGTGAGACAGAAGAGAAACTGAGATGCTATCCAGGGGCATTAAAAGAATCTGGCAGTCTGCTTTATCTCTGAGGGATACACCTAGAAGATATAGATTGAGTGCGTGTCTCTCGCTCTCCTTGTAATGCTCCTGGTGCTGTCTCACTTATCAGGAGCGGACTTAGGTCAACCAGTGCCCTAGGCAAAAGGGCTCCATGGCGCCCCCCCCACACACTTCCTGGTGCCCCCATCCTGGTCTACCTACACCAAATAAGTACCAGAAAAGCGCCCCTGCTTGAGCGGCACCCTAGGCAGCTGCCTAGTTGGCCTATGCCTAAGGCCAGCTATGTCACTTATCAAACAACAGATTTTTCTTAATTTGAAGGAACAAGCCCTTTTCCCAGTGCAGAGGACAATTGATTATATTTTTAGGTAATACTGTCATCCCTTTGGGTTACTAGGGAAAGTTATTCAAATTGAAAAGGTACCTCCTTTTCTATATGAGGTGCCAATAGGGCATCCCATTCTGTTTTTTTTTTTTCTGGCACATAGTGCTGTTTTATTCATCCCTTATTATAAACATCACTGAGTATAATGCTCCCTTCAGCATGTATCTGATTAGACATATGCAACAGCTGGAATGTCCACAAAGGTTCCTGACCAGGAGAATTCAGGGTATAAACACATTGTCCTGAATGGATCACTTTAAAGCCCTATCTCTGTATTCTGTCTCGTACAGGTTACCGAGAGGTGATCTATGCCTGGCATACAAGGCATTCTCGGGTTCAGTTCTGATGGAGCTTTGCACATCCACAAAATGAACAGTATCAGAACCACTAGAGCCAAGGATTTAAATTTTGCTAGTGACATAAAACAGGTTGGCAAGACAGATATGTGTCTCAGAAGATCCCCATGCTCTGGAACAGGCTCCCCATCCATGTGAAGTAGAGTCCATTGCTAACCCTGTTGAACCATAAACTTGACCAATGGGTGGGAAGTCAGAAATTTACCCAAGGCCTGGCCCACATGTCTCTGATGAACAGAGGCAGACAGCAGTGCACAAACTAACATGTCCTACCCCACATCACCTCTAGCAACTTCCTAACTAACATACGTATCCTAATAAATGCATGTGATACTTAAGGACACAATTTGATTGGGATGAACAGTTAAGGTTGTAAAGGCCCTGGTGGTTTTTAGCCAAGTATATACGTATGAACCTATGAGACGTGTACAGATCCAAAGCTGTGGAGAGTCCATATTTGTATGTTATGTCCATTACAGCCATGGAAGCAGTTTCATAATCAGCTGCATCAGCCTTTCATTGCTGTTAAGATTTTCAATATGAACAACCAGAAGAATGTTGTGCCTCATTTCTGAAGTAGAAAATGGAGCCGAATGCCCCTCTTGGAACACCATACAGTACGCTCACAGAATTGGAAAATGACTTGGGTAAAGGCAATCTTTATATCATAAGTGGAAGACCCAAACATTTGTTTGTCCAGGGCATACATTTTCTGGATCTGTATTTATAGGATGGGTATAGAGCCACAGGTAATAACTTTTTTGTTTTCTTTCCTATTTAGAATGATATTTCTCTATAATCATAAAGGGATAAGTTGAAAGTTTCATCTGTCTTTCAGGGCATCAAACATGTTGATTGTTTTCAAAGCCAAATTAAACTGTTTTTGTATTACCTGCCTAGATAAAGTCATATAAGCTGGATACATTAGCAGGGAGAATCATAAAGCATGAGTATTAATGTAAACTGTAGGCACCTTAGCATTTTACAGGACTCATGGACTTGTATCAGATTTGAGGTGTACATCCTTGTGAAACACTTAGTGGAAAGTCATATTTAGAAGGATGGAAGAGAAGAACATCTCCAAGTATTCCTCTCTTAAGGATCAGAAAACAGGAGTGTAGCTAGATATATGCCACAAATGGCATAGTATGCAGTTTTTAAAAGTAATTTAGTTATTAGGTGCAGTAAGGTGTTCTAGAATTTAAATAAAAATTATCTACTTACTATTTAAGTTATAGATTTTTTTAATGCCCCCCCCAATTGCCAGCTTGTTTGAATATTTTTTCTTTTTCCCTAAGCCTAAAATATTTCATGATTTTTTATCACAGAACTGAAGATATTTTTATTTTTTAATTTTAAATGCATAAGTTAACTTGTCCATTTGACCCTTTCTGTCCCAAAAGGGATTACAAGGATGAGAGGAAAACAAAATATGTTCAGTGAAAATGAAACGATTCTAATTCAGTGATAAGAAAAAAGAAAAAAAAAGAAAGAAAAATGACAATTTGGATTCATTTCTGAGGCAAGCTTCTATGCATGCTGTAAACCAATAATGTAGCTAGGGTGGGGTAAGAGGGCAAATGCCCCAGATGCAAAGTGTTGGGGGGGGTGCGATCAGCCAATCACAATCACTCTTTAATGCAGTACTGGCTTTTAAAAGTTGGTATTGCATTTGCAGAAAAAAAACTGAAATCTATAGCTCTCTGTGCATAGTCTAAACTGTAGTAACTGCTTGCTACATTTGTAGCCAACAGTTTGCTACAGTTTAAAAGTAAAATTTGTTTTTTCTTAACTAAAAGTTGTAAGCAGGGTTTAAACTGCAGCAACTATTTGCTACATTTTAGCTACATTTTTGCTACATTTTAAAAAGTTTTTCTTTTAATTAAAACATGAGAATTGAAATGCTCTGTGCAGGCAGGTATACATTGTAGCAAACAGTTTGCTACGGTTTAAAAGATGAAATGTTTCTTTTTTTAATAAAATGTGTTGAAAGAGATTGGGGCAGGGCACAGGAATTGGATCTGAATGGCTGGAGCAGGAGGGAGTAGGGGTGTGTTATGCATCTAGCCACCTGGTTGGTGTGCCAGTAGATAGGACATCCTTTTTTTTCATCTGGGGGTATGTAGATCTAACTGTAATAAACTGGTCACTTACAGATTTTTACAGTGAAGTGCCTATTTTCTGCTCTTCATTTGAAGAGCTAACGGTGTGGGGCACTGTTCAAAGTATCAGCCCATCAAAACAGGTGAACTAGATATGCTTGTTCTGTATACAGCCTAGCTGACTAGTCTGCTGACTCAACATTGACCCACTTTTCACCTGTTGGATAAACCTTGGCTCTAGATGATTGTCACAGTTGATGTGTCACCCTAACCCCATCAAAAAATGGGAAAAAGGGGGTTGTGAATGGATGGATCATGGGTATATCTACTACTAATGCCCAAGTGATGTCAAACTCTATCATTTTTCCTGTATGAGCAGCACAGTGCAGAGTGTGGTATTTAATAGGGTGCCATCATTTAATTTCTCAAATGCTAGAAAGTTCTTGACATACTCATTATAGTACTAGCAACTGTTTTGTGTCAAAACAAATTATAATTTTCATATTACTTTTAGACTTGAATTTTGTTGCTCGCATTTATGACAAACTATATAGCTAACTTGTACTAAGAAAGTATTGATTTGCATATATGTTATGTATGTATGTATCTGTCTATCTACCTACCTACCTATCTGTCTAATTTAGTAAGCAGGTAAGAGGGGTGTTCATTCTGACCCTTTTCAAAGACAAACTGGGTCATGCAGTGACTTGAATCATACCACTCAAACGCTAAGCACAAGAAATCTGGACAAAGCCATAAATAATGGAGGGACAAAGGTCCCAAATCAGGTACAGGTTTTAAATATTGCTCTTATAGAGTTAAAAAGTGGCTAGTATAAAGTGTTGTATTAGCATACATTTTCTTAAGGAAATGAAGTCTTATGGTCAAAAGCATGTCATTATTTAGTGACTTAAATCCTCAATGATTTGCTAGGAAACCACAACTTAAATGAAGAACTGACCTAAAATAAGCAAAAAGCTGAACATTTTTGTAAAAATGTGGACAATTGAGAGGTATGACAGAAGTATAAAGTTAACTTAGATACAGTTTAATGTTTACAGCATCTGTTTATAAACAGAAGTGTCCGATTTTGGTTATAATGGAAACAGTAATGTTTTGCACAAGTAGAACAATCTAGCTAAGTATATCACATCATTTTGCACAATGACTTATCACAGGAGCAAGTATTGTTGAGCTTAATAGACTGGCAAGACAGGCTTTGTCTAGAAAGATAACTGATGCATTAGTTACAGTAAGATGGGAACAAGGGGTGGCCGACAGTAATAGGGAAGATCAGTGCCTGTCAGACAGGGTTCTAGTAATAGCAAGCACAGTGAGAGGAAGATTTCAGATGTTCAGATAAAGATTTTTGAAAGGATGCTTAGGTTGGTTTGCACAGAATGTCTAATGGTAGGAAGTGACAGATGACTGGGTCTAATTTGTAGAAGGTATGATATATTCTGAGGTATGTTTAAGCATGGATATTGGATTAAAAAATGGGGTTGATAATGATTGAGTATTAGATTGTGATAGTTTGCTAGCTAATGAATTAACTGTAAAGGATGTTATAAAGTGTAGTTCGAATAAATGTGTTAGGCATATTGTATCATGCAGTGCGCTGGTTGAGGTAGTTCAAATAAATGTGTTAGGCATATTGTGTCATGCAGTGTGCTGGTTGAGGTGAAAGGTAAGAATAGTGAGATACCATCTTTGCTGAGGTGTGAAATATTTTTAAGTTTAAGAACCTTAGAAACTGTTGTTTTGATGTGATAGAAGAAATATGACATTTGATCTGGATGAATGCCTAGATGTTTGTAAGACTGAACCGGCAAAATGGGAACATTGCAAGCAATTTTTATCTGTATGGGTATAGCACTGCTTGAATGCTACAGTGGACCAAATGTCATGGCCATTTCTGGGGTTTACTAAGCTGTTAGTGTGGAAACAGTGGCATGGCCATATAGGTTATTGCTTTTGGTGGCTTTTTATTTGCCTTTAAAAGGAGAAAGTAATGTTAACAAAGGAATTTTTTATGATGATGATTATCCAGAAGTGAATTTATGAATAAGAAAAAGAGGATAGGGTCAACGATAGACCTTTGGGGTGCACCAGGGTAGAGGAGCTTCTGACTGAGCATGTATTAGAACATTGTTCCTTTATTTGTTCATTTGGCTAGAAGTCTTTGAACCAGACAGCAGGAGAGTTAATGATATGAATTTGATCTAGCATAATAATTACAAGTATATAATCAACCTGATCCAAAGTATCTGGCAGATGGTACTTGTTAATTGGCCATCTTTTACTTTACTGTGTATGTAGTACATTGTTGTGACTAAGGCTGCTAACATACTGCAGGCAAGATGAAAGACAGGTAAAATCCTTTTGGAATGGATATGTGGCAACAGTTGAGTGTGTGATTTTTTTTTTTTTGTAAGAATCTTGCTTAGTAGTGACACTAATCTGGAATATCAAGTGGAGGTAAAAGTAAAGATTTAAAGAGGTGATGTTGTTGGATAGGTTAATAACTGCACGCACTCAGGTCACTCCACAACAAGTACAAATATGACTCTGTCATTGTCCATGTTGGTGTGAATGACCTGAGACATACCTTCCTGGGCTACATGAAAAGAGACATGGAGGAGCTCTCCGATCTTGTAGCCCAGAAATGGTCAGGGGTACTCGGATTTGATAACTTTGGGAGTGAGGTAATGACAACAGTTTTGTGTTTTAGGTGGATACTGGGGTCAGAAAATTGTATCTTAATGAGTCATGTATAGAACATATACAGATTGGTTGTCTAACACATTTTCCTGTTAATTAATGAATTGAAAAGTATTAATTGAAGGTATGGGGACCACATTGTCTGCACTATAGAGATTAGTTACACTAATCTGGAATATCAAGTGGAGGTAAGAGTAAAGATTTAAAGAGGTGGTGTTGTTGGATAGGTTAATGCCTGCTTGAGACTTATGAAATTGTTTATGGTGGATACTATTAACAACTGTTAGAGGCTTTACATTCTGGAATTGTGTTGTTATGCCAGTAAGTTTCCATTTTTCCCCTGAGGTAAAATAACTTCCCTCCTTTGGCATCAAACTTTGTGGAGGATATATGCTTCCTTGAAGAGGTTGAAGTAGTAAGTATTGTTTGGGACTTTCAAGAGGTGATTTAAATAATCCCTATATTTTACTTTTGTTTGATTACTGGGTTTAGCTAGGAGCATATGTTGGTCCTGTAATATTATTTCTGGTGTAGATAAATGTAATTGTGCAGTTAGTAGGTTTGCAGTAAAAAAGTTGAGGGCATTCATTTCATAAATGTGAGAATGGTCCGTTAAGCTAAGTTGGTTTAGTAAGCTTATTTATTTGGCAAAGTGACTGAAGGAGATTATTTGTATTATTTGATAGATTTTCTAGGACCATACAAAGGAAGAAATGGAGCAGTATCATTTATTGTATTTGGGAGAACGGAGTGAGCTATTGCAGTTAGGATGTTTGTAAGAATTGTATCTATTAGGACGTTACCCGTTTTGGTGTTTTGTTATGTGACATACTATATTAACTAGGAAACACCATAGTAGAAGGTGATAAAAGCAAGTTTTTGGTGATGAGGGCTGTTGCAATTAAGATTTAGATCTCTGTTAGCAGTATAATTAAGTTTGAAATCTAGAATTGCGGACAAATCCAGTAGTGCTGAGAATGTATTTGTAAGTAATAGGCAGGGGCCGAGGTATGCATGTGAGGTAAATTTTTGTCTTTTCACCTAGAACCAGTTTTGTAACAAGCCAGTTTGAGTGATGGTATTAATGGCATGAGTACTTCCTAGTGTGACATTGAAATACTTAGGTACTAAAATTAAAGATCCACAATTAGAGGTATTGGTAAGTCGGTCAGTTCTCTAAAGGGAGCATGTGTTTCGTTGTGTAAACCTTCAGCCATGTCTGAGTTGTACCAAGAATACCTGGACTGCAGGTGAGAAGGAATGTTTTAAATACGTTTATTTTATTGTTTATATGTCTTGTATGCAGTTGGAAAATGGAGGTAGTCTTTTGTTTCTACTGATGGAGCTGCTGGTTGGTTGGTGAAAACAGTGAATGGTGACAGGGTTTATTTCAATGTCACTGGAGCAAATTAGTTTAAGGAAATCATAGGCTGAGGTTGCAGTGCTGTATGAGTCTTTACATAAGGCACTGAGGAAGAGCAAAGTTGTTATTAGTAGGCATGGGATTTGGCTGAGATTTGTTTAAGATAGTGTGTGCTTTGGTACAGGAATTTGCTTCATGTTATATTTAGACTTTTAACTGGAAAAACTGGTCTACCTAGGGGACAGTGAGCTAAGTAAGTTGAAACTGTGTCCGTGTTAGTGTTTGTATTGTGGGTGTAAGTGACATAGAAATGATTATTGTAATTAACATTAGTAACAATTTAGAGAGGAATAGAAATTTTAAGTATAATTGATCATACTCTTTGCTACACAAAAGGTAAGCGGACAAGATAGGAATATTGTAAAATGTAGAAGTTATGCCTTTGTTGCTACCAGAGGCAAAGAGCCCGTTTACGAAAGAGGAAAGGTGTGCTACAGAGGAATGCAAATCTATGATAGAACTATAATGGCATTAGAATGTAAAATAGAAGTTATGAGTTTCTAAGCAGTCATTTGTATATGCAATTGGAAACATAGGAAATATTAAGTCTTTAATACAATGGTTAGAGTATGTGAGCTTCCGATTCCTGAGATAATTCCAAAAACTGAAGTGCCTCTTCTTTAGTCTGTTCTTGCTGTAGTCAGAAAAGTATTTACTAAAAATCAGAAAAGTAAAGTTTGCAGTAGTAAATTACATACAATAAAATGAGAACTTCTAATATTAGGCATTCATATAAATCTTGGCTTAAACTTAGACTTGCTTGAAAAATATTAATTGTTGTTGTTATGGATAACTTTGATGTATTGATCAGCTATGGACCTATGTAAATAGTTATGGGTTTTTATAATTGATTTGTTTATCTATTTAAAACCAAATTAAAAAAAAAATAAAAAAAATATAATGTAGAAAAGCTAAGTAGAGATTTAGGAAAGGGGAGTTGTTGAACGATTGGAGTTAGTACTGAAGTCTTAGCTGACTCCAAAAAGAAAGCCCTCAGAAATGGAATGCATTTACCACCATCAATGATAATTACATGTTACAACGAGAAGAGAAATAAATTGAATAAAATACTTCTATGGTAGGAAATTTAAATGGAATAATTCTGCTGCATTTATAGTGTGTGAGAGAGAGAGATAGAATTAAGTTATGTGTT
The DNA here is from genome assembly GCF_019279795.1 of Protopterus annectens. Taxonomy (NCBI): domain Eukaryota; kingdom Metazoa; phylum Chordata; order Ceratodontiformes; family Protopteridae; genus Protopterus; species Protopterus annectens. The sequence goes on from NC_056739.1 coordinate 271,901,214, forward strand.
TTGCTACCATAAAAGGCTAGATGTGCGTTAGAGAGGGAGGGGAAGTAGGATGTCTTTGTTACCACCACAGACAGTGTTGCAGAATAAGCAGTTATCCTAACACAAAGCATTACAGAATAATCAGTAATCTTAAACAGTAATCCTAACACAAAGTGTCACAGATTATGCAGTAATCCTAACACAGAGTGTTACAGAGTAAGCAGTAATCCTAACACAAAATGTTGCAGAATAAGCAGTAATCCTAACACAGTGCTACAGAATAAGCAGTAATCCTAAACAGTAATTTAACACAAAGTGTCACAGAATAAGCAGCAATCCTAACACAAAGTGTTATAGAATAAGCAGTAATCCTAACAGAAAGTGTTACAGAATAAGCAATAATCCTACCAGTAAGCAGTAATCTTAACACAAAGTGTTACAGAATAAGCAGTAATCCTAAACAGTAATCCTAACACAGTGTCACAGAATAAGAAGTAATCCTAACACAAAGTGTTATAGAATAAGCAGTAATCTTAAACAGTAATCCTAACACAGTGTTACAGAATAAGCAGTAATCTTAACACTAAGCGTCACAGAATAAGCACTGATCCTAACACAGTGTTACAGAATAAGCAGTAATACTAACACCAAGTGTCACAGAATAAGCAATAATCCTTAACAGAAATCCTAACACAGTGTGACAGAATAAGCAGTAATCCTAACACAAAGTGTTGCAGAATAAGCAGTAATCCTAACACAAAGTATTAGAGTAAGCAGTAATCCTAAACAGTAATCATAACACAAAGTGCCACAGAATAAACAGTAATTCTAACATAAAGTGCTACAGAACAAGCAGTTATCCTAACACAAAGTGTTACAAAATAAGCAGTAATCCTAACACAAAGTGTTACAGAATAAGCAGTAATCCTAAAGAGTAACCCTAACACAATGTCACAGAATAAGCAGTAATCCTAACACAAAGTGTTACAGAATAAGCAGTAATCCTAACACGAAGTGTTAGAGTAAGCAGTAATCCTAAACAGTAATCCTAAAACAAAGTGTCACAGAACAAGCAGTAATCCTAACGCAAAGTGTTACAGAGTAAGCAGTAATCCTAAACAGTAATTGTAACACAAAGTGTCACAGAATAAGCAGTAATCCTAACACAAGGTGTTACAGAATAAGCAGTAATCCTAACATAGAGTGTCACAGAATAAGCAGTAATCATAACAAAACAAATTATAAAAAGTGTGAAGGAATGAAAAAAGCATTTGAGAAGAACAAGGTATATCCAGTAAGAAAATACGGCATCTAGGAATGAAAAGAAAGGGTGCAAGACAAAGACTGGAGGCTAAAAGTAAAGGGCAAAGAGTATATTCCAATATTCTAAACAAATCTTTTGTAACACTCCTGCAGTGTCAATTGCAAACAGACTGGTCAGGCTATTTTAAAGTTAAGATTATTTTAAGTATTTATTTAGAACAAGCCGGAACCTTTAGAAGAATTTATTTTTAGTTATGTATTTAAAGCAGAATGTGTGCTATATTTTTAACAGGTACTTACCAACATGAGCAGTACTTCTGAAATAACTAACTTGCTACCCAGTACTGGCAGACAGTTGTAATATATCCAGTGAGGAAACATCCTCTGACTGTAACAGTGATGTGTTTTTCAGGTTGCAAGAAACAAATTACTGTAACGTGGAAAAATGGCCTAAATAAATTAGTATGCCTGAATGTCCATTTACACTTGCCTATCTTTTAACATTATTACTTAAAGTGATATCTTTGATCCAGGTTACTGAAAGATGCGCTAAAGGACTCACAATTCAGTGTTCGTTATCAATACCTTCTGGCTGCCCTGCTATGCTGCTGTGGGCAGGGACTGAGGGAGGAATTTGATCGACAGTCCTGGCTGGTTAACATTTTAACCAAACTGGCACAGAAAGTACGGGATGCACCTCCTTCCACTCGACAAGTAAGGATAACAGCGTCCATTGAATGTCATGGACAATAAAAGGATAGGGACACTAAACATGACTTTTAGGCCATTAACTGGAGCCACTTTTTTTTCTGTGTTACAGGCAATTTTGCGTGAGGGCCTGGAAGAGGTCAAGAATTTTTTTGGTGTTAACAAGCTCTGTCGCTTGCCTCTGAGTCCTAGCCTTCTTGTGAAAGGGATCAACGAGAGGGTAAGTATCGAAAACTTCTATTCTGGTGCGGTGCAAATGTTACACATATGTGTGCTTAATTACTGTACACTTACTCACTTGACGTGCCTAAAATGGAATGCTAATATTATACATGAATGCAAACCCAAATTTGTTTCTGGATTTTAGCATTATGCTAAGCATTTCACTGGAACTAGAACTAGTAACTCAGAATTATAGAATGAAGAAGAACATCTGAAATGTTTTATCCCTGTCCTCACTGACGTTTTATTTTACCGTCCTTCGCTTCTTTTCTGATGATGCTCAGAATGTCTTTTAGCAATTTGACCTGCACTCCTAGCTCTCAACCTTTCCTTCCAGAATTATCAACAAAATAAAATTAGGGTGAAGGTCGTGAGACTAGGGATTCATTTTAAAAACTGGTAATAACAACTTAGAGCTTCTCAGAAAGTGTCCAAATTTTGGAAGGACAGAACAAAATTTTGAGCCAAATTTCAGAATAGCCCCCAAAATTAAGGGCATTTGAGAAATATACTTGCATCTCTCTGTGTTCTACAACATCTTTCTACAGATAGCAGTTGTTCTGTTATAAAAACAATACTGATCCAAAATGTTGTATGTCGACAAACCACCTACGGGTAAGAAAAGACATTTCTCATGAAAAAGTGTGAGAAATTAAGTTTTAAATTTATTAATCATAAAATTACATACATACATCAAACCCAGCCAGGAAGTGTGTGTACTGCAGCCAAACTCTATAAGTATGCAGAAGCATGGAGTCAAAGTAGTCACTTCAGCCAGGTATTACACTGTCCCTGCCAGCCAATGGCAAAAAGGTTGTTAAGATCATTAAAAAATATATCAAACCTTCCAGTGGACAATATGTAAGGTTTCCAGCTCTTGCCTGTCCTTCCTAGCATCTCCTGGTACTGGGGGTTGCATGAATGAATGGACAAAATAAGGCTTGATGAATGCTGATGGATGGGGACAAAATAAATTGGTAACATAAGATTCTGCGGAACTGCTGTGTACTGTACATTGATTTTTGTATATTATTGTAAGAAGAAATTTCACATAGAAGAATCCTTATCAGCCTGAAATAAAGTAGACAACACTGTTTGGCTTTATGCTGAAGAGGAGATGCATGCACTTTTTCAGAGAAATGACATTTCTAGTACCTTCTTTCACTACTTCATTTCAAACAGATAGCTAAAGTTCTGGATTACTTCTGAGAAAGAATGTTCAGAGTTCTAGGAAATTGTGATTCTGTTGAGAAACAGTATTAATATTGCTCCATCTTGGACCTTTCTTTTGCAGTTTATGGGACTGTGCCATTTTTTTATTTTTAAATAACTGTTTGGCCATATCCCCCATCAAACCCCCTATCCCCCTATCCCCAGTTGACCCATTCATTCCTTACAGCCCTCAGTGAGACAAAGGTCAAACACTGGGGGGTTAGACAATTTTTGCATAGTCATAACATCAACACCACTGGCCAGTAAGTATAATGTGACACCTATTATACTGGCTGAAATGTGACTGAGTCCTTCTGCATACTCTGTGTGACAGAGAGCATGTGCCCTGTTTGGAGAGGCCAATAATGCCACAGACTGCTGTAAACATGGTATGGTGATGGATATTTTATTTCTAAATGGTGTGTCCTTACCCCATGGATATACACCTCTGTAGTCATTATATTTAAGAAAGGGTGTATGAGCAGTGAATCTTCCTACATGGAGATAATGAAAGAATTGCTCCCTCCAAAAACAATTGTTTTGCCACCTTTTCTATTAGTGGCTTTTTGGTTTATTAGTGATTTCTTTATTGTGGATTCTACTCATTGACCTAAATATAACGAAGACTCCTTCTTTAGTCAGCAATAACATTATATTCCATTCTCATTACAAATTCAACACATTCATTTTCTTATGAGTCACACTGACTTATTAATGAATATTGTATTACACAAGAACTCAGGCTAAGAACTAAACTTCTTTGTTAAATACCAGCAATAACTTCCAAAGCACTAAATAAGGTTATTAGTGCAGCTGTTTCCCACCTACAATAAAGTAGTGCATTCCTAACTGGTTGTTGAGGGGGGGTCCCTTATTTATATAAAGACTCCTAGGACCTTCTTAGCACTGTCACCAATGACATAAGGACATCATTTTTGCCAAGATCAATGTGGTTAATTTGTTCTCTGTTATTCCCCATGGCACTGGCCTTGAACGGTTCTATGATTATTTGGTTATAAACAGTGGATTTGACCATTCCAGGGTTAGGTTTTATGCAGAATTGATGGAGGATGTAGTCAAGAACAACTTTATTCATTTTGAAGGTCAGCTGTTTAAACAAAGTACAGGAGTGGCTATGGGGGGCACGGCCCACATGTGCCCCAACTTTTGCCAACCTGGTTATGGCCGAGTGGGAATATAGAAAACTTTTGAGTTTCTTTGAACAGTGTTTATTGTACGGATACTACCTGGATGACATTATTATTTTTGGAAGGGTAGCATGGATGGCCTTTTGGAATTGTTTCCCTATCTGAATAATACAACATCCTTTTTAAAGTTTACAGTCAACACTTCCCTTGAATCTATTAACTACCTGGATGCCACTGTTTCCAAAAATTGACCCCAGCAGAGATTTGAGTCCGCCATTTTTAGGAATCCCCCTTATTCTAACTCATTACTGCATTTCAAATTTGGCACCCTATCTATCAAAAAAGAGCCGTAGTAAATGGCAAATGGTGAGACTTGCATGTATTGTTTCACAACATGAAGTGTTCCTGAAGGAGACGTCAAAATTTAAACTTATGTTTTTGAGTTGTGGATATCCAGGTAGTTGGGGAAGTAATCACAAAAAGAGAACTACTAGTGTTTGGTCCCATTTTTGGGAGAGGGCTAGTGCACCAAGTCTAGATATTGCCTCCAACAACAGGGAGGATTTTGGTAGAACCATAGTCCTTACTTACAGTTTGGACACTAGGGAAATCAGTGGTGTAATTAAAAGGAATTGGAACATTTTAAAAAAGGAGGTGAATGATTTAATATTTTAGGCTCTTCCCCTTGGTTTGTATTTATAAAGAATATTTCCCTTAAAACCTTAATTGAAAGAATAAATGCGGGACATGAAACAGGGAGGATGATTAATTGTGGTAGATGCAACCAATGTAAATATATTTTTGAGGGTTCAACTTTTACTATAGCAGACTATGGAAAAGTTTGCCCAAAGGAAAAATATTACTGGTATAGCTGTTGTGTTGTCTACCCAGCTCAGTGCCAGGTTTGCCTTTGTTTTTATGTAGGGAAGACAGAAAAATCCTTAAAAACATGGATTTATCTGCATATGTACAACAATTCTAACAACAATTTGAACAATGCTTTATACAGACATCTTAAGGATAATGTTTTGCACCACCTTAAGTTTTATATTCTAGGTAGCATTGATGACATTAGTGGGGGGGTCCATGGAAGGATGGTCTTGAATGGAATGACCTGAAGTGGCAACTTAAGTTTGATTCTACCAATGGGCTTGGTCTAAATGAAATGACCTCCATAGGTTCAGTGTTGCTCTTCAAGTCTTCTCAGTATATTTAAATGTATTCATAGAATAAGCTTTTTCAATTGGTTGTGTTTTATCTAGCATTTGTATGATCAGTTCGTGGGTACGAATTGAAACAGCTTTTTTTAGTATTCCATATTGTGTAAGTTTTAAAACTGTGGAAGGTTGTTTACTGTTTTTGTTATTGAGTTAGTATCTGACATTTCTTTTTGTAGTGTTCAATAGTGGTAAGTCATGTGTCACTTTAAGAATTTGATACGGGTTGTTTTTTTTACTTCAGTTGTTCTAATTAATTTAGTTGACATTGTTGTCATCCAGTGAGATGTGATTTATGGTAGTTTGCATTAGTATTTATAAGATGAGTAAATGGCATTTGATCATTCATTCTGAGGAAGTCCAGTTCGGACGAAAGCGCTTAATGTTTTTAACAGTGTTTCATTAAAAGACTTAAAAGGCTAACTGCTACAGCTTCATTTTTTTGCCTTTTACATGGTTTTAAGATTGGAGTGGAGTTTTACTCTACCTTGTAAAAGCAAAAGTGTTGAAAAGAAAACCCTACTAGTTGGATCATCTCCATTACAAAGCAACCCTGTGTAGCCCGCAAATCAGCCTGACAAAATACAAATTTAACAGAGAGGAATGAAAGTTGTTATTATGCAGTCACTGGTGTGCTGCATGTCTTCTTTTCCCTCAGATGGATGAATTTGTAGTAAAATGGGATTTCTCCTTCTCCTTGATGGTGTAACACAGAGTTGGTATATGTAAGAAACAAGGGTGTGGAGTGCAGCCTCACCACATTGCCCCTTGCAAAAATGCCTTTTTCCTGTAAGTATTTAGTCCTGAATGCTGATTGCATTTGGGAGGTTTCAGCCATGTACGACTGCAATTGTGTAAGAACATCTCACATGCATTAGCATTTGCCAGTGAGCCATATCAGAGTGCAGTCTTAAGATAATGAATAATAATATAAAAGTTAAAATCAATGCTGAAACATTTGCTGATGAAACCAGAACAAGTCAGTGTTTTGAAACATGTGCAAGTAGCAGAGCTGGGAAACTCCAGATGTTTCTTGTAGGAATTCAATAACCTAACTAGAATGTCATAAGACTCTCAACCCAATACCTTTACCATCTTCAGTACGGAGCAGTTATCTTATCCTCAGCACTAACCCAGTTTATTTGCATGGCTGCAGAAAAAGAGTTTGTAAGGTAATTAGGCCAAGATGACATTTGGATTGCGGGTTAGAGACTGCCTTCCTTACCAAGGCGTGATCTCAGAGTACAGGCAAAGAGAAAAGGATAGGGGGATTTTAAATGAAAGACCTGTTGCGGTTGAGTTGTTAGTTGTATCTAGAACAGAAGCAGCTGTTAGGAAAAGTATATTAGTAGGGCATATAAAATATTGTATGTTAACTATAGGAACCAATCTGAGGAAGTTAGAAAAGATTGGGAAGAGATACTAGGAAAAGCAATTTACAGGAAAACTATAGGAGGACATATGTATGGCTCCCAAGTATGCAACCAAGTCCAGAAGGTTTAGGATCTTTGCTTGGAAGTGCTTGCATACATATTTTTATACTCCATCAGATATCAAAGAATTTTTCCTTGGGTAGATGGCAAATAATGGAGGTGAGTTGGAGAAGAAATAGGTTACTGGAAACATATGTTTTGGGATTGTAATGAGTTAACAGATTTTAAAAATTCCCTACAGAGTACTCTGCCAGAAATATTCCATGAGCAGATGGCTGTAAGCAAGGAAATCATTCTTTTGAGCCTGTATACAGGATTTGAATTGCCTAGACTTAGTAACGGCTTACTTTTAATTTTGGCCTCCAAAAAAGCAGTTACAGAAAATGGAAATCAAAGTCTACACCAGCTGTATAAAAAACAGATAAAAGAACTGAAAGAGGGATCTTTAGAAAAGGAAATGAGAAAATTACATAGAAGTAAATGGAAATTCTGGGAACAATGCATGCATAATAATCAGGAGGAAGAGTGAGGTTTAAGGGAAGGCAGGAGTCCAGAATTGTTTGTAATGTTGACTAACTATTGTGGCAAAGGAAATATATGTGATATATATTTTGTATTTAAATGGAAAATGTTAAAATGGTTTGTTTTCTCTTTTGTTGATATATGCTTGCATGTGTCTTAAGTGATAATTTAATAAAGGTGGTTAAAATATTTCTTTATAATGTCTGCTCTGGAAGGTATTATTACACTTTAAAAATCAGGCTGTCTGTTAAGCTAGCTGTTGTTTAGCAGTATGTGTATTATTTATTTTATATTTTTGATGTAAAATAGTTCTTATACCTCATGTTTCGGAGTCTCTGTAGGATATGAACTTATTGTTGGCGGAGGTATTTTATATCCAAAATTTAAATTATATAAGTATTTGAAATACACACACACACACACACACACACACACACACACACACACACATATATATATATATATATATATATATATATATATATATATATATAAACACAAATAGATACAGAGGCATAGACTCTTGTAAACACATATATAGAAAGACAGACAGACACACACACACACACACACACACACACACACACACACACACATAAATAATTAAACACACACACACTTGTGCATTAATATAAAGCCATTGTATTGATGGTGTACAATTCAGATGTCTGTGGCCAAATAAACAAACATGTAAATAGTAGCTGTAGAAATATATTTTAGCTCATTACCTTCAGGACCAGTAAAAGTGCAAACTATTACAATTATCCTCCCCCACAGAGACAGATAGACAAACTTATAGCACTTTCCTTATAGAATACAGCTGAGATGTCAGATTTTAATTAAGGGAATGAATGTATATGTAAATAATAACGACTATAATGTATTTCATTTCACTGCTGACAGAAGCATGCAAAAACCTCTACAAGAAACACACATTCAGGCCCCTGCAACTGTTGGTGTTACAGTTGCTTGCATTAATTCTGCTTTATTTTTTTGTTGCACACTAACCATGGCTGCAGTAAAAAAAAATTCAGTTGTACCACCAGTCTGTCCCAGCTCACTAATTCACCTTTTTGGAATGAATTTGCTGGTTTTCCAAGCCCAACTATTAAAGTTTAATAAATTAAATTCTAGGTTTTTCTAAGACTTTGTAGACCTGTGTGACAGCACTTTAATGTATGAGCATCAGCTGATAATTAATTAAGCATGGAAGGCATGACAAAGTGCCAGCACTGAAAAAAACCCTCACGCCTTCAGACATCTTAGAAACACGGCCAAAAAAAAAAATCTAAGATATCTTTAGAGTTTTTTGGTCTTCCACTAATAACTTCATAAACCCAGTCATATATCCCACCAATCCCCATCTCTACAGTCACAATCTGATAAAGCGGCCTCATCATTTAATATCCGCTTTATAAAATCTGTCACATATCCTACCCACAGTATGTAAACCAAGCTTGCCAGAACAAAACCTTTTCCCTTCAACCAATTTTCAACTCTACCAAAAATTGAAAATGAAAACTCCCACTCTGGCTCCTGACAAGCTCCCTGAAAGTATATTAAAATCCAAGCCGGCACACTAGTTTATCTCGTCTCTATTCATACAAACAACTCCATAACCAAAAACAAATTTATCCTACCCTATACACAAAGGCAGCTCCTCAAAACAGTTCAACTAGAGACCAATAGCAATTACCTCCCCTTCATCTAAAATACCAGAAAATGTGTCCAGTCTCAACTAATGAAGTACATTACTGAAAATAACCTCAACACATGACTGGCGGCCTTTCACAGTACAACTACAGCTGTCCTCAGTTTTGCCAAACAGAAATAATGGTTGTCTCATTTCTGCTAATTTCCTTGATCTGTATAAAAACAACTTCAACACAGGTTGTCATACAAAAGTACTTCTGCAACTGTCCTCTCTAGTTCTCAACAGTACCTCTATCTCCTGGCTTGAAACTACCTGTCCAGTAGGTATTAAGTAGTTAAATAGAAACATTACATCGGTTCCTTTCTCCGTGCATCAGTAGGTGCTCTCCAAAGGTCCATCTTTGGTTCCCTACTTTTCAGTATATTTTTGTAAAAAACCATCAGTCTTCTAGTGAGCATGCATCATTGTAGAATACACCAGGGGCTCCCAGATGATCTGCTCTGTTAATACCATATAAAATCTACAAATGCTCCACCCAGGGATCCCTTACTTGTGTCGAAGGCTGGCTCACTATCCAAAAACTATTATTAAGTCTTAAGAAATCGAAGTTAATCTTGTTAGCTTCCAAATGTTTAGCTGAGGAGAAAAAATGCTTTAACATAACCTCTTCCAACAACCCAGAAATCAAACTTAATATCCCTTAAAAGCTCCTTGGTTGTCGTAATCAGTGACAAGCTAAAATATGACCATCACATAAATGAGGCTGTAAAAAATGTACCAAAAACCTGGTGCCCCTTACAGGATCAAACCTTACTTGACTCTGCTAAAAAATATGTTGCTTCTACCTGTTTCCTTCCTGCCCTCCTTAACCCATCTCCAAGTCTTCCATATTACACAAATTCACAGAAATGCAGCATACAGAACCCACCATTGCATTGCACTTAAACAACTTTACTGGCCTCCGTTAAAAGGCTCAGTCACTCTCCCTCTCTCACTCATAACCTCCTGTATCAATCCCAATAAAACATCCTCCAGCATTATTCCCCAGTCAGATTTCTTCAGTTTATGTAGAAGTTATTCATTTTAATATTTAATGTAAATGCCACTGGCAGTTCCCTGTACTCCTCCTTTGTCGCCAGACAATGGAACTTTATCGCTTTTTCTGAAACATCTAAAATAAAAACCTTCAAAACTCATTTTACCTTATGTGCTGCTGGCTGTGCTCATGCTGTACTCCATACTGAAACAAATCCTAGTCCTGCAGAACTCTACTGCTGCTCACCTTTCTTGTACTGTACTCTTTCCTATTTGCTCAGTTAGCAGGGTCTTATCTTTTCTGTTTTACTTAACTATTCTATCCAGGGCAGCCTTCATGCATCTACAGCTGTTCTCATCCTATCATCTTTGACACCTCTTTCCCTTTGCTCAACTGCTTGCAAGCTTGTAAAATAGTACTTAAGTGCGAATATTTTTGCATGTTTGTAATATTGTACTTAAACTTTGAATATTTTTGCTTCTGTCAGAACTGTCTTTATAATATGTATACATTTACTATGTGCAATATATACTTATACACATATACATTTATATATATTTAATCTTACTGTATTTGTACATCAGCTGTATTTCTTGAAATATAGATATTTGTGCTTTACGTATTTTAACTCTGTTTCCTTTAACTGTGGGGCTTTTTTCCCTGGGCCTCTGCTGAAAAGGGCCCATATAGACTATACTGGTAAACAAGTGCAATTGTTGTTGTTGTTGTGTCTTTCGGCTTTTCCTGGTTAGGGGTCGCCGCAGCAGAACTCTGGTCCGCTAATGATTGGCAGTAGATTTTTACGTGCCGAGTTGCCAGGCCTGACGCACAACATTCAATGAAGGTACGTCCATTTACACATATCTCCCCACAGAAGACGCTCTAGCTGAGAATTGAACAGGACAACATCTTACTGTGAGGCGACAATGCTACTGCGGCACCACCAACGTAAACAAGTGCAATAAATAAGTACAATTTAAAAAAAATACACACAGATGTGTGTGCTATTTGTTTAGTTATATTTTGACAGAGTCAAATATAAATTAATAACTCTGTTTATTAATTGCTACTTTAGATGTATGCAAGACAAGTATGATAAATTTGCTTGGGTTTCTCCATAATACTGCATCACGTGTTGTAGGAGTTCTGTTAATGAGAAATATTGACAAAATGGGATATATTCCAGTTATACTTGCAATAGATTGAGCAAGATATTTAGAATCATTTTCTTGCATTACTTGTGGTAAGCAATATACTACTGTACTGTTTCTTTTCATGATTAACTTTAGTTTAGAAATTGTTTGATATTAGAATTGCTCCTTTCTCTTTTATAGTTGTAAAAATATTATTAACAAAATGTATGTTTTTCTATGTCTGGGTGGGCCACAAAAATAGAAGCCTTACTTCTTTTACCATTTCTAAGAACTGTATAAAAACAACAACCGATAACAATTGGAAAGTGCTGTTTGATATAAGTGTATGTCTCCTGAAAATTAGGCTGAAATGGCAGCAGCCTTTAAGAATGATTCCAAACTATGTGCATTAAAATCCAGAGCATGCTTGCTTACATTTGTAGGGCTATCAAATGTTCAGTTATTCTTAGAAATCAAAAATTCAGGTTGCAGTTTGGATACACCAAACTTCTTATTGCAGGCAGAGTCTGTATGATCCAATAGTTAAATTTGCTTACAAGAAGGGTTAAGGGAGAGAAATGCCTCTACGTGTTTCACAGTGGGGGAAAAACTGTCACTCATATTGTGAAGTTCAGACTTTTATCCATACACTTGGTGAACTAGATGCCAGGCACTAGTTCAGCTGATCTGTGTACATTCTTGTGGAGTGGCACATGACTAGGGAGAGAGCTGTTTCAATTTGTCTGGTAGATGATGACTTGGGCTCACATCTTTTTCATGGAGTGAGCTGGACATAAAAATATCACACCCATAGTACTGAAAGGTACTTTAATTCTTATCATTTCATTCATGGTGTGCTGTGTAGCTGTAAGAATTGATAAGACGCTAATATATTGGAATTAACTAGAAACAACTAAAATGAGACTGGAATTAAAGTCTCTCTCTGTTGATTACCCTAATTTGTGTTGAACAGGTGCTGGTCTCTCCTTTACAAGGCAAGTCTTTTTGTACTTTCACAATCAAGTCTGCACACACTGTAGTTCAGTTAACAATATTTTATTAGATGTTAATGTCCAAATACTGTCTTTAATAACAATGCTGATAAACAATAGCAGGCTGCAGAAATTCTGGAATGGTGGATAACAATAACAATGCTGATAAATATATCCAAAGTTTCTACATGCATATTCTGATTCTCCTGAATAATATCAATTGAAACAGTCTTTTCCTCCTAAATAGTATGGATATTTGACCGGACTTCTGTACTCAGGCTTGAGTGTCTGTACTGTAAAGACCATTTTATATATCAGTCCAAATGCTTACTTTACTGACTTCCCTGACCATGTTCGAAGTATAGTGTAATAATAATACTAAAACCCTGTAATGTTTTATACACCTCTTTAGTCTTGGTTTCCAAGCCTTGTCTTGCATGTGTCTCACAGTATATTCTTATCTAGAATTAAATTGCAAGTGCACATATCTTTTCCTTGAGAAAGGAACATTCTATATTTCTATATTTCTACACTTCATGCTTAGCCAGCAAGATTATCTTTTTCCTTTTACTGAACAGTCTTTTCCTGAACTGTATGCATAATTGAAACACAAGTCTGACATTATATTTTTAGGCCTGTTTTACCATTTATTTTATATTATGCCTAACAGTTACTTTAAAATGCAAGCTCTCAGTCTAACAGATTTCCTCAGGTCCCTGACAAAACTTTACAGGGACCTTCTTTTGTAGCTATTTTACATGTATATTATATTTGTTTTACTAGCTAATGTAAACTGATTTGATGTACAGGCTTTATGCCACTTTACTTATAATCTGTATATGTGCAATGATGTCCTTTATGGTTTTAAAGGTATTGTTAGCTAATACTTCCAGCAATGTGGCTAATTTATTTAATTTCTGAGTAGCTTTAACAGCTCCATATGCAGGAAATATACCTTCTCCAGCGATTACCCCATTACCTAGATCTGTAGTCTTTAGAGTCTTTAATTCTAAGTTCTGATGTATGTGTGATATATTTAAAACCTGCACATTATGTTGAAAATCAGTGTCTTTTAATTCTGTGGTTTCTAAACTGATTAGGCCAGGTAATTTTTTTTAACCCTGCTGTTCCAGAAACAGCATGGGGACACATTTTTAACCTGTTTCTGTGAGTCATTAGTTAAGGTAGACAGAGTATAAACTGTTAACCCTGCCTATTTTTCCTATTTCTATATGCTGTAATGGTAAAATTTTGCTGTCTGTTGCCTGTCTTTCCTACCTTATGAACTGGTGACTTATTGTACCGTGATGTCTCTCTCTATTGCAAATAAAACCTTTTCCTGTTGTCCACAGATTTAAATACTCAAACATTGCACTGTTTAGTCCATTTTTTATTATATAGCCTATCATGCATGATGGCTATTTTCTGAAGACTAATTGAAATCGGCACTAGAGGGGGGACACCTTTAGAACTGGCCTTGAAGCAAAATATCCATATATTATATTAACTTGAGTTGGTATACATATGTACACGTATTAAAGTATACTCAAATGATCAACTAAAGATGGACCCCTGCCCTCAAAAAAAAAAAAAAGAATATGTATGTATGTATATCATCATCATCTTTCGGCTTTTCCCATTAGGGGTCGCCACAGTGGATCATCTCTTTCCATTTCTTCCTATCCTCTGCATCTTGCTCTGTCACACCAACCGCCTGCATGTCCTCTCTCACCACATCCATAAACCTTATCTTAGGCCTTCCTCTTTTCCTCTTACCTGGCAGCTCCATCCTTAGCATCTTTTTCCCAATATACCCATCATCCCTCCTCAGCACATGTCCAAACCAACACAATCTCGTCTCTCTTGCTTTGTCTCCAAACTGTCCAACATGAGCTGACCCTCTAATATACTGATTCCTAATCCTATCCATCCTAGTCACACACAGTGCAAATCTTAATATCTTTAACTCTGCCACATCCAGCTCTGACTCCTGCCTTTTTGTCAATGCCACTGTCTCCAACCCATATAACATAGCTGGTCTCACTACTGTCTTGTAGACCTTCCCTTTCACTCTTACTGGTACCCGTCTGTCACAAATCACTCCTGACACTCTTCTCCACCCATTCCACCCTGCCTGTAGTCTCTTCTTCACCTCTCTTCCACATTCACCATTACTCTGAACTGTTGATCACAAGTACTTAAACTTGTCCACCTTTACCAACTCTACTCCCTGCATCCTCACCATTCCTCTACCCTCCCTCTCATTTACACACATATATTCTGTCTTAGCCCTGCTGACCTTCATTCCTCTGCTCTCTAGAGCATATCTCCACCTCTCCAGAGTCTCCTCAACCTGATTCCTACTCTCACTACAGATCACAATGTCATCTGCAAAGATCATAGTCCACGGGGCCTCCTGTCTGATCTCATCTGTCAACCTGTCCATCACCACTGCAAATAAGAAAGGACTCAGAGCTGATCTTTGATGTAATCCCACCTCCACCTTAAACGGATCTGTCACTCCCACTGCAGTCCTCACCACTGTCACACTACCCTCGTACATATCCTGTACCACTCTTACATACTTCTGTGCCACTCCCAACTTCCTCATACAATACCACAACTCTTCTCTAGGCACCCTGTCATATGCTTTCTCCAAGTCTACAAAGACACAATGCAACTCCTTCTGACCTTCTCTGTATTTCTCCAATAACACTCTCAGAGCAAACATCGCATCTGTAGTGCTCTTTCCTGGCATGAAACCATACTGCTGATCACTAATCATACCTCCCTTTTTAACCTAGCTTCTACTACTCCCTCCCATGACTTCAGGCTGTGACTGATCAATTTTATCCCTCTGTAGTTACTGCAGCTCTGCACATCACCCTTATTCTTAAAGATAGGTACCAAAACACTTTTCTCCACTCCACAGGCATCCTCTGTCTTTCCAAAATTTCATTAAACAATCTAGTTAAACATTCCACTGCCATTTCTCCTAAGCACCTCCATGCTTCCACTGGGATGTCATCTGGGCCAGCAGCTTTTCCATTCTTCATCCTCTTCATAGCTGTCCTTACTTCCTCCTTGCTAATCTGTTTCACTTCCTGATTCTCTATCTCCAACTTTCTCTCTTTCTCATTCTCTTCATTCATCAGCCTCTCAAAATACTCTTTCCATCTACTCAACACACTCTCCTCTCTTGTGAGTACCTTTCCCTCACTATCCTTTATCACCCTTACTTGCTGCACATCTTTCCCAGCTCTGTCCCTCTGTCTAGCCAGTTGGTACAGGTCCTTTTCTCCCTCTTTAGTGTCCAGTCTCTCATACAACTCTCCATACACCTTATCCTTAGCTTTTGCCACCTCTCTCTTTGCCATGCGCCTCATCTCCTTATACTCATGTCTACTTTCTTCATCTCTTTGACAATCCCACTTCTTCTTCACCAGCCTCTTCCTCTGTATACTCTCCTGTACTTCCTCATTCCACCACCAGGTCTCCTTGTCCTCCTTCCTCTGTCCAGATGTCACACCAAGCACCTTTCTAGCGGTCTCCCTTACTAGTTCTGCTGTAGTTACCCAGCTATTCAGTAACTCTCCACTGCCTTCCAGTGCCTGTCTTAACTCTTCCCTAAACTCCACTTCACAATCACCCTTTTTTAACTTCCACCATTTAATCCTTGGCACTGCTTTCACACTCCTCCTCCTTTTCTTGATCCACCAACATCATCCTACAGACCACCATTCTATGCTGCTTAACTACACTTTCCCCTTCCACCACTTTACAGTCTCCAATCTCCTTCAGACTGGCCCTCCTACATAGGATATAATCCACCTGTGTGCATCTTCCTCGAATCTTGTATGTCACCCTATGCTCCTCCCTCTTCTTAAAATACGTATTCACCACAGCCATGTCCATCCTTTTTGCAAAATCCACAATCATCTGACCTTCTTCATTCCTCTCCTTAACACCATACCTACCCATCACTTCCTCATCCCCTCTGTTCACTTCACCAACATGCCCATTAAAGTCCACTCCAATCTCTAGTCTCTCACCCTTGAGTACACGCACCACAACTTCATCCAACTCTCTCCAAAATTTCTCTTTCTCATCCATCGCACACCCAACTTGTGGAGCATATGCACTAACAACATTCATCATTACACCATTAGTTTCGAGCTTCATAAACATCACTCTGTCAGACACTCTCTTCACGTCTAAAACACTCTTGGCATATTGTTCCTTTAGTATAACCCCTACCCCATTTCTCCTGCCATCCACACCATGATAGAACAATTTGAACCCGTTTCCTAAACACCTGACCTTACTTCCCTTCCATCTGGTCTCTTGCACGCACAATATATCAACCTTCCTTCTCTCCATCATATCAGCTAGCTCTCTTCCTATACCAGTCATACTGCCAACATTCAAAGTTCCTACCCTCACTGCTACACTCCTAACCTTCCTCCTCTCTTCCTGCCTTCAGGCATGCCTTCGCCCTCCTCTTCTCCTTCGGCCAACAGTAGCCCAATTTCCGCCAGCACCCTGTTGGCTAACAGTACTGGTGGCGGTCGTTGTTAACCTGGGCCTTGACTGATCTGGTATGTTAAATTCTATGTAAAACTGACACTGTACCCTGTCATTGTTGTTCTTGTTTTATTGGAGCTTTTCTCCCCGGGCCTCTGCTGAAAATGGGCTCACACCCAGACGGACTATCCCGGTCAACAAATGTAAAATAAAAGTAAATAAATAAAATTTAATTATTTTATTTACCTTTTTAATTTTATGTGCTGTAATGTATGTCTGCCTTTTAAATTCATGTCTTAAATATCCTGTAAATATTTAAGAGCTGTAATAGTGTTTTTTAAAAATTTATGCTCTCTGTATTTCAGAGCTGTACCTTTGCATGCTCTGTCAGTGTCCTTTTAACTTTCTGACTGTTGTACAATAATTATGTATTAAGTGCACTGTAATCTGTAAATTAACAAATTAAGCTTGCCCTGTTATGCCTTGAGTATATTGAATAACTATTTCTACATATTCTTTAGATAACTTATTTTAACAAGACTGTCACAAATAATTCTGTCTCTTTATCCTTAAACTAATGACTGAATCATGTGAAGCATTATATAATTGCATGTTGCAACTGAGTATGAATGTTACATTCTGAAATCTGACTGAAATGTACTACACTTGAACTCATAACCAAGTATGAATGTCATATTCTGAAACTTGACTGACATTTACATTGTTATATTCTGAAATTTGACTGAAATTTACATGAAAGTGATACATACTTATACTGAACATTTGAAATAGCTGTGTATATTCTGGAAACTATTTCTAGACTATTCTAAACTAATACTAAAGAAATATTTTTTGCCGGTGTTACCTAAACACAGATAAAAGCATAACTGAAAACTGGCAAATGTTATATTCTGAAAAGTAAACTATTAATACCTTTTTTAGTCAGTATTGTCTGAACATAGATAAAAACATAAACTTAAAAGTAGTGCTGTTATACAATTGCTTGAAAACATGAGAACATTTACATAAACATTGGAGAAGTAACTAAAACATATTTTCTATAGATAGTTGAGTTGTGCACCACAGCTCTTGCCAAATTTAGGCCTTACTCTGCATTGTCCCAGTCGCTGCTGAGGTATTGGAGGGTATTTGTAATGTCCACATGTAGCAGTCTGTCTTAAGTCCTTCAAACCTCCATTTTTTCATCTTTTGTGCAAGGCTGGGTGAATAATATTTTTGACTGTATTTAAAATCATTCCTAGAAATTATTTCCTGCAAAGCACAAAAAAAAAAAAAAAAAAAAAAAACAGTATCAGGTCCTTAAAATAACATTTACAGATTTAACAATTATAAACTGATAGTATTGCTTGTTGCCCTGACTTTATTTACATTTTTTCTGCATGAAATAAACATATGCTGCTAATAAATTTTTGAAAGTCTGTAAGCAAACTGATAATATACTATAGTGAACTAAACCAATGTAACTAATAAATACATTGCTTGTTGTCCTGACTTTATTTATATTTTTCTCCATGAAATAAACATACATTCTTGTAAATTTGTAAGCAAACTAATAATGTACTATTGTTAACTAAACTAATGTTACTAATACATTCTTGCAAGTCTAACTGAACTGATAATGTACTACAGTGAAATGGAAAGGCAGTAACTTTATTATTAAATCAAACGGAAACCTCAGTGGCATTGTTTTTTTTCTGTCATAACCTCAAATGAAACTAAAGTAGTAATTTAACACTGTATTACTATTTCAACATTTTTTTGCATTTCTGCACCTCTATAAAATTAATATTAACTGTTGAACTTTCTGCGCTTGCTGTCGTGACCCTCAGGTCCTAACATACTGTTCTGTCTGTGAAACTCCACTCACTGTCTTACCATAGCCGTTTTTTTAGCTGACATCATTTCATTTTTCAGTACTGCTAAATGCTGCAAGGATTAAATAGTAACAACTGTAACTGTATAAAATGTCACTAAAAATATTAAATTGATTTTTACCATACTGATTTTTTTAGCATACAGTATGGTTTGGCATACATTGATAACATGTCCATACCTAGTATGAAGCTGTTACCACTAGAAATGTTGGCTGCTGTAATCTTTGACCCTTTAAATCCTGACAAAACTGCAGTCATGTCCTCTAATAAAAGTCTATTTGTAACTGAAGTTGATTTGTCTGTATTAATCACTACTTTGTTCCATAATTTTTCTGTAAACAATGAAATATTTTCATTTATTTTAACCTTAAACTATGACAGATAAATTCTCTGGTTTGGTGCAGGACTGCCACACCCTTTATAGATAACCTGATTTTTTTTATAGTACTTTCTTATTTACTTTGCTCTGCAATCTGTGTATCATTTACTTTATCAGATTGTTCAAAGTCTGCACACTGATCCCTCTAATAACTTTTAACTTTAAATGAACATTTCCAGAACAGAGTTTTTAGACTGTTTTATAGTTATCTGGAGGTTTTTAAACTTTGTATTGCTTCTTGGCTGTGTGATGTCACAGTGGAAACATTAAAGTTTGTGGGGGTTGTGAAGTACTTTAATTCATAGCATTTCATTCATGGTGTGCTATGTAGGTGTGAATTAAGTATGTGGTAATGATAAGTAGGCAGTCCCTGCATAGAGCTGAGAGGAGTATGGTGGTGGTGGTGGAGGGGGGGGCAGAGAGACTTCTGTATAACATTTGTAGTGGTTTCTCTTGAATTTCAAGGTTGTTTTCTCAGGGTACAATAGTTAGGGGAGTTTGTCAGCATAAAGAAGGCTATGAATAATTATATCCATGCCTGATTAGTTGTTATTTCAGGATTCCTTTTTTTGTGTCATGGTAATTTATGTTCTGAAATACCTAATAATATATATTGGTATGCATGGTGTATAACTGAATAGTTCTGATGTCTGTGAGTTGGCTAAGGTCACATACAAATACTTGGCCCAAATGAAGTTTGCCATCTGTGATATTCCAGATTTTATTGTGGTTCTGTGAGCTAGTAGCACCATATTTTAATAGTGTGCAAACATTATCCACATAATAACACTGAATATTACTAAATGTCATGCTTTTCTTACAGGGCTGCTCATACTTCAACTCGAATGCAGTTCCTCTGAAGTTGTCATTCATCAATGCCGATCCATTGGGAGACAATATCAATGTGATTTTTAAGGTACTGCTCAAATTAATATATAAAAAAACACTGATCAGGAGTGATGGTTTAAGGATGATTAATAATGCTAATTGTAGATAGTTATGCAGAGCATATTATCCTGAAGGCAGGAACATTATATGAGGCATTTAAAGCCATTTTACAGTGCATTGAAAAAATGCAAAGAAACATTTTGACTGTAATGCTAAAACTTTTCTGCCTATTGTAAATGAAGAGATGGTTGATAAACCAATGTTAATCTTATGGTGATGTTTTTATTGAAAGAAGTTTACAGAAGGTACCTAGAAGGATTCACCTGATTTATCCTTTTCTCAAGAAATACCATAGGTTTTATTTTACATCCAAGAAACTAGGCAGAGCAAATGAACCACTGGTTTAAGACTTGACATGGAACCTCATGAAGAAGCACTCTGTTATCCCACTCTCCAGTTTATCCTGTACTCTACTCTCTATCTTGCAGTGTACCACCTTGTAATGCACTGTACCTCATAATCCTACTCTTTGTCTCTTGAGCCTGAATTATGATGCCATATCCAGAAACGTATTACCTTATTCTACAGTGTACTTCCTGATCCAGTACAACATCTCCTGATTCTGAACTGTAGCTACATGTCCAGCATTGTACTTCTGTAACCAGCAATGTGCCTCATGATCCTGCACTGTCTCTCCAGATCCCAAACTGCAGCTCTTTGGCCAGTCATGTATCATCTTGCAATGCATTGTACCACTTTATCCCACAAAATGCCTCATAATCTTGAATACTATCTCCTGGTCCCAAACTGTATTTCTTTATTTTGGACTATATAGCCATGTGTTGTACTGCAAATGATTTTCACCTGTACTGTACATTCTTATATTGGACTACAGCTCTCTATTCTGTACTGTACCATTTTTATCATTCACTGTGCCACATTATGCCACACTGTAGCTCCTTCTCATGCAATGCAGAGCCTGCACTGTGTTGCCTTATCATGTTACAGATCATTACCTTGCAGTTAGCTACTTACTCTGTACAGTAATGCCTTGTTTTGCACACTTTACCTTATTCTACACAGTGTACATCTTTATCATGCACTAAATTACCTTATCCTGCACTGTACCTCCTCATCCATACTACATCTCCTGGAAACTACTTTGTACCTCTTTATTCTGTATTGTAGCATCTCCTCCTGTACTGTACTTCCTTACATTGTACTGTTAATACTGGAATTTCATCTGAAAGATCTAGTAAAGGGCTTGAACCTTTCTAATTTTTATCCAAGATGCAGATATGCTTATGAGTAAACCCTTAACACTGTCATTGGCTTTGGACATTTTTAAGTTAAGATCACAAATAAAAATTTTTTTTAATTCAGGGAATATTTATTCAAATCAGCTTATCATCCTGTCACTGATCCAAAATCATAATTATAAAATAAGGTTTATTGCTTGCAAAAAATAGGAAATGCACAGGATATAAACAGATCCATGATAACGGTTTCCCAAAATAACTCATAATATATGACTGAGAAGTATGTTTAAAACTATACATACTGTGATGTTATTGAGAGTAACTTTTTCTTAGGGCTTCTCAGTGCATCACTACTAGTGTATCTGTATTACTCACAAGCACAAATACGAATCACATTAGAATTAGTAACTTCCCTATTAGTTTATAATACTACTATAACATAATCAATATAGTTCAGTCTTTTCAAGACAGGGAAATGTCGCAACTTTTTCAGTTTCTTATATTCTTTCTAACAGTAACATTTATGAATTTAATGTTTCAAAGCCAGAAGATAAACAGGCTTCAATTATCATGCAAAAGGAAGCTATTCTTACATTTAGCCTACAGATCAGAAGCCCAAATATTATTAATCCAAGAAACCCACATGCTCAACTCACAATGGCAAAATTTTAAGGAAAAATGGATTAAAAATATAATTAGAGCTTGGGCCAGCACTAAAAGTGCTGGAGTGGGAATAGTGATGGATAAACAATTCTCAGGCACTATTACAGATAGAAATTTTGATAGTGAAGGGAGGTGGTGTTACATTAAGTGTAAGATTAAAGAATTATAGTTAATCTTTACACTCCTTGTTCCAATCAATTTGACTTATCAAAAATATATAATTTATTAAGCAAGTATGATACAAGCTAAATCATTTTGGGGTAACTGGATTGTAATATTAAATCTTAAAATGTAAAAACAGCTAATACTTATTATAAAGATGGGAAAGCAGCCTTATCTATTCTAGATTTAATGCAAAGATATGACCTTTCAGACCAACTAAATTTGCTGATTCTGATAAAAATAAGTACTCCTTTTTCTCATCTTGCCACAAGACATGGATGAAGTTCATCATGTTACACTGCTGCAGTCATTACACTTGGGTTATCCTGCCGTCAGGCGGTCCCTCAGTCGGCCTGAGTTCCAAAGTCTTGGTCCGGCGTTGGTTGCTGTCGCTTCTTCCCTGACGTCAGTGCGACAGGGGTATATAAGATGCAGCTGACGCCATTTTCTTCAGTCTTTCTTGCCACGTGGTGCCCGAAGCAAAAGTTCGCAAGTGCCGGTCGGCCGACTCCTGCGATTTTCATTCCGAATCCAGAACCGAAGTCTTCTACAAAGCTTAGTATCCCGTTGGGGAAACTTTTTCTTGCCTCAGACCGATGTCAGTAAAAGTTAATAACTGTATTTCTTGTGGGAAGCAAATACCTCATAAGGATTTCCATTCTTATTTTATCCCATGCCTAGGCCCAGACCACGATGTCCCAGGTTGTCGGCTTTGTGCTAGGTTTAACAAGCGCACTATTAAATGTCGGTTTGATTTTACCTGACATTATTTTGGCAGAAAATTCAATTACAGCATGCTGTTGGAACTACCGATGATCGGAATACACAAAAAGCGCAAAGACAAGGACAGACATCCGAGGCCCAAAACTGACGACGAAGCCTCTTCTAGGCCAGTCGCCGGTTCTCTGGTTTTCAGCGAGGGCCTTCGCTGCCCCTGACGACCGCTAATTTAGAACCACAGGCCGCCTCTGACTCCCACGTGGAGATGGCTGGGCCTTCGGACACACCAGATTTACAGCCTACCAAGACTATCTCTTCAGAGGGATCCGGAGTAGCTGAACAACCCGTAGCTTCAGAGGGTGTTTTCAGACCTACTCAGTTAACCATTAAATCTTCTGCTAAGTCTAAAACCCCCTTAAAAACAAAAAAACAACTTCAGCATTCACCAGGACAGGCCTCCATGCCTAAGAAACAAATGCTCAAACTGGCCGAAGACTTAATTACTCTGATCAGGGGGTCCCATCCCCCTCCTGATAAAAGGCCTAGACAGGATGCAGACTATGACTCATCCAACCAGGTATCCATCTCTTCAGATTCATCCTCAGACCTAGGATACTCTTTACCCCCCTTATGAGGATTCTGATGCTGAGGAATCAATTCCTTCAGCCTCTCCGCCAGAGGACTACTCCTTTGGGGAAACCTTACATACCATGAGGGAGCATTTCCATTGGGAGGGCCAGGATTATTCAGAATCCAAGAAAAGGCTCAGAGATTTCCTTTTATTACCTCAACACAGACCCCTTGCTATTCTGCCAGTGTTAGATATTGTGGATGATGTGTATTCTGAATCCAGTTTAAATCCTGATTCTTTACCTCCTGCTCCAGTTAAGCCAGACAGATACTACAGAGTCCCTGACTCTCACAAATTTCTTTATAAAAGCCCTGTTGCTGACCCTAAAACTATTTCCCAGGGTCCCAAAGGGGTAAAGGCTTCTTCAGCAAAAAATCCAGTTCCCTCTGATGCTTCTGAATTAAGATCCTCCTAATTATAAGGAAATATGTTTTATTTGGTTTGTAAGAAAGTTATTAAGTTGCCTAGGGTACACAGTAAATGAAAGAAGTCAAAACTAGTGCCCTCACAAGAGATAATATTCCTGGGTGCCAGCTTAAATACAACGGCCCAGATGACTTATCTCACACCAGGCAAGCAAGGACAACTGACTCAATATTTTCAATTGATGGCAACAAAGACCCAACTCCCTGCAAGAACAATTCTGCAGGCCTTGGGTTACATGGCATCTTGCATACTACTAATTCCATATGCCAGACTGCATATGAGGAAACTGCAATGGTACCTAAAGAGTGTCTGGTCTCAACACTGTCACAGTTTGGAAACAGTAATACCACTAATTTCTTGCCTTCAATAGGAGTTTCAGTGGTGGGCTCAAGCCTGTCACCTCAACAAGGGACAGCCTTTCACTCAACCCACAGCCAGGCAAACACTGACAACAGATGCATCGGATTACGCCTGGGGAGCACACATGGCAGGAACATGTATTCAGGGCAAGTGGCCCGCAGAACAAAGGCATCTTCACATCAATCAAAAAGAGATGCTAGCTGTACAAAATGTCCTTATAGCTTTCAAGGACCTTCTGCATCCAGGACAACTACTATTAAAGACAGACAACACCACATTTATGTGGTACATAAACAAGCAAGGGGGCACTCATTCTTATCCCCTCTGCAGACAAGCCATGACCTTGTGGAACACAGCTCTAACCTATCAAGTTCATCTGCAAGCACAATTCCTGCCAGGAGAGAAAAACACACTGGCAGACGACTTAAGCAGAAACATCATGGATAAGCACGAGTGGAAATTACATCCACAAATACTCAGGATGATAACAGAAAAATGGTGGAGCCCGGAAATAGATCTGTTTGCATCCCCAATGAACTGCCAGCTACAGAAATTCTGCACAAGGACTTACCCCCCACAAGCATGGAAAGTGGATGCCCTCTCATTCAGCTGGAAAAACCTACAAGTATATGCTTTCCCACCACTACCTCTCCTTTCAAAGGTACTCATAAAAGCCAGGCAAGAAAAGCCAAAGATGATCCTGATTGCCCCAGACTGGCCACGCCAGCACTGGTACCCAATCTTAAAGAATTTAGCACAGGGTCCATCCTGGATTTTGCCTCAAATCCCACATCTTCTGACTCAGCACAACAATCAGATACTTCACAGCCAGCCCAAGACTTTAAACCTGGCTGCATGGCAGATTCCTTAGTCAAGCAAGCAATGCCTCTCTCCAAAGCTGTTATGGATGTCATTCTGGAGGCCAGAAGGCCGAGCACCAGGAAAGCCTATTCAGATGAATGGAAGAGATTCTGTGCCTGGAACCAGGCTCACAGCCTTGACCCTCTTGCCCCAAATATTCTTCAGATACTACAATATTTAACTGAGATGCTGGACAAAGGCCTCTCCTTTTCATCCATCAAGATCCACGCCTCTGCCATCTCTGCTCATTACAACACGGACCCACCTATTTTTTCTAATCCTTTGCTAAAACAGTACCTCAGAGTGGCTAAAAACATAAGACTGCCCCATAGAGCACCAACTCCAACTTGGGACCTCAACTTCGTGTTGGAAAAATTAACTTTACCTCCTTTTGAGCCAGCTAACTCAGCAGATTTAAAATATGTCTCTTGG
Source organism: Protopterus annectens (assembly GCF_019279795.1). NCBI lineage: Eukaryota > Metazoa > Chordata > Ceratodontiformes > Protopteridae > Protopterus > Protopterus annectens. Next base: position 271,926,933 of record NC_056739.1, read on the forward strand.
AAAACTGTTCTGCTCTGGGCAATAACCTCAGCATGAAGAGTTTCAGAATTACAGGCAGTAATGGCAGTGGAACCTTTCATCATTTTCCACCAAGACAGGGTGTCTTTAAGAACAAACCCTACTTTTATGCCAAAGGTGGTGTCAAGTGTGACTCTAAACTAAACTATTCACTTGCCAACTTTTTATCCAAATCCACAGAATAAAGGAGAGAGACTTCTGCATTCCTTGGACATACACAGGCAGTTACGCTTCTACTTGGACAAAACGAAAGCTTTCAGAAAAACTAAGCAATTGCTTGTAGCATATGCTGCAGGAGCACAGGGAAAAGCCATTTCAAAACAGACCATTTCAAAATGGATAGGACACTATATACGTTTCTGCTATACACACCATGGGAAAACTGTACCTAACAGCATTAGGTCTCATTCCACCAGGGCAACAGCCTCTTCAACTGCCTATCTCAGAGGAGTACCTACCAAGGACATTTTGGAAGCAGCAACTTGGAGTTCTGTACATACCTTCACCAAGCATTACCATCTGCCTCTTTACTCTAAATCCAGAGCTGGCTTTGCCACTGCAGTGCTGCAGGGCCTTATAGCTACCCCTAATGCCTTATAGAACCAGCCACCCTACCTCAACTTTGGGATTCTACCCAAGTGTAATGACTGCAGCAGTGTAACACGATGAACATAGTACAGTTTTGTACCTACCATAAATGTAGATGTTAGTGTGTATACACTGCTGCAGTCTAGTTTACCCTCCCTCCTTCCCCTCTTACTTGCTGGTACGTACCTTAGTCTTCTACCCTTTGCTACCTATGGGGAGTATTTGCTGGTAACTGAAAGTTTTTGATTGCTTTTCTTAGGTATGGTTTATTAGCAATTTGCATTGCCTACATTTTTGGGGGCACCTGACATCTGGGGCAAGAACAACTAAAGAAAATGGCGTCAGCTGCATTTTATATACCCCTGTTGTACTGACATCAGGGAAGAAGCGACAGCAACTGATGCCGTACCAAGACTTTGGAACTCAGGCCGACTGAGGGACCGCCTGACGGCAGGATAACCCAAGTGTAATGACTGCAGCAGTGTATACACTTGAACATCTACATTTATGGTAGGTACAAAACTGTACTTTCTTCGTGTTTCACTGTTGCAGTCATTACATTTGGGTAATCTGCTGTCAGGTTGCCCTCAGTCAGCCTGAATAACAAAGTCTTGGGTCCTGCTTCGGTTGCTGTCTCTTCTTCCATGACGTCAGGTCGTCAGGGGTATAAAACATGCAGCCAATGCCATTTTATTCAGTTTTTCTTGCAGCGTGGTGTCCGAAGCAGAAGCAGTTAGCAAGTGCTGGTCAGCCAACTCCTGAAATTTTCGTATTCGTGTTTCAGAACCGAAGTTTGCAAACTAAAGCTAAGTACCCCATTGGGGAAACTTTTTCTTGCTCCTTACCGATCTCAGTAAAAGTTAATAATTGCATTACTTGTGGGAAGCAAATACCTCATAAGGATTTTCATTTGTACTGTATTCCTTGCCTAGGCCCAGATCACAACGTGCCTTGCTGTCGGTTTTGTGCTAGATTTAACCAACGCACTATTAAGTGTTGGTATATTTTTGCTTCTAAATATTTTGGCACAAGATTTAATTATCCTAAAATGTCGTCGGTTAGCAATCCGACTACCGGAGTTCACAAAAAATGCAAAGAAAAAGACAGAGACAGACCGTTGAGGTCCAAAACCAACGACAAAGCTTCTCCTAAGCCAGTCGCTGGTTCACCAGTACTCAGTGAGCCGCTTTTGCAGCCCCTGATACCCGCTACTTTTGAGTTGCAGGCCTCTACCGAGACCCATTCAGAGTCCGGTATGCTGCGAGATTCTCAGAGTATTGAACCCGCGGATGCCTCTCCCTTGGATGGGTCCGGAGCTGCTGAGCAGGCACCGGCTTCTAAGGGTGTTTTTAGGCCTCAAAACTTTTATGTTAAACTGATGCCAGCAACAAAAAAGGTCAAAAACATCTATGTCTAAAAAGCCGATGCATGAGCCACATGCTCAGGCCCCTTTGCCTAAAAAACAGATGATCAAAATGGCTGAGGATATAATTACCTTGATCAGGGGTCCCCCCCAAGGCACTGATTATGAATCTTCCATCCCATCTGCATCTCCTCTTGAGGATTACTCTTTTGGAGAGACTTTGCATAGTTTAAGGGAACATTTTCACTGGGAGAGTCAGGACTTCTTTGAATAAAAGAGGAGGCTTGGGTATTTCCTTCTTCTTCCTCAGCATAGGCCTTTGGCAATACCTCCTGTATTAGACATTGTTGATGATGTGTTTTCGGAATCAAGCATGGCTCCTGATTCCCTGCCTCCAGCTCCTAGTAAGCCAGACAGATATTACAGGGTTCCTGACTCCCACAAATTTCTATTCAAAAATCCTGCTGCTGATCCTGAGACTTTCTCAGAGTCCCAAGGGTGTAAAGGCCTCTACAGCCAAAAATCCTACCCCGTCTGATAGAAATTCCAGGGCGCTAGATAGATGGTGAAAGAAGGTTTATACGTCTGCAACCTTGGCAATCAGGGCTTTAAACTGCCAGTTTCATAGCTTAAATATCAACAGCATGTTACGGGCTTACTGAAACAGAAAATGATGTTGATTTCTGACTGTGTGGAAAATAAAGAGTTACAGGAATTATTGCACTCAGCAGAACAGGTTGGAAAGCATACTTTGCAATGTGGTTTTGATCCCTTGGAGGCCTCTTGTAGGGTCACCATTACTGGATCTGTGATTAGAAGGCATGCCTGGCTCAAGGAGCAAAATTTGCCTGATCATGTTAAAGCTAAATTGTTGAATGCCCCTTTGCAGCATGATACTCAGTTTGGTAATAAGGCAGAAGAGATGTTAAAGAAAATGGAAGACAAAGCTAAATCTATGCAAACTGTAAAAGATTTCTTGCAAGTGCAGCCACCCAGGTTCAGTAGACACCAGCCTACTAAAATTTGGTCCTTTCCTGTGTCCAACAGAGTCACTCAAGGCAAATCCAGATGCTCAAAAAGCTCAAGATACCAATCACAGGGTTCTTACAGGTCAAAGCAATGGGGTGCCTCCACCTCCAAATCTGGAGGAAGCAAAACACAACCCTACAGTAAGCAGTCTCAATGACTTTCCTCTACCATCACCAAGCACTTTTCTTTTGGCAGCCCCCTTGGGGGGAAAACTAGCACTTTATGCTCAAAATTGGCAGCTAATTATCCAGGACAAGTGGGTATTAAACATAGTATCCCAGGGGTACAGATTTCATTTCCATACTTTGCCAATTCCAAACGGATGGCCAGATCTGCCACAAAACCAGTGGGCAGAGGCCCAGAAACAAGTCATGTCCCTCATGGATATGGGGGCTATTCAACCGGTACCAGAAAAGGGAAAAGGACAAAGTTTTTATTCAAGACTTTTCCTGGTACCCAGAAAAGACAATTCATGGCATCCAATACTGAACTTATTGATTTTGAACACGTTCCTGGACATTCCAAAATTCAAAATGCAGACTTTACAACAGCTACTGCCTATGGTAGGCAGGAATTCTTGGCTAGTAACTCCAGACTTAAAACAGGCATATCTGCATATCCCAATAAGGGAATCATGCAGAAGATACCTCCACTTCAAAGCAGGTTTTTTGCATTACCAATTCTCTGCACTGCCCTTTGGCGTATCTACTGCGTCCAGGGTCTTTACAAAGTGCCTGGCACCAGTAGTCGCATTCTGCAGGCAAAGAAGCATTCAAATGTATCCTTATCTGGACGATTGTCTCATTCAAGCAGAGGACAAGGACACTCTTCTTCAACATCTGGCGTTTGTAAAAAAGGCTTCTAGCATGCCTGGGGTACACCGTAAACGAAAAGAAATCACAACTGGTACCCTCTCAAATAATTGCATTCCTGGGTGCAAGCTTGAATACAACTGCCCAGATGGCTTACCTCACGCCAGAGAAACAAAGGCAACTGACAACATACTTCAAACAAATGGCAACAAAAACCCAGTTATCTGCAACACAAATTCTGCAGGCTTTGGGCTTCATGGCATCCTGCATTCTACTAATTCCATATGCAAGACTGCATATGAGAAAACTTCAGTGGTACCTTAAAAGTTTATGAAGTCAACATTGTCACAGTCTGGAAACAATGATTCCTCTCATTCCCTGCCTACAACAGGAGTTTCTTTGGTGGGCAGAGACATGTCACTAAAACAAGGGACCATCATTCACTCTACCCCTGCCACCCAAACCCCAACTACAGACGCATCAGACTATGCTTGGGGGGCCCACCTGGTGGGGAGATGCATTCAGGGCAAATGGGCCCCAAACCAAATGCATCTGCATATCAACCAGAAAGAGATGCTAGCTGTACAGAATGCTCTGACAGCCTTCAAGGACTTACTTCATCCAGGACAACTACTGATAAAGCTGGACAACACCACAGTTATGTGGTACATAAACAAGCAGGGGGGTACCCACACCTACCCCCTTTGCAGACTAGCCATGGCCTTGTGGAACACAGCCTTGACTTACCAAATACATCTTCAAGCTCAATTCCTGCCAGGAAAACAAAATACTCTGGAAGACGACCTAAGCAGAAGTCTTATGGACCCACAGAAATGGAAACTGGATCCACAAATCTTCAGCATTTTAACACAGAAATGGGGGAGCCCAGACATACATCAATTTGCATCTCCCCAAAATTATCAGTTGGACAAATTCTGCACAAGAACTCATCACAAAAAAGCATGGAAAGTGGGTGCTCTATCCTTCAGATGGAAAAAAACTATCAGTCTATGCCTTTCCCCCTCTGCCTCTACTCTCCGAGGTCTTACTAAAAGTCACACAGGAAAAACCAAAAATGATCCTGGCTGGCCTTGCCGGCGCTGGTATCCACTTCTAAGGAATATGTCTCAACTTCCTTCATGGTACCTGCCTCAAATACCTCATCTACTGTCTCAACAGAACAATCAAATTCTGCACACTCAGCTCCAAACTCTGAATCTTGCAGCATGGCTGATCAATTAATTTTTCAAACAACACTTCTCAGTAAATCTGTGATGGATGTCATTTTGGAAGCCAGAAGGCCTTGTACTAGAAAATCTTATGCTGACAAATGGAAGAGATTCTGTGCTTGGAACCAAGCACAAGGAACAGACACAGCAAAGCCCAATATTCCTCAGATTTTACAATATTTGACTGGGATGCTTGACAAGGGCCTATCTTTATCTTCAATAAAAATCCATGCCTCTGCCATCTTGGCTCATTACAACACAGAGCCTCCCTCTTTTCTCATCCTCTGCTTAAAAAGTATCTTAGAGGGGACAAAAATTTAAGGCCTCCCAGAAGATCACCAACTCCTGCATGGGACTTCAATTTTGTGCTGGAAAAACTCACCCTGCCTCCTTTTGAACCAGCAGCTACTGCGGATATAAAATTTTTATCTTGGAAAACAGCTTTTCTCTTGGCAGTCACTTCAGCAAGAAGGGTTTCAGAACTACAGGCCCTCATGGCAGTGGAGCCTTTTATTATATTTTACCCGGACAGGGTGTCCCTCAAGACCAATCCTTCTTTTATGCCTAAGGTGGTATCCAGTGTGGCTCTTAACCAGACCATTCACCTGCCAACATTTTACCCAAATCCGCAGAACAAGGGGGAGCAGATTCTGCATTCATTGGACATACACAGACAACTAAGATTCTACTTAAACAGGACCAAATCTCTAAGAAAGTCTGAGCAATTACTGGTAGCATTTGCTGCAGGGTCAGAGGGGAAGGCTATATCAAAGCAAACTATTTCTAAGTGGATAAGCCACTGCATTTGCTTCTGCTACTTGCACCATGGTAAACTTGTGCCCAGGGGGATCAGATCACACTCCAGCAGGGCTGCCTCTCCTTCAGCAGCTTTTCTCAGAGGGGTTCCAACCAAACACATTCTAGAAGCTGCTACTTGGAGCTTTGTTCATACCTTCACAAAGCATTATCATTTGCCTTTCTTCTCCAAATCCAAGGCAGGCTTTGCCACTGCAATTCTGCAGGGCCTCATAGCTGCCCCTAATGCTGTTTAGTTTCATCCTCCCATCCATAGCTTTGGGATTCTACCCAAGTGTAATGACTGCAACAGTAAAACATGAAGACTTTAGTACAGTTATGTACACTTACCATAAATGTAGATGTTCGAGTGTATTCACTGTTGCAGTCGGGGTTACTCACCTGCCATCCCCCTTTCTATACTTTTACTTTCCTTCACTATACACAAAAGCCTTTGTGGTGTATTTGCTTTTAGATGAAGGTAAAGTGTATGTTGCTAAAAGTGCATTTATATATATTTACTGTTTATTTATATACATATACATATATATATATATATATATATATATATATATATATATATATATATTGTTTTGCTCCCCATTTGGGGGCACCTGACATCTGGGGCAAGAAAAACTGAATAAAATGGCGTCGGCTGAATGTTTTGTACCCCTGACGACCTGATGTCATGGAAGAAGAGACAGAAACCGACGCAGGACCCAAGACTTTGTTATTCAGGCCGACTGAGGTCAACCTGCCAGCAGATTACCCAAACGTAATGACTGCAACAGTGAATACACTCGAACATCTACATTTATGGCAAGTGTACACAACTGTACTTTAAGAATAGACTTCTTTTATATCAAACTCTTACATTCTATATTTAACCTAAAAGCTGAACCTAGAACTATCTCAGACCACTCTAAAATGCAGTTAATCATGAATTTGGTCAGTCTATCCAAAACTGTAATAAACACAACCTCTGCATTTTTAAATCTTCAGGTACTACCTTATCAGGAAGTAAAAGAGGAAAGTCTAAATTTATTAACCAAATTCTACAATAATTATAATAAGAAACCAAACTTGGTGTGTAATTGGCATCACTCAAGGCACAAATGAGAGATCTACTCATAAGAAAACATCCTTCATTAAAAAGAAAAACAAACAACTCAAACTTTAACTCGCAAACTAAAAATACTGTACTACTAGCAAGTTATGAATCCTCATGTTGAAAACAAGAACCAAACTAAAAAGTTACAATAGGAGATCATTCTTCTTTTACAATAAACAACTTTCCTTATGAGTATACAACACTTGCAAAATATTCAGACTGGGCTGAAACCCCATCAAACCTTCTAGCAAATATACTAAATATTTACAAACCTTCTAATAATATTTCTGAAATTATAATCAATTACAAAATGTAACACAAAGATAGCAGCATTGTAAAAATATGTTTTGAAATATTCTCACAGCTTTATAGCAATAAAGCACCATCCAAACCCTACTTGAAACTCAGTCCTATCTTAGCAGTATAACTTTTCCATTGGTATCCTGAGGGCATCAGACAGTTGCAGTTGTCCTAATATCATGAAAAGAGATACAAATGACCATCAAAGAATTAAAATTAAACAAGGCTGTAGGAACTGATGACTCTACAGCAGAATATTACAAATGCTTCTAGGTTATTATTAGTAAAATTTTATGTGTGTTATGTGAAGATATGTTAAGTAATAGTATTAAAGACTTTTATTTAAACTGCTCAAAAACTATCCTAATATCAAAATCAAAGAACCCACCAATACCACCACCTACAGAGTAATGACTCTTGTAAACATTGATCTTAAAATTCTCAATCTGTCATAGACAATTGATTTAAAGAAATTCTACCCTCAGTTATTTCAGCCCTACAATCAGGCTTCCTGATTAATAAACAAATGACAGATCAGTCTGTTACTCTTAATTTATTTATTTGTTTTATTTACATTTGTTTACTGAGTAGTGTCCAACTGGGCTGGTAGCCCCCTTTCAGCAGAGACTAGGGGAGAAAAGCTCCAAAGACAGATAAATATTGAGTTACATAGTTGTTCATACAAAATCATTACATAAGTATAAGTTTAACAAAACAATGAAAAGATAAGTAATACATCATAGGAACAAAAATTTGAATCCTTGTAAACCACATGAAAATCATGATAACTGTGTGAAAAACGTTTGAGACCAAAAACAGAGAACATGCCTAATGAGGAGGTTAATTCTGTAGAAGAGAATTAATATTCTTCAGACCTTGGACATCTCCAAAAAGAACATTCAGTACTCATTAACAGTAGATGCTTCCAAAGCATTTGACAAAGTAAATATTCAATTCCTCTTTCTAGTGATGGAACATTTTGGTTCACCAAAGTAGTTCTTGTACTACATAAAGCAATTATTTACTAAATCTTCTACTTATGCGGTAGTAAATAAGATAATCTCCCACCCCTATATCTAAAATATGGGGTAAGATAAGTGCATCTCTCCCCCAATTTATTTAACATGTATATTGAACCTCTCTTTCTCATTCTAGTGTAAAAATCTTATCGCCACACACCTAGGATGCAAAACCTCCTTCACAGCATTAACTGATGATGTCCGCATTTACTTAAATTACCTTAAGACTGATTTATTAAAAATCTTAAACACATTGAGTTTTATTCATCTTATGTGGATTATAAAATAAACATGGATAAATCATTCATTTTTCCTTTCTTTCCCAATTACTTATCTATAGTTTGTAATGTATTAAATTATATTAAAATTAAACATTCCTGCAAATACTTGGGTTCACCATTTTTCAATAGCAGTAACCCTTTTATCAAATAAATATTGAACACTCCTGGTCTCATATCTTCAGTGTTGTTGTTGTTTGTCTTTTGTCTTTTTCCTGGTAAGGGGTCGCCACAGAAGAACTCCGGTCTGCTAATGATTGGCAATAGATTTTTACAAAACGCCGAGGTGCCAGCTCGATGCCCAACCTTCAACGAAGGCACGCCCATTTACGCACGCATGTCTTTTGAACGCTACCCAACTGCGGGGAGGACATGCAGACTCCACACAGAAGGCACTCCCAAGCCAAGCCGAGAATCGAACGGGAGAATCTTTTATTGTGAGGTAACAATGCTACCGCCGTACCACCACGGCCTTATAACATACACAAACGGTGCAATGTGAAATTTTCTTTCCTCACAAAAGTAGTGATGGTCAAAATTAATATTCTTCCAAAAAATGTTATGCCATATTAGATCACTTAACTTCCATTTCCCAATTAAATTCTTTGATAAAATAGAAAGGAATTTTTCCAAATTTATTTGGTCCTCTAAATCAATACAAATTAAATATAAATTTACAGCTGCAAAATCCCTATGAGAGTTGAACTTACTGGATTTTCTTCTATATTTCTTAATAACTAGGGCTCAAAGATTATGGCCAACTAATAACTTAAATGCCAGTAACGTGTTATGGGCTCCTGCATGGACAACAGTTTGGTACAAACACTTACCAACCCATGATTATAATATCCAGTGCACTCCCTTTCAAGGAATCTAAGAAACTTAAAATTCATAACTTTTTTGCAGACATGCTTAAACACCTTTGCAAGCAAATGGAATATTTAAACCTTCATGATTGTTATTTAGTTCTGTAAACTATAATCCTAACATACTACTAAACAAACACATGCTAGACCTTTCACAGTTCTCTTTGATTCATTTCAAAAGTATATTGGATTTATTAGCTATTAAATCTGATTTACCTGAAGAGATGCATAAATACTGAACCTTCCTAAAGGATACTTTCCCGTAATTAATCAAGTCATTTATCTCATCAGTATGTTAAATGTATATAGAATAAGGAATAAATATACAGAATTTTTAACACCAAACAGAAATGGACATTGAAACTGGAAACAGAAGAGCCTTTATTATAACAAGTTGAACACTTTCATCAGTTGTAAATTGTTGAGCATATTATTAATAATCCATCACATTATTTTAAATTTATGGCTATATCTTGGACCTAGAGGTGGTCCTGTTGATCTTTACTTGGAATATAAAGAGTTAAAGTGGCAACTGAAAGGTAATGCCACACAATATCCAGGCATTAATGAGGCATCATCCTTTGCCAGTGTTCTTAGACTGATGTCAGAATTTTTGCTATAGGTTTCCAATAAAGCATAGTCAGCCCTAATGGGCTTAATTGAAGTGTCAACATAATTTTAGATCTTCATAATTTGATAATTTATATTTATATTTATTGTGTGGGGGGGTGAAGATGGCTCCCTTATTGTATTGTGATTGTATTGTTTTTTTCAGTTTAAGGCATTATATTACTATATATGTTTTTAGAAAAAGAATTAACTGCAATGTCATATTACATTTTATTTTATTGTTTGTGATTGTGTAACTAATTTTTATATGGATAACTTATTCATGGGATGTCAAGTTAATTTTATGATAAGTTGGGTAGGGTGTCGTTTGCCTTTAAGAATCTAGGACTAGTTAATAGATATGAGCGTGCTTGTACATATATAATGTGCTGGTAGACTGACCCAGTTTTTGTTCTGATGAAGTCAACAATTTACAATTGATGAACGTGCTCAACTTGTTATAATAAAGGCTCTTCTGTTTCCAGTTTCAGTGTCCATTTCCATTTGGTGTTAAAAGTTCATGGCTGTGTCTAAATATACAAAATTATATTTAGTAGAATTCTTACAAACACTGATTTTAGAAAAATGATTTCAAATGCTTATAACTTAGTGCACAATGATCAATTCAGTAATCAATCTTATGCTGTCATTGCTGGCCCAGCCAAGATTCTGCCTTTCACTGGGATTTGATTATAAAAAACATCCATTAAATATAGTCCAAAATTCTTCCCTTTTAACAGGTTATACTATATTCAATTTATGTTGATAATGCTTAACTTTCCCGTCTTACGAAGGTTGTGCATTACTGCTGTTGTCCTAGTAAATGTGAAGCTTGAGGAAAAGATAACTCATGTTTCAGACAAGCATTTTGGTCTTGCGTCTTTGTACAAAAAATATGAAAATCACAGTAAATAATATCAAGTCAGTAATTCCAGGAAATAACACTAACTGGAATTTAACTATTTTGCGTTTCACTTTAACCACCCTTCAAAGTTCTCCTTTTCCTGCTTTTCTGTTTTAAAACTTTATAGCTGACAAAATTGGGCATCCAATTATACTGTTAATTGGAACAACATTGTAAATGTGGCATATAAACATTTAAAGGCCATTAAAACATTACCTAAGCTTCAACACACTAAGCACACCGATTTGCCCTCTTAAAATCAGGATAAAATATTTAAAATCAAATAAATTAGCTAAGGCTTTTCATTAAATTGTAATTTTAACACCTAATAAATTAGACAGTGTGTCAGTGCTAAACCATATACATTTTCCAGCTAAAGCTTGTTCCTCCCTCTTTTTTCTTTGAAATCTCTTATTATAATAAGACATTCCCTCAATTTAAATGTAACATGAATGTTAGTTGATTGTATTTAATTTTATGAGAAGTCCATGATATGCATGTTGTTTTAACCAAGTTCATTAACTCTTTCTATATATAATTAGTTAGTGTTGTGTCTTTATGGGGTTGTTGGAAATTTGGAGTTATTTCTTTTTCTATATCCCTTTTTGTCTGTTGGTTTTATTAACTTTGTTTTCTAAACCAGTTGTTATTATATTCCAAATACTGAATAATAAGTTTTTTGTCCTTAAAAAAAAAACATGATTTATTTTTGTCAGTATTTAAGATATTACTGTGTCCATTGGGACTTCCTATTGAGCTCCCTATTGGAGCATTTGTTTAAGTTATATAAGTTGATTAATGCTCATAGTTTAAAATGCTGTTTTTGCTCAGGCATCACTTTGTCAAAGGCAGCTGCTGAGTAGGAGAATGCTTCTTTCTTCCAAAATGCATCAGTTTCTGAGATGATTAATGTTAGTATGGTGGATGGGGGTGAAGGAAACCACAGTCCCCCTACATGTAAGCTGAGGGATCTTCCTACATGTAAGTCATGTGAACTCTGACCCATACATAAAATATTTTCTCCCTCAATGTGTTGCATGAATGCCGTAACCTACCTATATTTTTCAATAAAACTATATTTAAAAAATTGAGCATCCAAGTCCAAATAATCAGTTATTCCAAAGCACTGTCTGGTTAAATGGCTGACTCAGAAAGGCTGAAATAATCAAACCCGGTACCACAGGAACTAACTCTGTAGCAGTTCATAACCTTTAACCACTGTGCTAACCACCAAACTAATTGGGATTAAGTGGACTAGAATCCAGGATACGTTTCAGGAAAGGCATGGAAGCTACCACTGGACTACAGCAGAGTAGCCAGTGCAGTGCTTGATCTGAAGGTCAAACTGTGCACCTGGGTGGAAGTGCCATGGATTTTCTTAGCATACTGATTATAAATGTCAGCTACAAAGACCCTTGTAAGCATTGCTGTGGCACTGAAATCTACAGTCTTCTTGACTTAATAGTTAAAAATAACATTCTAGCCCTATCAGATGGATCTATATTTTTACTTCATTCTGCATTTCTCTGAATGATTCTTTTTCAGATTTTGGTCTATTTTTCTTTTCTAGTGCGGAGATGACCTTCGACAGGACATGCTGACCCTGCAGATGATTCGAATCATGAACAAAATCTGGATTCAGGAGGGGCTGGACATGCGCATGGTTATGTTCCGCTGCTTTGCCACTGGCAGGGGAAGAGGTAAATTAAAAATATAGGTCAGAGATTTATGATATACTGTATTTGATTGATTGGAGTTAGAAGAAGAAGAAAGTGACCCAAATTCAAAATTTAATGTACACATGATATTTCCACTCTTTATTTACTGCCAGGTTTTGCATAGATGTGTGATTCTTCATTATGATGTTGACATACACATAATGTTCTTTCAAACGATGATTGTGTAAAGGACAGTAATGACAATACAAACATGCAGGAGATAAGTAATATTTGTGTAGTATGGATGGCCAAGAAGTTTGGAACAACTGGAATCAAAGGGGATCTTTTCATTCATGCAATTTGCACATTTAAAGTAGCTTACCTTTACAGTTTACTGCTGGATTATGTAACATCATTTATATTCATTCCATGCGTGATTCAAACATCAGCTATCCTGGGTTATAGTATGGTCTGGAGAGCAAGTTGAGGATCCTTTAATCGTTTGAAGAAAGAAATGAAATGTAAATGAGTAATTAGGTAAACAAACCAAACTGTGGAAAAAGTGCTTGCACCCCAATTAAACTTCATTAATGTTTTTACAAAGGGAAAACTGCTGGCATTTTTTTTTTGTATTACCTTCATCCTCTCAGTTTCTGTTATTCCCTCATATTTGATATAGCTTCTGCAACACAAAATGTCTTTTAGATAAAATATATGCTAACCTTTAATTGATTTGAGGGTTTCTGCCCAAGTCCACCCCTACTGCATACTGCTTCCAAGTGTATGTCTAGTGAATTCAGCCAAGTGTAGCCAACTACACAAAGTGGAGTAAGACTGACCTAAGCTGTATTGTCTATTTGAGTTCAGTTGCTAGCCACTGCTGGTCACAGTAACCTTTTGACATATAACCAAGAGCAATTAATAAACAGAATGAAGGAGCAGTTGGATAAAATGTGTATGTAAAACACTCAAACAACATGTAGATTATCTGGAAACTAGATTTCAGTATATATGATCAACAAATAACAGTGTAAATGTATTTATTCCTAGTATCACTCTCAAATTTTTTGTTCAACAATTCTGGACAAAGTTAAAAATAATGGGAGACATAGTCCCAAAAATCAGGGCAATTTTAAATGCTACTCGAATTCACTTCATATGTTAATAAAACAGCATGTTTTGTATGAACATGCATTTTCTGAACAAGAATCATGACATTCTAATGTCTAACATTATTGACTGACTCTGTAGTCTGTGATGTATCAAAATTATTAAACATTTTATGAGAGCTTGATAAACGTACAAGGCAAAATTATGGATGTTGTACAAAATTAGGGACAGTTGAGAGGTATGATTCTAATCATTCAAATGTCTATTTCATAGACATACAAAGAAAAAAACTAAGTATTCAGCATGTTTAAAAGGAGCACAAGCAATCATCAGTGTTTATGATGTGTGTGTGCGTATATATGTATATTTGTATATATGGGTCTACTTCTATTCACCAACATCCCATTTCACTGAAACCCATTTCACTGACAGCTCATTTCACTGACAAACTATAAATGTGGGGGCCCCA
>NC_056739.1:272243590-272361090 GCF_019279795.1 Protopterus annectens
CTGTACTTGGCTGAGTGAGCAAATGAGATAGACCCAGAGGAGTGTTCAAACACAAATTTACCAAAAGGGTCAGGCAATTCCAAAGCCACCAAAATTAATACCAGAACAAGAACAGGGAGGGAAGGCGGGAAACTAACTGCAGACACAGAAAGAGACCACAGTATTCTATGAAACAAATAGAAAAATAAATAACTACATAGAGACACAGACGACAATATTCAATGAAACAATTAAATACACAGAAAAATAAAATGCAGTATGATCATTAACACTGCAAGTTTGTACTTAACTCAACTAGTAATGCAGTTGATTGTAGGTATGTAGCAGAAGCCAAACAACTCCGATATTGAGCAGTAATAAATTCAAAGATATGTGACTAACACCTATAAAGACAGAAAAACCCTCTAGGCTAAGAGTTTAACTGAATATCAATGAAGTGAAAAACAATAGCCCCCACTTACTGCAGAGACAGAGAGAGACCACAGTATTCTATGAAAGAGTTAAATAGAAAAATACCTAGAGAGAGACAACAACCACAATACTCAATGAAACAATTAAATAGAAAAATAAAAAGCAGTAAAATCTTTAACACTGCAAGTTTGCACTTAACTCAGCTAGTAGTGCAGTTGATTGTAGGTATGTAGCAGAAGCCAAACAACTCAGATATTGAGCAGTAATAAATTCAAAGATATGTGACTAACACATACATACAGAGAAACCCACTAGGCTAAGAGTTTAACACTGAATATCAATGAAGTGAAACACAAAAGCCCCCACTTACTGCAGAGACAGAGAGAGACCGCAGTATTCTATGAAGCAAATAGAAAAATAAATAACTACAGAGAGACACAGACCACAACATTCAATGAAACAATTAAATAAACAGAAAAATAAAATGCAGTACAATCTTTAACACTGCAAGTTTGTACTTAACTCAACTAGTAATGCAGTTGATTGTAGGATGTAGAAGAAGCCAAACAACTCAGATAAAGAGCAGTAATAAATTCAAAGATACGTGATTGACACTTATAAATACAGAGAAACCATCTAAGCTAAGAGTTTAACACTGAATATCAATGAAGTGAAACACAATAGCCCCCACTTACTGCAGAGACAGACCACAGTATTCTATAAAAAAATTAAATAGAAAAATAACTACAGAGAGACACAGACCACAATATTCAATGAAACAAATAGAAAAATAAAATGCAGAACAATCTTTAACATTGCAAATTTGTACTTAACTCAGATAGTAATGCAGTTGATTTGAGGTACATAGCAGAAGCCAAACAACTCAGATGTTGAGCTGTAATAAATTTAAAGATATGTGACTAACACTTATAAATACAGAGAAACCCTTTAGGCTAAGAGTTTAATGCTGAATATCAATGAAGTGAAACACAATAGCCCTCACTTACTGCAGAGACAGAGACCACAGCTTTCTATGAAACAATTAAATAGAAAAATAACTACAGAGAGACACAGACCACAATATTCAATGAAACAATTAAATAGACAGAAAAAAAAAATGCAGTACAATCTTTAACACTGCAAGTTTGCACTTAACTCAGCTAGTAATGCAGTTGATTGTAGGTATGTAGCATTAGCCAAACAACTCAGGTATTGAGTAGTAATGAATTCAAAGATATGTGACTAACACTTATAAATACAGAGAAACCCTTTAGGCAAAGAGTTTAACACTGAATATCAATGAAGTGAAACACAATAGCCCCCACTTAATGCAGAGACAGAGAGAGACCACATTATTCTACGAAACAATTAAATAGAAAAATAAAAAAAAACAGAGAGACACAGACCACAGCAGTAATACATTAGTAATATATTCAAAGATATGTGACTAACACTTATAAATACAAAGAAACCCTCTAGGCTAAATGTTTAACACTGAATATCAATGAAGTGAAAAACAATAGCCCTCACTTACTGCAGAGACAAGGAGAGACGACAGCATTCTATGAAACAATTAAATAGAAAAATAAATAACTACAGAAAGACACAGACAAGAGTATTCCATGGAACAATTAAATAGATAGAAAAATAAAATGCTGTACAATCTTTAACACTGCAGGTTTGTACTTAACTCAGCTAGTAATGATTGTAGGTATGTAGCAGAAGCCAAACAACTCAGATATAGAGCAGTAATAAATTCAAAGATATGTGACTAAAAATTATAAATAAAGAGAAACCCTCTTGGCTAAGTGTTTAACACAGAATATCATTGAAGTGAAACACAATAGCCCCCACGTACTGCAGAGACAGTGAGAGACCACACTATTCAATGAAACAATTAAATAGAAAAATAAATGACTACAGTGAGACATAGACAACAATATTCAATGAAACAATTAAATAGAAAGAAAAATAAAATGCAGTATAATCTTTAACACTGCAAGTTTTACATAACTGAACTAGTAATACAGTTGATTGTAGGTATGTAGCAGAAGCCAAACAACTCAGATATTGAACAGTAATACATTCAAATATATGTGACTAACACTTATAAATACAGATAAATCCTCTAGGCTAAGAGTTCATCATTGAATATCAATGAAGTGAAACACAATAGCCCCCACTTACTGCAGAGACAGAGAGAGACCACATTATTCTATGAAACAATTAAATAGAAAAATAAATAACTACAGAGAGACACATACCACAATATTCAAACAAATATGCAGAAAAATAAAATGCATTACAATCTTTAACACTGCAAGTTTGTTCTTAACTCAGCTAGTAATGCAGAGACCCTTTTCTGGAAACCATGATTGAATGAGTCCATTTAGATGAAAGGACACTTTAAGATACCTTTCACAGTTTACCACACGGTTTAGTGACATTTGATTTAATTATATTAAGTAAGGTGGAGGGGGGGGAGCAAAGGTTTTGCTGGTAGGCTATGCCTCCACTGTAAGAATCTTTTTGTCAGGTGATTGTTCATTTGGTGAGCTTCACTGACAATGGTGTAACAGAAAATGACTCACTGAGATAAATCATATGCAACCAGACTCTTAACTCTGGCAGTTTTCATTGTCTCTACTTGTAACAAATGCAACATAGCCAGTTCTTAACATACAGGAGATTCATGGCATACTTATCTGCATTGCTGAATGCACCTTAGTATCATAAGTGTTCAGCTTCTATATGAAATATCTGCATTTACTAATGCTACCTGTTAACATTTTTGTATCTTGGTATGTAACTACCCCCACCAATTCAAACACACACACACACACACACACACACACACACACACACACACACACACGCACATGCACACGCACACACACACACACACACACACACACTGGGTAAAAAAAATCTGTGGTACAACTGGTTATGTTTTCATTTCTACTACTTTTCTTCTCTGTCTCATACGTTAATATTTTGTTAATCACAAATTTTTAACCACTCCTACTGTTCATTACCTGCATTCAGAATAGCTATTTATAGTTCACACCCAGGGAAGTATTGTTATAGAGGCTTACAATGCTGGTATTCCCTTTACTCTGCAGAAATTAAATTTGTTTCTTATGGCACAAGCAGTGAGTAGGCATTGCTGTTGTTAGATAGTATACTTTGCAATGATTTGAGAAGTGCAAGGTTAAAAACTATGAGAATGCTAATTTTTCACAAGTTTGCATATTTATATAAAATATAGAAGTAAATGTGGGTTCTTTAACTTGCACGTAATATACTTCCATAAAAAATTGTACACTTTGAAATGTAGTTTTTATTTATGTTTCAGCTTTACTAGGATATTTTATTGTTTGAAGTTTTTGTCCAAAGAAAAAGATGGCCTTCAGAAGGTTAACAAAGCATATTTTCTAATGTCATCCAGCTTTTGACATATGCTTCTTGTGTGTGTGTGACACTGGCTGGAGTCCAGTTACTAAACTTATAATTGTATAACAAACTTCTTCTGGCCAAATAGGTAATGTGCTCCTTTTCTCAGATTCTTTAAAAATGTTTCTCGTATTGTAGTACAGAGATGTAAAGTTCAAAATTTTAATAATTTCAAAAAAATTGTTAATTGTTTCATATATTACAAGCTGTCTTGAATGCAGCATTTCAAGAAAAGGTAAAATAATAGAAGTGGCAGAGAATTCATTTCTGTAACACCCATATTTAAGGGTAGCATGACACAGCCATAGGTACAAAAAAATACACACACAGTACTAAATGGTTGCCACAGAATAGCCCCATGATGAAAGAAAAGACCTAGCTAGTAGATACAAAATCCTTCACCTCCCAGTTGGCTGCAAATTCACCTGAGATTTCAAAGTATTAGATGTTTCTGGGCAAACGGAAGCCAATCAACGTAAAAACAAGTCCCATTCATTGTTGTAAAAAAAAAAATATTGTCATCTGCTTACTTTAGCCATCTTTTGATTTATTCAATAAATTAAAAATGATGTGAGCAATGAACTTAGGCATATAGGTACTGCCGAGACAGTGCTGGTATAAAAGTAGGCATAAAGGTACTGACGAGAGTGTGATAGTATAAAAGCAGACATACAGGTGCCCAAATTCACAACTTGCTTACCATTTGAGCTATCAGTAAGACTCCCTCTTTGATGAATCTTCATTGGTTCAGTGATTAGCTAAGATTCAAGAAACTGGGCAGATAGGTAACTAGTTGGGGACTTACTTCCTATTTTTGTGAAAACTAGTATTTTTTGCCTTACTTCTTTGAGAAAGGGGAGGTACCTGTTTGGATATCAGATACCTTATAAAGACTCCAGCACAGCTTGTCTTTCCTGCTTGGGTGAAGATTACTATGTCCACTAGTGCTCCATTTGTCTGTCATTCAAACCAAAGATCTTTAAGATTCACCATTGCTCCCTTAAACTCTTCATTGAGAGGCAGTGGATAAAAGTTCATATGTGACCCATTGTGGAAAGTGACAGTACTTCAGATATCTCCTGTCCTGTCACCAAGAAAATGAAACTAGTTAGACAGGGTTCTTCAAAGTCACATGTGACTTAATTTCTTTTCTGGACTTTGATGGCTGACTCCAATATAGATATATTGAACTTCATGGACAGTTCATCAGCTTTTCCTGAATCTTCTGATCCTGTACATTAAGAAACCATTAACGGTCAGGAGACTAGCACATTCTGTAGAGTGAGATGTTTGTTCAGTATGGATGGGAAGATCTATCTGTGACTGATTTGGAGGAGGATACAGATGCCCTAAACATTGTTGGTACTGTATAGGTGCCTAGCACCCAAGTAGAGGACTAGGCATCAGTTCAGATGTTTTCCTCTGAGATTACTGTGAACACATTTCAGAAGTCTTGGTTCCCTTAACTCCTTTTTTTAGGGAAACAAAAAAGGAATGCCTGTCTTTTGTGAAATGTTTTTTAAAGGCTTTAGAATTCCTTCAGTCTACCTCTTCAACTCAGATGGGTTCTAACAGAAAGAGAGGTTCTTCTCTTCTGATTCAGACTCAAGATTGTGATCTAGAGATTATCTTCAACTGCTCTTCTCATGTTTCTTCCCAAAAAACTGGGACTCACAATTTGAAGATTTCTTCAGATTCCCTGTAGAGGAATTATCCTTCTAAGATACTATACGAAGAATGGAAGGCACACTTTTATGGAAGTAGAAAGAGATCTCCATGCCTCAACAAATGTACTATGACATGCTGCAGGTAGACTTCACCAAATCTCTGTCTATCCTCAAAGTTATTTCAGCTCTTCCATTATTGAGGATGCCTTTTATATAGCCACTTTTTCCCTTGATAGCCAGCCTCCTGCACCAAGGAAATCAGACGAATTCTAGAAGTTTTTTCAGTCACATAAGTACCTTTCTACAACCCCAGAGATAAACCTTCAATTGTATCATTATCTGAAAACAGCAGCTCTAAGCATTTGGCTGCATCCAATCCCATTTAGTCTGATAAGGGTGGTAGAACTTTTGACAATCCAAGAAGGTCTACACCTCTTCCACTTTATCTTTTAGAATTGTCAGTTACCAGGTTCATATATCTTAATTGCTTTTAGCAACCTTTGCAGACATGAAAAAGGCTATGGACATACCTAATTTGGAAGCTAGATACTCCTTACTCTTGCTGCTATCTTCTGTCGCTCAAATTACTAAACACTCCTTGATGTGCTCTATTGATACTGCTGATTCAGTATCTAAGGACACAGCTACTAAATCAACCACATGTAGGTTTGCTTGGTTACATACCCAGAATCTTTTTGAAGATGTAAGTTCTGAAATCTTTTTAATCCCTGAAATCTTTTTAATGCTTTTTTTTCTGGATAAAGAGGTTTTGTTTGTCTCATCATCTGCATATGTTCTAAAAGGTTTAATGAAAGAGGGAAAGTAATTCAAGGAGAAAAGCAAATGTTTTAGTCCCCCATTCCTAAATATAGCAGAAAGTGACTTTATATAGAAAACAATATAAACAAGCACAACAAAAGTCAGGATAGCAACCCTTTTAAAACAGTGGGATGGCAGTACCAAGAAAAATGGAGGAGCTCCTCAAGTCCAATCTCAGTCAAGGAAAAATGACAGAGTACTGCACATTCTTGCCTCTCCATCTTTCACACTGGCAGTCTTCTTGAACCTTTTAAAGAGTCTTGTCTGCCTCTATAGCAGCAGATTACTGCAGAGTCTTGAGTACTGGTAATCATTCAGAATGGGTACAGATGGCAAACTGACTTTCTTTCCCCAGTACTAGGAATTCCTTCCTATCCACAAAACCAAACCCACATGTTTCATCCCATCATTTCTCAAATATTTTCTCATACAGTAGTGGAACCTGTAGCAAGAAATCAAAAATCAGAAGGATTCTACTCAATAATATTTCAGATACCCAATAAGGAGGGAATCTGGATATCTGTTTTGGACTTGTCTTTTCTAAATCTCCATATCAAAGATCCAAAGTTCAAGATGCTTACTCTGTAATCTCTCTTTCCCCTGATCCCTCCTTTCTGTTTATTAGTGATAGATCTAAAGACTGCCTACCACCATGTACCTATTCACAGAAACCTCAGATGTTTTTTAAGATTTCCTGTTTCTAGTTCATACTCTCATTTCTCTTCTTTACAGGACTAAATGTATTCATAAAGTGTCTAGCACCAGTGGTTACCTTCTGCAGGCTACAAGGTATCCACATCTTTCCCTATTTGGATGACTTCCTTATATTTGTAGCCTGTATTCAATATTGTCAAGAATCTCTCCTCTTTGTCAGAAATCTATTTCTCTTCTCTCATTACTTCCCACTACATAATTTTTCTAGGATGCCTGTTAGACATTTCTGATAGAATAACATGCCTTTTACAAGGAAAAGTGACTTTTTAAAAAGAACACTTCTTTCAGTTTTCTGTACAAACTCTGACAACAGCAGGGAATTCCTCAGAATTCTAGGATACAAGACTTTCAGAATTTTTATGGCCCCTCTAACCAGACTGCACATGAGAAAACATCAATTGCTTCTCAAATCAGTTTGGACCCAGCACCATTGCTCTCTGCCTTTCCAAATCCCTGTTTTCATCTTTGTCAGGAAAGAACTTCACTTGTGGGTAGACCAGTGGACTCTGAATCCAGGTCTTCCAATGTCTTATAATGTTCCCTTCAGTCTCTACCCAATCTATAACTATGGATGCATTGAACTTTGCCTGGGGGCTTTATCCAAGGGAATCAAGGTACATTGTCTATGGGTTCACCATTTCAGAAGGAAACATATGCACCTCAGGAGATGATGGTATTAGTGAATGCTCCAAAAGCCTTGAATCATATGTGGACTTCAGGACCTCTGTTAGTATTTGCAAACAACACTGTTGTCATGCAGTACATAAACAAGCAAGGGGGAACCGGGTTATAACCTCTAAGCAACCTAGCCTTGATAGTCAGGGAAGTGGTGAATCAGTACAATCTTCAGGCTACATACATTGTCAAAGCACAATACTGAAGCAGACACTCTCAGCATGATCAGAACAGACACCCACAAATAGATGTGACACACAGAGGGTTTTTTCAGGAGACAATGCCCCTGTGTGAACTCTCCATATAGATCTGTTTCCATTCGTAACACACATTTAAAGAGATTCTGCTCCAAGACTCCTTGCAAAAAGACCTGGAGGACTGATTCCTTCTCTTTCCCAGGGATAGGGATGTTCCTTTGTGCCTTCATTACCCTTTCCTCTGATAACAGGAGTTCTTTTTAAAGATCCAAATAGACATTTCAAAGATAATACTGGTAACTCTCTTTGGTCCAGATAACAATGGTTCTTCCTTCTACTGAATGTGCCCAAGGGCAATTACTACAAATCTACGTACAGGATAGATTTACTCATACAGGACAAGGGGATTTTAGTTCATCCAAACATACAAGTTCTACTTTCAGCAGCCTGTATGAGGATATTCTAATATTTCTCTGGCACTTATTATCAGATGACATGGAACAGGTATTAGGAAAGGCTAAGAAACTTACTACTAAAAATGTATTTGGCCAAATGGAAGAGATTTTGTAGTTAGGCCATAAAAGATGGTTTTACAATGAAAATGCCATTGGTTCTTTATTATCTGTGTGAATTGCTAAAATCAGACATTTCAAACTCATTTGTTCAGATGCATCATTCAGATATTTCTACCTGACTGCCCTTGGACACCCCTTTACTGCTTATCTCAGGTAAAACAGGTTTTGAAAATGGTTTTGCATATACTTCCACAAAGATAGCAGGTGACTTCTTGTGAACTTAAGTTTGTGTTGAAAAACTTACACTGTTTCCTTTTAAACCAGCATCTCGAACTGATGTGATGTTCCTGACATGGAAAGCAGTTATTCACTGCTCTGACATCAGCTGGAAGAGTACCTGAGTTACAAGCTCTTTTGGTTATTCAACCTTATCTTACATTTCACTGGGATACGGTATCCCTAAGAACCAACTCTTCCTTTGTTCCAAAGGCAGTATCTGAATTCACCTTAAATCCATCTGTTCATTTCCCTGTGTTCCTTCCAAAAGCAAAGAAAAAATAATAGGAGAAAGAATCCTGCATTCTTTGGATGTCTACAGGCAACTCTGATACCATATTGACAGAACTAGGGAATTTAGAACTTCAACCAATTTCTCATTTCCTATGAAGATAAGAAAAAGGGACAACCAGTGTCAAAGTAAATTATATCCAAATCGTTATCCCATACAGTTCAGTTTTGTTATTGTTATTATGAAAAAGTCTTTTCTTCCAAGGTTAAGGCCATTCTAACAGGGCCTTGGCTATATCCAGTGCTTTTTTGAAACTGGGTGGACTGGAGAAATATTCCAGTTCATTAAACATTACAGGACTGACCTTTATTCCAGATCAAAGGCAGGTTTTACTAGACGTATTCTTCAGGTGCTCCTGGAATGTGACCCTCCTTTCTCCTCCCTAGCTATCTAAATGTTTTAATTTTCCCATGTTGCTTAGGCAACTGCAACATTTATGAAATGCTGAACATAGGACAGCTGTGCGAGTAAACTCAGCATAAGTAGATATTCGAAAAGATCACTGTTGCAGTACTAACACCTTCCCTAATTTCCCCTCTTCCTAATCTAGCTGGCAGGGTGTGGCTCTGCCTTATCCCTGCTTTCCCCTTTCTGCTATTACAACACTTATTATTGTTTGGGCCGTAGCCTGTCTTCCCTTGTGAGGTAGGAAGGCTCTGAAATTTGATTCCTCTACTTTTACTTTGTACCTCCATGCTCTCATGCCACTTTGGTCATACAGGAGTGAAGAAGACACCCTAAACCTGTGGATATTGAATGGACAGATGTCTAGTTCTTTGCATGATATGTCACATATAGTTTAGGGTACTACAAACGTCATGCATTTGAAAATCTACTGTCATATTAAGTTTACTTACACATCTGTACTTTCTTTGCATTTTTGCAGTTGGGATGATATTGACTGAGATGATATGGAGTGGATTGTCCAGAAGAGGATGCATAGGATAGGGATGAGCTTGGGACTGGACAGTTGTGGGGCAGATTTAGAAGAAAAAAGTATTAATTTGTCTTTGATGCATTTAGGAGAATGCCTATACAATTTAACCGAATCTTGTTTGTGTGAAAGTATGAGTGCAGAAAAGAATGAATGGTGTGAAAAGTAGAACAAAAAAGACAATCGTAGAGTGATTTTCATACTGAAGGAGTTTGACATTGCCTATCCGGCTGTCTTCCATATTTTTATGATTATAGCAAGGAGAAGTGGGCTAAACACAGGCCTTAGGGGACATGAACTGAGACAGGTTGAAGTGATGAGGTAGTAGGGTTACATTTCACTGCTTTTGATCTTTTCTGTAGGTAGTTGCTGAACCAAATACTAAGGCTTAGTGAGAATATTTCTTATCAGGAGTTGTAATAAGTTTGCTTTGTGAGATAGCAATCAAAAACGTTCGATAAGTCCAGGAATATTTCACCTATGAATTTTTCTGAGAAGTCCACCATAGATATATTTAACCAGGTTAAGAAAGGTTAGGCTAACTCAATAATTGGGTCAATAGCCATGTTGAATGTTAGGCAGATGGTTTTGTTTTTGTTTTTTTTTCTTTTTTTGCATGAGTTGTTTGTACATTTTTGTAAGCTTGTGAGTAAATAGTTTAAGCATGTAATCAAGCGCTAGCTTTAGTGTCAAAGCACTGCAGCAGTTACTGTTTTAAAAGTGGAGCTCAGATGTTGAATGCATCTGGTGTCTGTTGTCATATGCTGCTTTTGCAGTTAAAATAAAGTTGGGGACAGGCTTAGCATGCAAAGGACATTTTTCTTTAGGAATTAACTTAACAGTCACATTTGTAGCCACTTCTACAGAATGTTTTCTCCTGTTTATCCTTCTACTGCACATGCTTGCAGTGATTACCTCCTGCTGTCATGGGATCTGTGATCTGCTTCACTTCCCAGCCACCCCACCATAATGTTACCTTTATACCTGCCCTCTCTGTCCACCTCTTAGCATTTACCATGTACCTCTTAAACCTTTACAAACACATGTAACAAATCCACTATAACACACTCCTTTCTAGCCTAGCAACTCCAGCACCACTAACATCTTTGACCTCTTCTCGCCTTCCTACTCAGGCACTAATCCGTCTTCCTTTTTGTACTTACACAAAACAAAACATTCAAAAACACACTATCATCAAGTCTGTCACCATCCAATTATCACTCATATAACACTAAACAAACACTTACAATCCACCACTGTGACTTTGCCAAAACCCATATTACTTGCCTTCCTACTCTTACTTCTCAAGCTTCTAAACCATTTCCCATATAACCAGACCTCCCCTGCACCTGCTGTGTCACAATATTTTACCTGACTCACCTCCCATAAACACTCAGCAATCTGTGGTACAACTCCTGTACATTTAATCCCTACTATTCACCTGCCCGATCAACAAATACACCCTAAGCATCTCCACCTATACCTCCTAACGATCCACCAACTTACAATGTCACCCCACTTCCCACTAATACTAAGAGATTTTATAAATACTCCCCAATTTTTCTAATATTACTACTAAGGGGAAATATTGAATCCATTCCTATCCCCAACCAACTCACTTGTCACCTAATCAATGTGCAAAGCTTAAGAAATAAAACTGAACAACTTCACAACATCACTGCACAATACAACCAAGATCTTACAACTATTACAGAATCCTGGGTCAAAAAGATCACCCCCTAATGCATCACTTCTTTCCAAATTACAACTACATAGTAGATGAAAGACCAGGACCAGAAAATGGAGGAGGCACCTTCCTTAGTTATAAATCTCATCCAAAGCTTCATCTTACCAATCATGCTAATTGTCAGTCTCACTCCCTCCCATACTGCTATTAATTAAAATACTGACCACCACTATGCAGCTCTTCTTTGTTGCTGTCACCTAGATCACCCTTCCTTCCTTACCTGTAGAATTCAGGAACACCCTGCAAAACATAACCCCAACCACAAAAAACGTGTCACTACTACTATATGCTGATGGCATGGTCTTCTTTTGGTCATATCAGTTACTTACAGTCTTACAAAGGGAACTGCAAGTAGATTTCCTCACTTTCTTACTGTGGATCAGTAACCACAATGTTCTACTGAACTACAACAAAACAAAAATAATACTCTTTGGAACCTAGAAAAAGTTCACTAAAATACTTCACCTCTATATATTTTTCATTATGAAAATACTTTTAGAGAATACCACATCTTTTAAATACCTGGGCATCTGGCTAGATCCTTCTCTAAATTTTACTCTACATCTAGATAACATTACAAAAATGATTAACACAGTTTCAGTCAGGGCAATAGCTTCCCACCATTCCTCTCCAAAGCCAGAAAAAGAGCAATAGGCAAATGCATCCTTCTAGACAATTGGAATATGTCCTGCCATTGATAGCTTTAACATCAAAAAAGAATGCAAAGTATATTCAAACTATAGAAAATAGAATCTATAGACTTACTACCATTTCTCCCAAACAGGGATAGCATTGCAAAACCACTAAAAAAACAAAAGGGTTCTTGGTTCATCAGGGATGCCAGCTCCCATGAAGCTTTCTCTGTTATTCAAACTTAACAATCAAGACACTTCTCACCTGGCATCCAAACTAACAAGACCTCGTCCCACATATAATCTCAGAAACCACAACAACTCCCTACCTACAGTCTCCCTATACAAAGCTTCACTGCACAAACTCAGTTTCTAAAATTTGGGTCCTAAACTATGGGACCAAATTCCTGCTCTCACATCTGATCTCAGCTTCAAGCTCAACTTAAACTAGCAGATAAATGTCAATGCCACCCTTCTGACGTCACCTTACCACTTCTGCAGCTCTCTTCTTACTTCTAACCTTTTTTTCTCCACCCCAGCCTAACAGTTAACCATGCATATCCCCTGGTAATTGTAAATAACTGTATAAAGCGGTATATAGCTGATACTCTATATGTTTATGTTTGCTGTACTCTTACTGTATTTCCCTGTATGTGCTTTTATCTCTTTGTACTTATAAGTTGCACAGTCTGCTGCATTTGCTGCATGCCTATGCTGAGACTGAAACTGGTCAGCTTTGATCAGTGCTCCACCCACTTAACAGATTAAAATAAATAAATAAGGAAATTTGCTTGAAATACTATGAACTACCATAGTTTGACAAGTATTTTGACAGCTGTATTTGATAACTGCCAAAGTAGCTCTCAAGCCATGGCAGTTCAGAGTTAAAAATCTAGGTCTTGCAGTTATTTGCTGCATTTATGTACAAACATTGCACTTACAATATGTTCAGCAACACAAGAAGCACTTCCTGCCAAATCACATGCAACCTCTAATTAGAGCATGTGTTTTCCTTTGGTATGAACTGCAATGCAAAATGTCACTGCTCTAGTCTGATGGCTTTCCTCATGACACAGTTCCAGTGATATAAGTACAATTCAGGTATTTCAGATTAGTGCTTATTATTATAGATTTAGTATTGTGTTGCTAAATGGTGTGCTCCATTTACTAATATGCAAATCAGAATGTCTCAGCTACATGCAGGTAAATAGTACAATGCCAAATATTGCAAATTTTGCTTTCTACGATAATTTTAAAATACATAAGTTGAGTATGTGATGCACACACATGCACATGCGCATGCACACACACACACACACACACACACACACACACACACACACACACACACATTTGTAGTTAGATATGTATACTAATTTGCTATTATCTAGCTTTCTAAAAATACAGTTTATGAACCATTGCACTGTAAAAGCACAACTTTTTCTAAAAATCCTTTAAAATGACAAAACCATAAATAAAAACTTAAAAAAAAATACAATAAAATAAAACAGAAGTCATTTGTTAATGGAATAATGCGATCTGGGTGGGTATAATAGTAAACTGATGGCCCTTCCAGTGGGGGGTGGAGAGGAGTCCCTCCACCAGAAGTCAGGTCTTACTCATAAGGCATAGTAGTCCATTATTTCTCTATGATGCCTACCATGGAGGCCATTATTGCTTAAATATGGACATGGAAACAGTCACACATGTACACTCATGAGGTCACTCACACACACACACACACACACACACACACACACACACACACACACACACACACACACACACACACACACACACACACACACACACACACACACACACACACACACACACACACACACACACACACACACACAGGTTTGTAGCTAGATATGTATACTAATTTTCTATTATCTAGCTTTCTAAAAATACAGTTTATGAACCACTGCGCTGTAAAAGCACTAATATTTCAAAAAATCCTTTAAAATGACAAAACCATAAATAAAAACTTAATAAATAAATAAATACAATAAAATAAAACAGAAGTCATTTGTTGATGCAATAATACCAGCTGGGTGGGTATGATAGTAAACTGATGGCCCTTCCAGTGGGGGGGTGGAGAGCAGTCCCTCCACCGGCAGTCAGGTTTTACTCACATGCCATAGTAGTCCATTATTTCAATATGATGCCTACCATGGAGGCCATTATTGCTTAAATATGACACACATGTACACTGATGAGTTCACACACAGACGTGCACACACACACACACACACACACACACACACACACACACACACACACACACAAACACTTTGTTTAAGCAGAAAACATTTTGACAACAAAAGTCCTCAGAATTTAAATGAATAAGTAAGCAAATGTGATTCTGACTATAGTTCTCAACTTATTTGCTCAAGAGTCAGGGACAAGGCAAAATGTAATGAGCAACAAAGGTCCAAAATCAGATACAATTTTTAAATATTTCTCTAGTTCACCTAGAAAGTTAACCGAAAATAGGTTTTGCATTAACATGCATTTTGAAGAATAAGTATGAACCTCTAAGCAGTGGGAGACTAAGTGCACCTTGAGTCATGTGCAATTTTCAAACCACCTGCCCTCCAAACATAATTTTTTGACAACATATAAATAGGTTCATAGCTTCATAGGTGTGTACTAGGCTAATGTCCCTGGAGCTTTTACAAGCCTAGCCCATAGAAGTGCTCTGGCATAATGCCGCCTGACATTAGTTCCCAGTGCCTCTATCAAGTAGAGCCACTGGAGTGATCCCCGGGGTGAAATTTCTATTTCCCATCCACTCATCGACATTTGTCTTGAAGAGGGCCAGTGAGGTGCCCTGCTTGACATGAATGGGAAGTCTACTCCAGAGCATGGGCAGTCTCTGGGTTATGAACCTATCCCTCCAGCATGTTCTGTTGATTGTGGTAATGAGGTTGAGGTCTCTGGAGTATGTGGTGCAGAAGGACTGGGATTTCTTTAGATTCAGCATTTCTAACAGAGCTGGGTCAGGCATGGCTTCATAAGTCAAGCAGACATCACCTCTTAGTAGACGATATGAGACAGAGAATAGCTGGAGTTTTTTAGTCTGTCTGTGCAGGACATGTGTTTAAGGCCTAGGATACTCTTCATGAGATATTTTTGTGGCCTTTCCAGCTGTTGCATTTATCTAGTGTTTTACATGCCAAATGGGGTATTATACTAGATGATTGACCTAATTTGGGAAGAGTTGAGAGAGATAATGACCTCTTTCTTCCTGGATGCAAAACCCTTGGTAATGATATGTGCCACATAGAAGGACTTTCTGAGCCAGTGGCAATGTGGTGGTCAAAGGAGAGGTCATTGTCAACCTGTGTCCCCAGATCTCTTATAACGCCTTCATTGTTTGTGGGCTCCCATCGATGTGGTAATTAGTGGGAACTGAGTTTTTCCCAAAGCAGACGATGACGCATTTTTTGACAATAAGCTTAAGGCCATGGTTTTGACACCAGTCATTAGTTTCAGTGAGGCCTTTCTGTAGGATGTCTAAATCACTTAGGGAGTTAATAATGGCTCCCAGCTTGTAGCTTGTGAACTTGGCCAGCCAGAGTCCCACCATGTTGGCCTGGGCTTCTGAGAAGTATATGCCAAACAGGAGAGGACCCAGGACTGATCCCTGTGGGACTCCACTTGTGACTGGTTGGCAGTCTGCTTGGAGTCCACTACTTTCACACTGTGGGTTCTATCTGTGAGCCAATTTAGTAGTGATATAGGGGTTGATGCCTAGTTTCTTGAGTTTATCAATAATTCCTGAGTGGGGAATGGTATCAAAGGCCTTGGCCAGATCAAGGTAGGCTGTATGAACTACCTTGCCCTCATCCATAGCTCTGGTGACTGACTCAAAGAAGTCAACCATATTGCTACCTTTCATAAAACCAAATTGCATGGGATCTAGAGTTTGGAGATTGCCTGTATCCTTGTTAATTAGGTCTATGATGATGCGCTCCATAGCCTTACATATCAGACTCGTCAGGCTAATGGGGAGATAATTCCCAGGGTCTGTAGCCGCTCCCCCTTTATGGAGAAGGATAACATAGCAGTGAGCCATTTAGTAAGGACAAAGTCTGAGGTGAGGCTGTGATTGAACAGGGCACACAGATGTGGTGGCAGTTCACTTTGTAGTTCACGTAGAACACATCCAGGTTCATGTTCTTCTGGATTCATTTTCCCGATTAAAGGTATTTTGAAATGATGTCATTGTAATCCACCAATGTCTATACCCAACAATTACAATCACTTGACAGTATGCATCACTAGTGTCAAATTGTGATAAAAAACTCCTGACTCAAATGCAAGCTAGTCCTTTTAAGCCAGACTAATGACTACTTAACTTGATCAAAACAACCAGGTTCAGTCATTCCCATCCACAGATGACCCCAATATCCAGCAATTATAACCCCATTGTTTACTGGGTTCACCTATGATACCGGATAGTGGTAAAATAAATAACTAATCATTGAAACAATAACGTATTTCAAGTCAGTGCCACACCAACACATAGTAGCCTTAATGGTCCATCTTAATTCCCACAAATGTACACTTGTCTTACAAAGCCAGGCTACTTAAACTGAGCAAAGGTAGGTATGTTACTTTCATCCACAGGCAGCTCCAAACCCACAGGGCAATTATAGGCATGTTGCTGTGCACACCTCATCTGATTGTGACTAAATATAATGCTTCTTACCTTCTTGGTGGCACAGGAATCAGGGACAAAGCCAAAAATAATGATGGATAAACACCCAGAATCAGACAGATTTCTTTAGAAAGTTGTTAGAGAAGAAATTATTGTACTATCATGTATTCTCTGAAGGATATGAAATCTAAAACTCAAATGTCTGTTATTATTTAGTGATGACAATCCTCAGTAATTTGCCAAAAATGATAAACTTTATTAGAACAAATCAAAATATGTGCAAAATCAGTGGGATTCTGTGAAGTCAGGGGACAGTTGAGAGCTATATAATTTCAGCTTTGCTTCATAAAAGCAATAACCTAGTAACAACAAGAATACCACCTTTTTTCGCACAAATTCACCTTATTTCTGTAAAGTGGCTAACTGACCAAATGGCCAGAGGATAGGTTGCTGTCATTCACAAATAGCACCTACATCTACTAAGCATGGTTATAGCCACTTTGTAGTGTAAACCCCATCTGACTGTGATAAGAATGCAAAAATCAGGGCCAGATCCAATCCAAAAATAATGAGGAAATAATACCAAAAATCAGGGACAGATTTTGATAATTCCTCTTATGTACTTAGAACGTTGTCAGGCCAATAGGTTTTGTGTTGGTATGCATTTTCTGAAAGATATGAAGTCTGAAAAATAAAGTATCTGTCATCATTTAGTGACAGCAGTCTTCAATAATTTGCCAGCGAACCACATATTTTATATGTCATAGACCAAAATTTGAGGAAGTCACAGATATTCTTTGAAGTAAGGAGCAGTTTCAACTCTGTTTCACACAGTTGCTGAAAAATAAATATTCCAGTATTTTTCATATGATTGTATACTATTCTTGTGCAAATGGGCAGCCGCGGTGGTGCAGCGATTAGGGTTGCCGCCTCACAGCAAGAGGTTCAATCCTCGGCTGGGGTGTCTTTTGTGCGGAGTCTGCATGTCCTCCCTGTGGTCATGTGGGTTTCCTCCAGGTGCTCCTGTTTCCTCCCAAAGACATGCTGTAGGCAGATTGGACACTCTAAACTGGCCCTAGGAGTGAGTTGCATGTGTGTATCTTCTGTGGAAGGTTGGGTGCCGGGATGGCAACTCGACACCGTAAAACTCCACTGCCAATCATGAGCGGACAGGTGATCTGCTGTGGCGACCCCTAACCGGGAAAAGCCGAAAGAAGAAGTATACTATTCTTGTATAACCTGATATAAATATTCCAATTTTTTTTCAAATTAATGTATACTACTCTTGTATAACTTGATATAAATATTCCAGTGTTTTTCATATGAATGTATACTACTCTTGTATAACCTGATATAAATATTCCAATGTTTTTCATATGAATGTATACTATTCTTGTATAACCTGATATAAATATTCCAGTGTTTTTCATATGAACGTATACTACTCTTGTATAACCTGATATAAATATTCCAATGTTTTCATGTGATTGTATACTACTCTTGTATAACCTGATATAAATATTCCAATGTTTTCCATATGAATGTATACTACTCTTGTATAACCTGATATAAATATTCCAATGTTTTCATATGATTGTATACTACTCTTGTATAACCTGATATAAATATTCCAATGTTTTTCATATGAATGTATACTATTCTTGTATAACCTGATATAAATATTCCAGTGTTTTTCATATGAACGTATACTACTCTTGTATAACCTGATATAAATATTCCAATGTTTTCATGTGATTGTATACTACTCTTGTATAACCTGATATAAATATTCCAATGTTTTCCATATGAATGTATACTACTCTTGTATAACCTGATATAAATATTCCAATGTTTTCATATGATTGTATACTACTCTTGTATAACCTGATATAAATATTCCAATGTTTTCCATATGAATGTATACTACTCTTGTATAACCTGATATAAATATTCCAATTTTTTCATATGAATGTATACTACTCTTGTATAACCTGATATAAATATTCCAATGTTTTCATATGATTGTATACTACTTTTGTATAACTTGATATAAATATTCCAGTGTTTTTCATATGAACGTATACTACTCTTGTATAACCTGATATAAATATTCCAATGTTTTTCATATGAATGTATACTATTCTTGTATAACCTGATATAAATATTCCAATGTTTTTCATATGAATGTATACTACTCTTGTATAACCTGATATAAATATTCCAATTTTTTCATATGAATGTATACTACTCTTGTATAACCTGATATAAATATTCCAGTGTTTTTCATATGAATGTATAGTACTCTTGTATAACCTGATATAAATATTCCAATGTTTTTCATATGAATGTATACTATTCTTGTATAACCTGATATAAATATTCCAGTGTTTTTCATATGAATGTATACTACTCTTGTATAACCTGATATAAATATTCCAATGTTTTCATATGATTGTATACTACTCTTGTATAACCTGATATAAATATTCCAATGTTTTCCATATGAATGTATACTACTCTTGTATAACCTGATATAAATATTCCAATGTTTTCATATGATTGTATACTACTCTTGTATAACCTGATATAAATATTCCAATGTTTTCCATATGAACGTATACTACTCTTGTATAACCTGATATAAATATTCCAATGTTTTCATATGATTGTATTCCTCACTGACTTGGTTGAAGACTATTTTATTTAGCACAGATCAAAAACATGAGGCAAAATCAGGAACGTTCTGTAAAATTAGTGCCAGTTTCAACTTCGCTTCACACAAGCAGTTGCCATAAAAATAATATTCCAATGTATTTCATATGCACATTGGTTTTAGAAAAACAGACTTTAATTTTTTTTTTAAATGTTGGAATGATAAGTTGCTTTCATCTACAATCAGGATATCCCCTGTTTAGTGACTCCAATATTCAGTGATTTGCACAAAACTTCAAATTTTATGAGTCAGATACCAAAACTATAAGGAAAACTTTGGGACATTCCATGAAAGCAGGGTCAGTTTCAACTCTAACTTTTTTCACACAAAATGTCACCAGAGAATAAATATTATAGCAATAACCCACGCCTGGGTGTGGGTAATGCTGGATTTACCCACGGTTGGCGTGGTTTGGTCCCGGTGAGCCCGAGGACCAAACAAAGCCAACCGTGGTAAATCCAGCATTACCCACACCCAGAAGTGGTTATTATTATACAATGACATTATTTAAGAAAAGAAATAATTACTTTTCTTAAATAATGGCATTGTATAATGCCTCTTTACTGCCCTTCCGCAGCTGTCTGGTATTCTGCGGCGGTTCTGATGTACTGCGCACCGCGCAGTACATCAGAACTGTGCAAAAGCAACGGAGAACACAAGATCTCCGTTGCTTTTTGTCTCGCTATGTTAAATGGTTTTAACATAGCGAGACAGCTTTAAAATAAGCAACGGATATCTCCGTTGCTTATTTTAAAGCTGTCTCGCTATGTTAAACCCATTTAATATAGCGAGACAGCTTTAAAAAAAAGCAACGGAGATCGCAAGATCTCCGTTGCTTTTTACACACTGTGTCGCTATGTTAAAGAAGTTTAACATAGCGAGACAGCTTTAAAAAAAGCAACGGAGATCTCTGTTGCTTTTTTTAAACCTGTTTCGCTATGTTAAACTCTTTTAACATAGCGAGACAGTGTTTTATACTAACGGAAAAAGTCCGGGCGACCGGACCTTTTTCCGTTAGTATATTGAGGGATTTACAACGGGCACGCTGGTTGGGCTGGCTAATCAGCGTGCACGTTTTAGGGGAGGCATTGTATAATAGGATTTATTTCACACAAATGCCTACTAGTCTTGTAAAGCCAGTCTATAAAATAATCAAATGCCATGAGGGAAATTACTTTCATCTACAGTCCCCCACACTCCAAATCCTGTTTAGTTGCTACAGTCCTCTGTGATGTTACAGGCAACCAAAGCTTTTATGAAGCAAAAACCAAAGCATAGGGAAAATTCTGGGACAGTCTGCAAAATCAGTGGCAGTTTCAACCTTGTTCCACACATAAACATTAGCCAGAAAGTAATGCAATCAGTCTCTTAGCAAGAATGTAATGCAGACTTTAAAGTGAGAACATGACAAGTTGCTTTTATAAGACTTTAAAATTATCAGAAGACAACAGGGTAAACTGCTTTCATGCACAGTCAGCCCCCACACAATTTAGTGGCTACAGTCTTCAAATATTTGCCAGAAAACCAAAAATTATATGAGGCACAGACCAAAACATGAGGGAAAGTAAGGAACAATCTGCAAAATCAGGGACAATTTCAAATCTGCTGTATATATCAGAATAGCCAGGAAGTAATGCAGTCAGACTTTAAAATGAGAAATGACCATCTGCTTTCAAGCACTGTCAGCATGCAGTCTCCCTTATTTACTGAGTATAAAATATCAATGCTATATGTGGTTGCCTACAAGGATTAAAAAGAAGATTTACCTCATGGTACTACAGAACTGGTATAGCAATTTGCAGCTGTCCACTATATTATTATTTGAAATTTCCATTTTTTTTACTTGCTATATGCATAGGATTACCAGGAGCTCTTAATTAGCGAATTTAGTTATTGTAAGTGAAGAAATATTTCTTAATTTTAAATACATAAATAAAATAAACAAAAACAAACAAACAAGTAAATAAATAAAATGGCATTGCTGGATAGTGCTGCACATATGCTAATGGAAGGAACTGCATGTATACAGATACCTGCACTTTCATGTATTGCTTCTTTTTTTTAATTAAAAATAAACATCTTTCATTGACAGCTGTTAAGTTTAGCACATAAACTAACTAAAATGAGTTAGTAATTCTGAACGTAAAAAATTTGTTAGCTGGCCATTGGTACCCTGTGGTAGCTGTGTAAATATTCCTCTATTTAATCCACCACTGGACATTATTTACAGACTATAATTCTCAGTGATTTACCAGAAAGTCACAATTTTGTTCAAGGGACAGGGCAAAAATATGAGGAAAATTAGGGACATTTTTGAGATATTAATTCTGTTAGAAGAAGGAAAATAATTTTAGAGTTGTAGTTTTATTAGTTAAGAACACATATACCAGGATGAAGGAAAATGTACTTTGGAATTCTGCCCGCAGCCATATTCTAGACTGAATTATGCCTGAGCAATTCAAAGACTTCTGTATCAGTACAATGGTATGAAGGCACTGGTCTGTAAAGTAACAGTGGTCTCAATGGCGAAGGCCACATTGTAAATGTGACAGGTCAGGGGCACAGCTACTGAAAAGTAGCCATATGTTCTAGCCTAGAAATTTTCACCATCTAAATAGCATATAGGATCATTGGAAGTTACTTGGCTATTGGCCCTGAGGCCCTTACAAACCTAGCCAAGAATTTATCCCATGTTCTAACAAGTCAGCACCCATTGTCCCTGTCCAGGAGGGACAGAGGTGGAATCCCAGGGGTGTATTTTCTGTTCCCCATCCAGTTATCCAGGTCGCGCTTAAAAAGGGTTAATGAGGTACTCTGCTTGACGTGGAGAGGTAGTCAACTCCACAGAAGGGGGGGGGTCTCTGGGACACAAATCTGTCCCACCAACAAGTCCTGTTGATGTCACAGACCAGGTTGAGGCCTCTTGCGTGGGTTACTCGAGTGGGGCTTGACTTGCAGATATGCAGCAGTCCCATCAAGGCAGGGTCTGAGATTGCTTTGTATGCCAGACAGAGGTCACCTCTGAGGAGTCTGTATGAGACTGAGTAAAGGGACAGGGCCTTTAGCCTATCTGTGTAGGGTAGATATTTGAGGCTCTGGTTTCACCTGGTGAGGAGCCTCTGTTGTCTCTCCAGCTACTGCATATGCTTTCTGAGGTACATGCTGAAACAGACATTGTACTCAATAATGGGTCTTATAAGGGAAGAATACAGGGATGTTATGACCACCTTGTCCCTGGAAGAGATAACCTTACTAATGAGGTGGGCCATGTAGAAAGCTTTCCGTACAATGGGGGCAATATGGTGGTTAAACATCAGTTTGCTATCAACCTGGGTGCCCAAGCCCCTCACAACTAATTGCATGCTTAGGACCTTGTTATTAATGTGATAATTTGTGGGGATGCCACTCTCGCCAAACGGGATGATGATGCATTTTTTAGCATTCAGTTTGAGGCCATGTTTCTGGCACTATTCATTTGTTTGGGTGAGACCCTCTTGGAGGATGTCCACATCAGTAGGGAAATTGATGACAGCGGCCATCTTGCAGTCCTCTGCAAACTTGGTCATCCATAGCCCACTAGTTTTGACTTGTACCTCAGAAAAGTATATCCCAAACTGAAAAATTTAAAGCAGATGTCTGTGCTGCTGCTTGCTGGTGTCTTGCTGAAACAAAGGTCTGATTAATGCACTGAACTTTGCAGACTATTAACCTTTTCAGCACTATATTATGAGCATTACTAATAAAATAACTTTGCTATATAACAGACAACACGCAAGATAATGTTACGATTTACAGGTTTTAATCTCTCAGGTTAAACGTTTCAGGCAGCATGAAAAATGTTCTCCAGTGTACCAGATCTAACAAAGAATCAGATCTAACATCATACAATTTTAATGTCCTCTGTACCATCCAGATCTTGTCCATGAAAGAGTCTGTTGTTAATACCTGTGGAATTCTTCTGATGTCATGCAGTCTGTTGTTAAGCTACTTTGTGTTCTGTTTCGAGGTGAATAAACATTTAGGGAGTCTTTTTTATTGTGAATGTTTCTGTGTGAAAGCATTCTTCCCATACTCCTTGCACCTGGTCTCTTATCTGTTTGTACCAAGTACTGGACATTTTGTAATACATTCAGTTGGATGCCATTAACCCTTTAATGTGTACATGCCAGCAAACAGAAACGTACATGCATCTAAGTGACTATATTTTCCTACATATATTCTGGCAAACAAAAGTGTACATGCACTATTATAATTTACTACATATATATTCTAATAACATAAGTGTATATGTGCTGTTATAAATGTCTAAATATATATATCTAACACAAACAACAGAGGCCCCAAGACCAGTACCTGGGGTACACTGCTTGTTACGGGTCTACTGCTTGAGGTGGCTTCCCCTATTTTGACTAGGTATGTTCTATCAGTGAGCCAGTTTGCTACCCATCTGTTAACATACGGATTGATGTTTAGTTGAGAGAGTTTATCTATTATACCCGAGTGGGGAATAGTATCGAAGGCTTTGGCCAGGTCAAGGTAGGCAGTGCGCACAATTTTTTCCTCGTCCATGACTTTGGTGACTGTCTCAAAGAAGTCAAACAAATTTAACAGGCATGACCTCCCCTTCATGAAACAAAACTGTGTGGGATCAAGTGTCTGGAGGTTGCCAATGTCCTTGTTAATGAGGTCCATGGTAATTCGCTCCATGGCCTTGCAGATCAGGCTAGTTAGGCTGATGGATCTATAATTTTCTGGATCGGTGGATGCTCCACCTTTGTGCAAAGGGATGACAGTGGCTGTCCTCCACTTGGCTGGGATGAAGCTGGTACTCAGGCATTGGTTGAATAGGGTGCCTAATGATGCTGCAAGTTCCTGCCTGAGTTCATGTAGTATGC
Source organism: Protopterus annectens (assembly GCF_019279795.1). Taxonomy (NCBI): domain Eukaryota; kingdom Metazoa; phylum Chordata; order Ceratodontiformes; family Protopteridae; genus Protopterus; species Protopterus annectens. The sequence continues at coordinate 272,268,200 of NC_056739.1, forward strand.
AGCCTGGGATGTTATTGGGTCCCATGGAGGCTGTATATTTTGCATTTGAGAGGGCAGTGATGACTAACTCCCTAGAGATAAGGGGAGGGGTCTGGGGCTGGGATATCCTGATTTATTGATGGGGGACAGAGGAGTGAAGTTTTCACTTATCCTGTCTGCCAGCAGGTTGGCTATAACTTCTGCATTTGTCTATGTGGCATCCTTCACCACCAGTTCTATGCAGATCTGAGTGCTTTCTTTGAGATTGCAGACATATGTGAAGAAGGCTTTATGATTGTCTTTGGTAGATGTGGCCAGTTTGGACTCGAAGTTTGCTTTAGAGGGATTCACTAGTGCTCTTATTTGTTTGTTCAGGCTAAGGAGAGATTGCTTCCAATTAGGCACCTGGTCCTTCTTGGTCCTGGACAGCAATTTTTTCTTTTTATTATAGAGTTTATCTATTGCAGATGTCCACCAGACAGGTTTATTCTTCCTTTTGGAGGATGATTTTATCCTGTCAGGTGTTCCTGATTCCATGCAGCTATATAAATGCTTGTATAGTACTTTGATGTAGGTTTGGACATATGTGCCAGTTCCTATGGAGGGGGAGAAGTTTTTTTGTTTGACACTCACTGGTGGTGGTGGTGGTGGTGGTGGGGGGGGGTCAGGGGAGATGGTGACTTTGAAAGTGACCACTTTGTGGTCGGATCTTACCAGTGAGGATGACACTGTACGGGTGCTGCAGTGGTTACTCATGTTGGTTAATATCAAGTCCACAATATTTTCACCTCTGAGGCATTTGCGTTGACAAAATCAAGGAATCTCTGGGCATTTGTGTTTTGGCATAAGTAGTTCTTCCACGCTATGGTTGGATAGTTAAAGTCACCCAGGATTAGAGGAGAGGGTTGAATCTTGATAGATTTGAAGAGATCCATATAGGTGGAGTGGGCATCTTGAGTCAAAGTTGGGGGCCTGTAGCTAGCTATGATTTGAATAGGGGTCTTTTCAATGGTTAACTGCACCTGGAGTGTCTCCTGTGTGTCATACTGTTTGACCAGCCTGGAGGTGTGTATGTCTTTTATATATGGTTTGGGGTCCGAATGTATGATAGGATGAGTAACCCGATATGGCTGGGGTGCTGTCCACAGCTTTGAGCAGGTTTCTGTGACTGCACAAAAGTCAGCATCTTCCAGGGTTAAGAATGCTTACAATGAGTGCACTTTCATGTTTAGACTCCTAGCGTTTAGCAGCATGACCTTTCATTTGTGTTTTGATGAAATTTTCATGTTGGTAGTTTTGACCTCATGGCATTGCCTAAAAAAGGCACTATGCTGGAGGTAAGAGCCTTTGCCAGGAGCCTGAAGCTCAAGGGAGACAGATGCTGACCATCTCTGGCAAAGCATTGTGGTTTGTCAAGCATGTCTTCTCAACCTGTCAGGTACTAGATCCCCTAGGAATGACACCAGAAACTAAGCCAATTGTTAAAGTTAATCATTTTCTGTTTGTATTGAGGCATCGTTCTGGGTGATGGTGAAATACTGCTTAAGGCAGGACCATGCCTGTCTGGGACACATATTCAGTGAGCTCGATCATGTGACTCTTCATATAGTCTAGGGGGGTATGTCTGAAGTCATTTATGCCAACATGGACTATGACAGAGTCATAAAAGTACCTGTTGTTGAGAGACTTGAGCGCATGGGTGATATGGTGGATTCTGGCACGTGACAAACAACTAACTGTGACTTTCTCCTTATCCAGCCTGGTGAGGGGCACATCTGTGTGTCTCACAATGGAGTCTCCTATGACTAATATGTTAGGTTTATGTTTATTCCTTATTGGCTGTGAGACACAGGTGTATGGACTATGTGTGGTGTGTGGTCTAGTGGGCAGTGGAGTTTGTGTGTGATTTTGCCTTGGAGGTCTCTTTTGTTTGGGTATATTTTTGTTGAGGACCTCCGCATATGTGGGTGTGTGTTGTGCAGGTGTGGGTAGTGTTTGAGATGTGGTGTTTGTGTTAACAACCTTCTCAGTGCCAGATATACTGGTTTGTGAGAGAGCATCGACTCCAGGTTCTTAATGTAATTGCATCTCTCACAAATTCTGTTCCTAGGTGGTGATAGAAGGTTGTCTGTGTACATGAGACTGTTGCTACACTATTTCAGGATGTCCATATCAACCAGACTGGCAGGAGAAAATGTAGGAAATTGTCCATCCATATTTGTCAGAAACTGAGGGAGAGAGGCCAGAGAGCACTTAAAGGATAAAGGGTGGCAGGTCTAAGAGTAGTACTTCTACATGATGGCATAAGTGCTACTAAGGGAAAATTTGTAGCTGGAATACCTCTCAAAGGGTTAAAAACAGTGCATCTGCAGCTCTGGATGCAGCAAACCTGTATCCAGACTATACTACTCGGTTTAAGGGGTAAGAACACAGTAAAACTCACAAAAAAGCAGAGATTAACTACTTACAGACAAAACAGAACTCACCCTAAAAAATACAGTTAAATAGTAATGATGCAATAAAATGCAGTTAAACAGTAATGAATTGCAGTAAATAGCAATGAAATGTAAACAGTATTGAAATACAGTTGATCAGTAATCTGCTTTAAAACAGTGCAAATGTTATAAATTAGCTCACATCACAACAGTAAAAAACAGCTCAAATAAAGCAGCAATTCAGTAAAATATTGTCATTGATTTAATAAGGCTACCAAGTAGTAACAAATGCGGCAAACTTAATGCAGGTGAACACCTAAGCACAAGCAGCAAAATGAAGTAGGAAGAGGCACAATATTTTTTAAGTAGAAAGTGAGGAGACAGAAGATAATTCAAGGTTAAGCTAAAGCGGTGGGCCTTCACAATTGATCTCACTGTACTCAGTAGAATGCGTTGATGTAATGGGACTGCGGGGAATGTCCAATAACAAATTTATAGTAGAGGCAGGCAACTCAAAAGCCACCATGCTTTAATACCACAACAACAGTTGGGCAGGTGGTGGGATGCAAGATCAGAACACAGGTGAGGATTGAATTCACTATGCCTAAAAAACAGTTGCACAGTTTAAACAGATATGCAGCAAATATTGATTAGTTAATCAGAAGTGCAGAAAACAATTAAAAATAAGCACTTATCTTTTGTAGTCGCACAACAGTTTTTTGAAAAACAGCAGAGCAAGGGCAGAAGGCCTAACTCACTGCAGCTTTGAGCAAACAAATACAAACTGGTTTAAACACTGGCTACTTAAGGCAGAGAAACAGGAGCCAGTCAAATTATCCAATAAAAAAAACAGAGCCGTGTAGTAGTAACTCTAGCCAGACCAGACCAGACTGAATCCCCCTTCCACAAAGAAACAGCTAGGCCTCTCTAGACAAAAGATTGTACTACAAGCTCCAAAGGTCACAAACAGTAATAGATATTTAGCTCTATGCTAGTGTTTTTTAAGTACAGCAACGAGTACAATTAAGAGAACAAACAGAGGAACAAAAAGGAGACAAAGATCAGAACAGAGGTAAGGACTGAATTCACTAAGCCTAAAAACAGTTGCACAGTTTAAACAGCAGATATTGTTTTTCTTAATCAGAAGTGCAGAAAACAGTTGAAAATAAACACTTATCTTTTGTAGTTGCACAGCAGTTGTTGTAAAACAGCAGAGCAAAGGGCAGAAGGCCTAACTCACTGCAGCTTTGAGCAAACAAGTCATCAGCTAATTTCAAAGAATAGCTTTACCTAGCTGTGTAGGTTGTCTCGAATTCAAAAGTGTACACCTTTTTGATTGCATCTATACCCATTAGTTCTTATGGAAGGAGCAAGACATTTATTGTCTTTGTGGGTAAGTACTGCAAAGCTGCGGGTGTTTGACTGTGTGTGTGTGTGTGTTTGAGTCTGTGAAGGAGTGTACATGCATGTGTGTTGGACTGTGTGTGTGTGTGTGTGTGTGCGTGTGTGCGCATGTGTGTGCGTGTGTCCGCGTGTGTGTGCGTGTGTGTGTGTGTATGTGTGTGTATGTGTGTGTGTGTGTGCATGTGTGTGTGCACGCGTGTGTGTTTGTATGTGTATATGCATGGTTGCAGCTCCTAGCTATCTGTATATGTGACTGTGTGTGTGTATGTGTGTGTGTGTGTGTGTGTGTGTGTGTGTGTGTGTGTGTGTCTGTGTGTGTCTGTGTGTGTGTGTATGTCTAATTGTTATTGTGTATTAGTAGGTGCCTGTGCAACTATGCTGCACATGTTTATAGGGGCAAATTAGACTGGTTAGCTCTAACAGTGCTAGAGTGAGATTCACAGGCATGGTAATGAACTCTCAATAAGATGCTGTGCAGTGGGGCTTTATCATGTCTCTCAGTTGCTAAATATTATTGTTACTGATACTAGCCTCGCGCAAGTTGCTCACATAGCATAGGCAGTGATATGTCTGTGAATCTTAGGGACAATTTTATCACTTTCATTACTTTTCTATGTACAAGTTATAATATATGTATGGAGAAGGGTATCTGTCCCCACATAGCTAAACAAACACTTGCCTGATAATAAGCTGTCTTTTTTAATTATAGGTAAAGTGGGATTCAAATTAGACTGTCAGTTAATGAGAGCAAAGTTCTGAATATTCCACATAGTTAACTCTGTGTAATGTATCCTTTTTCTATCTTTCTTTGGATTGGATCTGTTTCCTTCATGCTCTGAAGCATCCAGGAAAGCAGCTACTAGCAACAAGGAGCATGTTTTAAGTGGCGTGGGATTTAGACATCTGCTGCATTGCTAATTTCCTGTGCTCCACATTTGGAATTCTTGGAATAGCCGAGGAAGGCAGATTCTGTTGCAAATGAGTTGGCAAAAACACACCCATTACTGCTCTGCACTGCTTACTATATGATATCAGAGATTCTAAACCAGCCTAGTTTTTTTTAGTTTCTGTCTGACATGGTGTCAAATTTCAAGTGAATTAATCATGGAGAAAATTAGCACCGTACTTCATAACTGTGCCTTTAAAATCAAATGGGCTAGAGTACAAACTCCATTTGTGAGTGCGTGTACAGTTATATAATAATCCTGATGTGCATGAAAAGAAAATAATCTGGTATATGCCTCAGTGCAAAATTATATTAGAGAATGCACAATATAGAAATTGCTAAGTGACAGCCATCATACACTGCAACCTCTGATAAATGGGCCTTTTCCAGGTAACAAGAGTGCAGATTGAAAAACCTGTTTATTTAGTGGTTAAACAATAACTGGTAAGCTATCCAAGGTTGCTTTAAAGTAATTTGACATTGTGTTTTTTAGTGTAAATTAATACATTTTGCTGTATGTTGCAAAAATAAATGAAAAGTGTTATGACAACATATGCATATATTACTGCTTATCTTAGAAAAAATCTGAATGCACGGGGACTTTAACCTCTTAGATCTGAATGCACAGGGGCTTTAACCTCTTAGATTTGAATGCAGGGGGGCTTTAGCCTCTTAGATATGGTATAATTCATTTACATTTGTGCTGATTAACATGTTTACAAGCAACTTCATTTTCTTTAGTTTGTGCATGTATGCCGTTTTAGTTCACGTTTTTATTTGACACTTTACTTTAAATGGCAATCACAAAGCCAATGGCAGAAATAATGGGAATTAAAGATATATAATATAATGTGATATAATATAATATAATATAACATAATATAACATAATATAACATAATATAATATAATATAACATAACATAACATAACATAATATAATATAATATAACATAACATAATATAATATAATATAATATAACATAACATAATATAATATAATACAATATAACAATATAATATAACATAATATAATATAATATAACATAATATAATATAATATAACATAATATAATATAATATAATATAATACAATATAACAATATAATATAATATAATATAACATAATATAATATAATATAATATAATATAATATAATACAATATAACAATATAATATAATATAATATAATATAATATAATATAATATAATATAATATAATACAATATAACAATATAATATAATATAATATAATATAATATAATATAATATAATATAATATAATATAATATAATATAATACAATATAATATAATATAATATAATATAATATAATATAATATAATATAATATAATATAATATATACAGGGCTGGTGTTAGCATTTTGTGAGCCCCTTGGTCATTTCCAGTCTAAGTATCAGACAGCCACTGCCACCCCTCCTAAGCATCCTTTTAGTTCATGCTACAGAGTTTTAGGAGTAGCACACACAGACTGACCTGTAGCTACAATGCTCTTACATTACAACAGGTCTGTGAGCTACACAGTATTGGGGACATTCTTAGTTACTTCCATTTAGTTGCAACAATAATGCACTACAACAACCCTATGTAAAGTGTTGCCCTTAGATGAAATGGTGCCCTAGGTAAAGGGCTCCATTGTGCCTCCTACTACCTTCTGCTTCATCCCTCCCCACACACATCCTCCAGTGCCCCCCATCATGATCTCCACAGACAACACTCATTACTTTTTTTCTTCCTTTCTCTCATTTTACCTTACTCTTCACCTTATTCAAGAAGCCATGACTCTATATTCTCTGAAGTGCATTTTTCATACAATAGCTTTGAACAAAAATTATGAAGGAAAAAGAATCAGTGTTGCTGGTTAGCTTTACCCTTGGTGGCATCTTTTCAACACACCTTACTTGGCCAAGACAGGACAGTAATAACTCTGTAGGAAATCATTTAATTAAGCCGGGGCTTGGGGGGGGGGGGTCATACTACGAAGAGTTTGGGTCATAGATGGTCTGTGGTGCTTTTAGAGCATTCTCCAGCATTTTCCAAATCTTTTGATCCAGTGGTGGTCTCAACAAAAATCATGAGTAAGAAAAGAATTTCTGTCTCTAAGAGTCTGAATGTGCTGTGATGCATTTTAGGCGTTATTTTTGAAATATATTTAATTGTTAACTGCATTTGTTACTAGTACCCATAACAGTTATATATGTGCACAGATAAAAATCAGTGATATTTTTTACACACACACACACACACACACACACACACACACACACACACACACACACACACACACACACGCATGCATGCACACACACGCACACACGCACACATGTGCACACGCACACACGCACACTCACTCACTTACTCAAACACACACACACACACACACACACACACACACACACACACACACGCACACATGCACACATGCACACATGCACACACGCACACTCACTCACTTACTCACTCACTCACTCACTCACTCACTCACACACTCTGCACGTTCACCTTCAGGGAAACTGGAGAAGGTGCCAGTTCAATTGCGGCATGTTTTTTAGGTGCTGGAGGAAAGCACAGCACATCAGACAGGGAGGGCATGCAGACTCCTCATAGAAAAAGCCACAGCCAAGAATTCAGCCATGGCTAAGCACTATGAAATGTCAATGAGCAGTTGCTTTAACACACATTTTCTTCTTTCCAAACCTCCATAGATAGCCGCCTATCATGTGTAAGGTCCATGTTTGTGATGGTAAGTGAAAGAAATTATGGCCAGCTTGTTACTCTTATGTACACTGCAAACATGTCCTCCCCCACATACAAGTATAATGGCAGTGCCCATGATGTTTGTGCTTGAAAGTGAACAAAATTATAAGTAACCTGTTCCTCTTACACTGCAATATCCCCTCCCCACTCACATATGCACACACAAACATACACAAGCACAAGACATTACAATACTTGTTTCACAGTGCTTTCTGCAAATAACAGTACATTGCACAACATTACTACTGCCACACTAGATTAGCAGTCATCGACACCAACAGGGATAAAGCACTTTTATCAACCACACTGAGGAGTTGCATAGACATAAATATCCATGATTTCATAGAAAGTCACTGATTTTATCTCATTTTTTGCCATGTCTCTTGTAAAAGTTTTGATTTGCTTGCTAAATCATTTAGTATCACAGTCAGTCAATGCCATATATTTGATTTTTAGACTTCTTATTGTCCAAAAATGCATGATTATGCAAAACATGTTATTCTATTCACTTTTTAAGTGAATAGAATAATATTTAAAAAGTGTTCCTGCTTTTAAGCTTTTATTTTACCATTATTTTTGTCTTTGCCCAGAATTAGTGAGCAAATACGTTGAGAATTATAGTATCTGGTGTCTTGCCAGCATTTGTAAAACTCTCTGAAAGAGAAAAGTATCCCTGAAGATCAGAATCATCTGCTCTTCTTAAAATCCAAGGTTTGCACTGGGATTAGTCAATCAGAGCTGCCAGTCTCTAGTGTTTATTTTGCTCATGTTCATTCACTGATTGCAGGCTTTATCCTAGCAGGGTCATATCACAACCCTGTCTAGGACAAAACACATAATCAGAGACTAAATTCTCTTATTTTTCTTTTAATTTTCCCTAACCAGCAGCTTTTGTGGAGTCCCTACACATTCAAGGATGATGAGGGAGGTCTCCCCAGCCATGAGTATCACTGGTGTTTGAAGCCATTTATGAGTTTAGGTATAGTGGAGAGAATTCTTCCAGCAGGATTTAACTAAGTCAGGGGCAATTTATCAGTGCTAAAACATTTAATAAAATTATGAAGCCTGATACTTGATAAAACACTCTTAGCACAAACAGAGGTATCTTTGAATTTTAAAGATGTGGAAACCTTTAGGATTCTTCATCCTAAAGTTATTATTGCCCACTTAATTTATTAAGTACACACCATTGCTCTACTAGCTTATCTTGGTTTAACAAACATTTAACAAAATATCAAAATAAAATAACTAGCTGTTGTTGGGGCCTCCCAGAAACTAGGGGCCTCCAGTGACCGCAGTGTTCTCTGGTGCCTAAAATCGGCTAGGATATAGAAGCTGAGAAGTTAATAAGGAATGAAAGGTCAAAGACAGAAAGTAAAAACACTACCTACAAAAATCCATGCAGCAGTGAATGTCTGTGTCACTGTATGCTTGTATCTCCTTACCACAATGAATAATGCATTAGCTGGGTGGGGGATGACTGAAGTATAGAGGAGGGCTGAGATTGCTACTGAAAGGCCACAACCGAGATTTCTAACTTATGATTCTGCAGATGGAGCTGCCTTTTTTATCTAAAGAGTGTGCACCACAATAAAATGCCACGGATGTATGGTTTTGTCTGCTGTAATTTGTGCCTTGGTGTGATGGAGATTACATCATTCAAAGGTGTCAGTTTGTGGCAACTGTAAAATCTAGCTCTCATTTTAGATTTACTGATATACTCATACTAATATTTTACTGTTCACTTCCTAGATTAGTAGTGCTGGAACAGCTACCTTTACAGAGCTCTCTGCAAGCTCCACCTGAAACACTGCGGTACCTGCTTGTACACACTCTCCCAGTGCATTAGGTATGTCCAATTCGCATTGGGAAAGAGTTCAAGACTGAGAAATGGTACTGAAGTGCATCACAGAAAGACGTCTATTTGAAAATTAAGTAGTAATATTTCTCATCTCATTATCACAAAAGTCACAGCTCATCTGTGTCAATATACAGCACAAAGAGAGAGCAAGAGTGTGAATCAGTGAGTGGTGCAAATGCATGACTGGCATGTGTAGCACTCCTGACTTTACACTGCTTCAGTCTTTGATTGTGTATGTGTATATGTGTATATATATATATATATATATATATATATATATATATATATATATATATATATATATATATATATATATATATATATCTGTGTGTGTGTGTGTGAGTGTTCCATCACCCAAAAGGCTTCATGGTTTGCCATCACTGTAGTATCTTTCTGTATACAGCAGTTTGGAAATGCCATGGATCAGGCTTTTTCTGGACAGTAACAGGACAAGAGAAATGCTCCCAGATAAATCAAGCATTGAACAAAATTCCAACATAGCTTACTATGCTTTTGATAAAATGTTGCCATTTTAGAATCGCATCCAAGAATGGCTCTAATGAACACTTAGAATGCACTGATCCATGTCTCGCAGCGCACTTCACAGCATTTCTAATGGTACAAAGGCTAGTGGAAAACTAAACAAGGTTTCATTTTTTTTTAACTTCCTTGGTCTTAGTGGAAGAAAAGTAATGGGTTAAACGATACTGAAAATAATAGTTGGGATTCCTAGTCAAGTTGCACATTATGCAGTTGAAAGCTGTGTGGTTAGTGCTCACGTACAGGATAGAGGAGAGTCAAAGAAGCTTGTAGCACAGTAAGTAGAAGTGTACATTGTACAATGGATACAAATGACTGTATAAAAATGTAAATGAAGGTGCAGACAGTCAAAATATTGTCTCATTTCATATTTGCATGTAGTACATCTTTCATACTACACTGCATGAATCTACAAAAAGCTTGCTCCATGTGGACAATATTTGCATTGTAGATGGCAAAAGTTCACAGAATCACAGCAAGCATTGCACAGCACCACTTATACTTAGTTCTGCTGGTTCACATCTGATCGTTTATCATGGCACATGGTGGCAGTGACAGAGATATGGGGTGTTGTTGTAGAACAGTACCTAACCAAATGTGCAGTAGCAAGTTCCACCTAAACCCTGCCCACCACCCAATACCTGGTGACGTAGTCACATAATGAATGAATATTCATAGTGTTGTCTTCACCGGCCTCATGAATTTTCATTCGGTATTTGGCACGTTAGCTCGAGGGGGCGCTACTTCAATAATGGTAAAGAAACGTAACTGGAACTACTACTAATGAAAGACATGGTGTATGATGTTAGCAACAAGCCGTTTATTAATACAGATTTATGCAGTAAGACAGAAGGTCATTATGTGGCACGCAAACCTCTCAACTGTCTCTGAATTATCCTAATATTGTTTAGTATCTACTATTAAATAACATAGAGATGTTCATTAAGAAATGCCTTCCTGGGTTCCCCCAGAGACAGATATTATTACTTTGCCTTGGTCCACATTTTACAGGGTTAGATTTAGGGTTAGGGTTAGGATTACGGTTATGGCTAGGATTAGGGTTAGCCCTAACTCTAACCCTAAATCTAATCCTAACCCTAATGCTAATGCAAACCCTAGCCTTAAGTGGCCTGTTGGCTCTGAAAAATTTGAAGAGAAAAAGTACTGAGCCAGCAAACAGTGAGACTGGAGTAAAAAAATATTTATTATTTCATTATTAAAACAAATAAACCAAACTGGTTTCGGCTGGTAAACAACGCAGCCTTCATCAGTGTAAAGTCAAATCTATGTCTCCAGTTGTCTTATATACCTACAAATATTTCCTATTAGTTGCTCTAAAATTGCTCATTAAGTCCAGGTGGGAACAACCCACCTAACTTGACAATCCATTTCTTCTCTTTAGAGTCCAAAATAGAATGCAACCCTGTTTTATTTAGTTTATTCCTTTTAACTATGTCAATTATCATGAAAGTAAACTTGGCAGTAGTATGTGTTACATAATGCTTATACAGTGCACTTCTGGATTTTTTGTTTTTAATATCACTCATGTGCTCCGAGATCCTCAGCCTGAGCAGACATGATGCTTGGTCACTATAAAAAGAGGCACAACTGCATATGGCTAAGTAGATTAGCCATTCACTACTGCAATTTGCAAAACATTTTACATCATAAACAGTGCCACAATTTTTGCTGGTGAATTGTTTTGATTTAAATATTTTGTTACAGTGAGTACAATGGCCGCATGGGAAACATCCTATAATTGCTTCACCTGAAATGGTGGTTTGTACCTCTTGATAAGGTGTTTTTAAATATGAATGTTTGTAATGACTAAAAAAGAAGCAAGATTCCTGCCTCTACGAAAAGAAAATGAACACCTGTCTGGTAACATGTTTCCTAAATTCAGATCACACTGTAGAATGCTCCAATGCCTGTGTACACTGGTGATGAGTGCATCAGAATTCCTACCATATGTTGTAGCAAACCTGATTGGTTCTGAAGTCTGTTGTTCATGTTTCTTATACACCAAAAGATCATCCCTCTTACGTGTGCAGGACCAATTGCTGGCCTGCAGAACATGTCCCATCCGATATCCCCTAGACTTAAATCTATGTGTCAGATCATGCCTGTATTCCTGAAAAGTGGATTCTTGAGAGCAGATCCATCTCATTCTGATATATTGAGATTTGGGGATGTTTTTGGCTATGTGTGGTGGATGAAAGCTGGATGCATGGAGGATGGTATTATATTGAGGATATTTCCGGAACACCTTCGTACTTAAAGTATTATCGGGTAATCTGGTAATGGTGACATCAAGAAACGTGATAGTAGCCACATCATAATTAACTGTAAAGTAAAAACCCCATTTGTTTTCATTGAGGTAGTTAACAAACTCCATCAGATATTCCACATCCGTCCTCCATACCATCCAGCAATCATCCAAGTAGCGTCTCCAAATGTCTATTTCATCCAGGTACATGTTATGGCCTCTGTCATAGATAAGTTGTTCCTCGATGAAGGCCATGAATAAATTTGCATATTAAAGGATGCCCCCAAAGCCGTGCCTTTAGTTTGCCAATAACATGTATCCTGGTAGAAAAAGACATTATTGGTTAGGACATGTTCTGTCAGGCCTATAAGAAATGTGTTAAACCCCGGCAGGTATAATTCGGATTTATGTTCGCCAGTACTCAATGGCTTCCAACCCAGCCCCATGGGGGGTGATGGTGTATAAAGCACTAACATCAAGTGTACACATAAACCATTCCAGTTCAAGCTGAGATTCTGAAATAATTTTAAGAAATTCCTTGGTATCTTGTAAACGTGAATGTACCCACCGTAATAGGGGCTTCAGATGTTTAGTAAGAAATATAGATAATGGTTCTGTAATGTAACCTCTACCTGACACTATGGGTCTTCCAGGTGGATTTCCAGGATCTTTATGTATTTTTGGCAAAAAGTAGATGTACTGACTGGTGGGATCACTAATCATAAATTGCTGCATGACTCTATCAGTAAGGATACCTTTTTCCTTTGCCTCTAACAGGAATTCATCTATTTGCTTCCTAAACCTAGATGTGGGGTTGATAGGCATTTCCAAATAGTAACGCCTATCCTGAAGTTGTCTTTTGGCCTCTGTATCATATTGTAGCCAGTTCATCACTACTACAGCCCCACCTTTATCCGCAGATAAGATTACAATATCCTTGTTATTCTGTAACTCCACCAATTCATCACGTTCGATATTTGAGAGATTATTTGGTTTACAAGGGAGCCCAGAACTATGATAATGTAGATCTTTGAGAACACTGTTCTGGAATTGATGCACTATAGGATGCATAGGAGGCATGTATCTAGATTTGTGATATATGAAGGTGTCCCTGTCTCTATAATGAGTCCCCAAATTGCAATTTAAGATTTAATATTCTACAAAAATTTATAACATCTTGTGCTAAGTTGTCTTCAGTAATGAAAAAACAGGGATAAAAGACAGACCTTTATTCAGAATAGACATTTGTACTGTTGTCAGAGTAACGTCAGAAATGTTCAAAACATTTTCATTTATTTCTGTGTTGCCAGTTTCAAAAGTCCTTCTAGATTGTTGATTTTTCCGGTGTTACCTACCTGCTCGCTTATATTTGGACCTAAAGGGTCCTGAAAACTGTGTCCTTTTGGGGATCGGTGATTCTGGTGCATGGTGCATGTCTGCATCTGTATGAGATAAAAGATCATCAGTAGATGATCCTGTCTCAACTGGACATTTCTTAAGAATCGACCTTGGTCTTTTACGTTTTGAGGTTCTGGTTTCCCCATGTTCAAATCTGACCTGTTTATTATTGCTAAAGGGACTGCCACCCTGGTAATCCATCTGATCTCTTTGAATTTTTTTAACTTTCCTTGATTTAAGTTGTTCCTCAAGATTTGTTATACCACTGGCAACTTTATTTAGATTTCTTACAAAAAAGGCTTCTCCTTCATATTTATGTACATCAATACAGAGTTTAGTGACCTCACTGATTTTACAGTCAATCACTCTGTCATGATACTTAGCCACGGTCTCTACAAAACCCATGATGGCTTGCTGCTGAATGGCTGCTCATTGCTTGTTTAGCTCTTCATCAGCTTCACTGGCCAGAGGCTAATTCGCAATCCTGTGGGAGTGATCCCTTTTGTCATATAGGCTTTGAAGAGCTTAGAGTGCCAAACATGTGACCTAAGTGATCTCATGTGTCTATGTAATTTATCAAAAGCCAACCCACAGCTGGACTCAGGACCCAAGGGTGTATCATTAAGTCCATTGGTGGATGATAAACCTAATTCAAATACTCCCAATTCCTCCCTATCAGCTGACAAACCAGATATTAGTCTAGTTAACTCCATGATATAAGGAAAAAATGATTTAGTTATTCTGTACTGAATAACAAGAGTGGCTTGATGAAATCAATATCAGAAGTGCCAATATATTGATATCCAGATTGAAAAATTGCACTCCCTCACAGCTGATAGCTTAATATAAAAAATATTCTATAAGTGCTTCACCTGAAATGGTGGTTTGTACTTCCTGATAAGGTGTTCTTAAATGTGAATGTTTGAAATTACTAAAAAAAGAAGCAAGATTCCTGCCTTTACGAAAAGAAAATGGACACCTGTCTTGTAACATGTTTCCTAAATTCAGATCACACTGTAAAATTTTCCAATGCCTGTGTAAACTGGTGATGAGTGCATCAGAATTCTTACCATATGTTGTAACAAACCTGATTGGTTCTGAAGTCTGTTGTTCATGTTTCTTATACATCAAAAGATCATCTCTCTTAAGTGTGCTGGACCATTTGGTGGCCTGCAGAATATGTCCCATCCGATATCCCCTAGACTTAAATCTATGTGTCAGATCATGCCTGTATTCCTGAAAAGTGGATTCTTGAGAGCAATTCCATCTCATTCTGATATATTGAGATTTGGGGATGTTTTTGGCTATGTGTGTGGATGAAAGCTGGATGCATGGAGGATGGTGTTATAATGCAGATATTGCCAGAACACCTTCAAACAAAGTATTATTGGGTAATCTGGTAATTGTGACATCAAGAAATGTGATAGTATCCACATCATAATTACCTGTAAAGTATAAACCCCATTTGTTTTCATTGAGGTAGTTAAACTCAATCAGATATTCCACATCTGTCCTCCATACCATCCAGCAATCATCCAAATAGTGTCTCCAAATGTCTATTTCATCCAGGTACATGTTATGGCCTCTGTCATAGATAAGTTGTTCCTCTATGAAGGTCATGAATAAATCTGAGATAGCTGACCAATTACACCTAGATTGGGACATAGTAAAGACTTTGGTCAACACATATCACCCACTCACTGATTCTAGGGGTATGTGTGGCCTTCCTGTTCCTGTGGAGGCCAAGATAAGTGCAATAATCACTATTCTAGATACTAGGGATTTTCACTGGCTAACTGTTTTTATGTTATGAATATCACAGGTTTTCTTATCATGAATACTTAGAAAGTTTCTCAGTGTTGTGCTTCTGCAAGTGGAACAGCATATCTTCTTTAAGTTCTTTTGGAGGATAGAAGGGAGGACTACCACTAAGTGAAGCATCTATGTCATCATCCACCTGCTTGAGGTAGTGGGTGCCTTGGGTTTCACATAAGTGGCAGCAAAGTCCCCACCAGGATCAGGCTCACAGTTTGAAATCTGGAGTTGTGTTTTAGCCAAAGTTGTATTGACAAATTGTATGTCAGCTGACATTTTTGTCTGCAAATACACACATACAATGCACAGATTGTTCTCATGTGGTTCTTTGTGAAATGCTGATTTGACAAGTTCAAAATACAGTACCATCACTAGCTGTATCGGTATGCAGAAAATGCAGTCTTATGAGCATGGTACATTCTAGATCATGACATTTGCAGTTAGAACAAGCACAGTGGTGCACCTGATTGCTTCAGATGGAAGAGTTACAGCTCTGCTAAATCAACCTACTTCCACTCACTCTGTATTTCAGTCCCCATGCCACTTGCAGTACACCTGACTCTGGATGTACCTAACCCCCCAACTTATTTGGTGTCTTCTAAACAGTTATGCACACAATGTAACAGTATCCCCTACAAGAAATAAAGGAAACTGCTCTGTCTTATACATAAGTACAGATTAATGCAATAAATGAATAAATTAAACTGTTCTTAAATATCCATCTACCTTGTGCTTCTATTTCCTAATAACCACCCAAAACAACATGTAGTAACACTTTGGTCAAAACCCTGCTGCCTCAAAGTCCATAGTTATGGACAGTGAAAGTGCCCAATTTACTTTCCAGTATTCGTGCCAGAAATAAAACTGTTTTCTCATGAAACTACAAATGCAGTTCAAGACACCTTCAACCCTGCTCACTGAGTACATCTTACTGTTCACACAAACCAGCATGTAATGACACTGGGCTAGCTGATCCCCGTGTGTCCATTTTCAACTGATGGATGCACAAGATACATTTTTTTGTCACCTGACAGAAATAAATAAAATGTCTTACACATTCACCTGTTTAGTACAGCCAGCCCTCTAACTATACTATCATTGGAGGACAAAGGTTGCATCCATGCTTTCAGTGAAAACACATCATCTGTTTTTTGGGTCCTCGCATACCACATGTTTTACTGACCTGGACCCCAGCACCCAATGTCCATACCATGTCTACTAGCTACTGTCCAGCCTCCCAAGACTTACCCTATTTTCACTGGGTCTGGTTGTGGATCCTGTAGGTATTCTGGGGGCTCATCTTGTTTGTGTTTCTATCCAGGGGGGAGAATTTATTTTGACCTACTTATTCCCTTTCCCCACCCCCATGCTCATTGATTATGCCCGAGGGCAACTCTCCTCTTTGGACCAAGACCCTCTTAAGCAGCATATCAGTGGGCACCCTCCCACCTTGGATGGGCATGCCCATCCCTTCCCTGCAGTGTTATTAGTTGCCTGAGCTGCTAATAGAACCCGGGCCAGCTAAGCTATAGTCAGGGATTTAACTCTCTGTGCCACCACAGCAGCTTGACAGCACATCTTCTTAAGCATACTGACTGGGATTCTTTTCCTAAATGTCATGAGAGAGTTAATTAACTTTTAACTAGTTCATCTAATTGCTGTCACATTTATTATTTTATTAGTCATTGATTGTTTGATACTGAAACTTCCTCACATGATATGCGTGTACATATCTATCTATATATTTGTATCTGTTTGTCTTTCTCATACATACACACACACACACACACACACACACACACACACACACACACACACACACACACACACACACACACACACACACACAATTGGCAACGAGACAGTATATTGCATACTGTGTCATCAGTTAGAAGATTTTCCAGAATTGTTAGGCTGTGGTTGTCACTGACTTTACTGTAGAAGAATTGGAACTTGGGGCTTTTCAGTATTTGTGTGCATTACATACTGTGTGTTGGGAATGTTTGGAATATAGATGGCTGTCTTTATAGTGGAGTGGGATATGGCAGCTGTCACTGGTGCTACTTTTTTCAGATGCTGTTTCCCTTTGGGAAGAATGACTAAAATAGCAAGGCATAGGGGTGATACTGTATGTGCATACCCCACCGGGCAGTCCTCACGCAGATGTGGGTGTGCTGTGGGTGTTTACCCTTTTCCTCAATGTAGTGCGATCTCAGAATTAGTATATTTAATTTTC
Source organism: Protopterus annectens (assembly GCF_019279795.1). Classification (NCBI taxonomy): domain Eukaryota; kingdom Metazoa; phylum Chordata; order Ceratodontiformes; family Protopteridae; genus Protopterus; species Protopterus annectens. Next base: position 272,285,856 of record NC_056739.1, read on the forward strand.
AGGGGGTGAGGGGGCACAGCCCCCCTGCAAAAATGTAAAATAAAAACATTACGAACCAGGACTGTTGGGTGGTGAGCATGATCCAGGTGGGCCTTGTTACTGCGCACCCGGTGGGGTATACATGTACAGCATAACCGGTATAGGTATTTGCAACCTGTATCATAGGACTTGTGGGGTCTGCAGTTTTCTGTCATAAGAGAAATCACAGTAAAACAAAATTGGCTTTTCTTTTCCAAACAAATGGTTGTTGTCAAGAAACTTAATGAGGGTACTGCATTTTACTATGCTATCACCCAGTCTTTTCAGTTGTGAACACACTTTCATATTTTAGACCATTTGTACATCTTCCTTAGATAATGTTACATTAGAAATTGATTCAATTTTTTCAAAATTGTACTGAATTTGATTGCTACATGGAGAAAAAATCTAATTTTAGGGTATAAAATAAACATTTCATGTACTATGATGAAAAATGGCATCAATGCGCATTTTAGGAGAAAATAGTGATTAAAGACAGCACTGTAAGACTGTGATTTCCAGATTAAATCCTGTGGTAAAACTTTTTGCCATAAATTTCACCGTGCCAATTACAGTAGCCTACTTCAAGAAGTAACATGGTATTTAAAACATATAGAAGATAATTCTCTACATGATACTTATAGAAGGAATATTGTAATGTCAGAACCATGTTTTATGATGTGGTGTGCTACAGCTGTCATGGTAAAAACATCAGGCTGAATTTTAGAAAATGCCAGTGTGTTTTGGCCCCTAGCTGAAAACCCATTGAACAGCACTGAGATGGGAAACACATTAAAATGTTTTAAAGTGCTAACTGCAGATAAAGAGTATAATGTTTTTGATACTTAATGGTAGGTACATCATGTGAGGGTTGAGTGGAGGTGAGGGGCATGAAGAATTAATTTTTTTTGTTACTTAGAAACAAAACAAAACAAAAATAATAAAATCTGTCATAGGTTTATAGGTAAGGCTACAGACCATTACAAGCCTAGATAGAAGGCTCTATTCAAAAGTTCCTTCTATTCTCAAGTAGGGCAAGACAAGACAGACCAGGGGAGAATTTGGGACTGCCCATCCAATATTTAGATTTACCTCGAAGGTGGTGAGGTAGCTATTTTTCTTGACGTGTAACAGAAGTTTATTCCAGAGGTTAGAGTCAGAAACAAGTTAGCTATCCACCAGGCAACATAATGATATCTATTCGGACTTGCAAGTCCATCAACAATGCCTGCATTTGGAATAGTTTCAAAGGGCTTGGGCACATCCAGATATGTTGTATGCACTGCATAAATCCTATCCACTAATTTGGTAATTGTTTAAAAAAAATAATATTGTTAAAGAGGCAGGACCTTCATTTGACAAATGAATTAATGAGGGTCCAGGATTAAGAAATTTCCAATGCCCAGATTAATAAGGTTTGAGCTAATATGCTCCATACCTTTACATGTGAGGCTAGTGAGACTAATGAGTCTATAGTTACCAGGGACTATGGCTGGGCCACCATTGTGTAATGGCATTACAATGACTGTTTTCCAGGCTTCAGAAATGCAATCAGTAGAGAGACTTAACTTAAAGAGGTTAAGTAGGGGGTTCATGTAGGCTGTGATGATAGGAGGTACTGCCAGTCATGCTAGAAGAAGTAGGGCAGTGGATGTATAACTTATGCCAGTATAGCTAGCTGGAACTTTGTAAATAATTATATGTCATTTGTATATCAAACTGATTTGTACAGATAATTGTGCTGAAAATGTATTGGTGAGGTTTGCTTGTATTAAAATATATCAACAGTGTGCCCTGCTGGAAGGAAAAGAAATGTACATGTATTATTGTAACTGAATTAATTGCATACATTGTAACAGCATATACCGAAAGGGAGGAGGTTAAGCTACCTGACTTTAAAATATATATGAAATTAAATTACTTTATGGGTTAGCCATTCACTACTACAATTTGCAAAGAATTTTACATCATAAACAATACAACAATTTTTGCTGGTGAATTGTTTTGATTTAAATATTTTGTTACAGTGAGTACAATGGCTGCATGGGAAACATTCTATAAGTGCTTCACCTGAAATGGTGGTTTGTACCTCCTGATAAGGTGTTCTTAAATGTGAACTCCATAGTTTTGAACATAGCCAGATACGCAACATTTGTGTTTGTGAATAGGTTATAGTTCCAGTAGGACAAGTGGAATGGTTTTATGGTTTTATGACTTCCAGCAGCTGCACTACATCTGAGAAATGCCCTTGTGTGCATTATTGACACATAAGTTCTAAAATCCTGGCAGTTTCTAGTGTTGGTGATAGCATGGGAAACAGTGTCAGATGACCAGATGTATATGATGCCATTCTGTACACAAATAATGTTTTAATATTAGAGGAGGCTGAAGTCTCAGGAGTATTCTGTATTCTGTCTTGGATATGACAACAAGGACCACTCATCCATATTGCTTTGCTCCATTCAGTAAGTAGGAACAGTAATTCTTTCAGTCAATCAGGAATAGATAGTGAGACTAGCAATATACTGTTTTTCTGTAACTGTGTGAAACTTTCCATCAGTGTTATTTTTAATATTCCCTGTGGCTAAAACTTTGGTGTTTACTATAAACAGATATTTAGTATTTTCATATTATTTTATTATTTATTATTCTTCTTTTGGCTTTTCCCGGTTAGGAGTCGCCACAGCGGATCACCCTCCGCTCATGATTGGCAGTGGAGTTTTACAGTTTCGAGTTGCCAGCCTGGCACCCAACCTTCCACAGAAGGCACACACACATGCACTCACACCTAGGGCCAATTTAGATTGTCCAGTCCACCTGCAGCATGTCTTTGGGATATGGGAGGAAACCAAAGCACCTGGAGGAAACCCACGTGACCACAGGGAGGACATGCAGACTCCACACAGAAGGCACCCCAGCCGAGGATCGAACCGGAGAACCTCTTGCTGTGAGGCGACAATGCTTACCATTGCACCACTGTGGCTGCCCATTTTATTATTTATTATTAAATATATTTAAACTTTTCATCGTGTCTGGTCCTTTTTCTAGAAAATATTTAAGCTGTGAGAGTATTTGCATATATTTATTTGGTGATAAACGTGGAAACTCCTGAAAGCCTTGCTGTTTGGTCAACATTACCATTTGTATTAATATTAATTTAACTCAGTATTTGCTTTAACTCAGGCATTGCTTCTCTTCTGTTTTTATTAGCTGACCAGCAGGATCATTCCTGTGGCTGTCCTTCATGCGTCCATCATGGTGAGTGTCCTCCAGCCCATTCATACCTCAATGGAGGAGATAGTCAGGTGCTAGGGAATGGGCCAGTCTGCAGATTCTATGGTATGTCCAATTTCCATCCCCATAGCAGCACGAGATCTCTGATATAGCTGCCTTCTGGAGGTATATACTCACTTCCTCATGTACTAAACCTCCAGAGCCAGTTGTACAGGCATGTTAGGCTCTTCATTCTTCAACAAATCACCTGGATTTCTGCAGATGCTTCTAATGCAGCAGGCCAAGCTGTCTCATTGGTCCTACCCTATCTGGTTCCTTCAGTGCCTGTGCCACTAATCAAACATAGGTCATCTGGGGTGGAGCCAGGACTTTCTCCATCTGCACCATGGGGCAACATCTAACATTGTTTTATTAATTTAATTCTGGTGGGCTGGGATTCACATAATAAGTAATGGCGTGTTTATATATATTTGAGGAAGTGTGGGTAAAGTGGAGACATTGATGGAGGATTTTTCTTTATTTCCCAGCTTAAATGTTTGTTTGTGCCTTTCGGCTTTTCCTGGTTAGGGGTCACCACAGCGGAACTCCGGTCCGCTAATGATTGACAGTAGAGTTTTACATGCTGGCTTGCCGGGCCTAACGCATATAACAAATATAGAGAGAGAGAGAGAGATATCTGTATAGCTATCTGTTTATATATATATATATATATATATATATATATATATATATATATATATATATCACAACACCCAGCGAAAAAAGGAGCTTTATCAGTCCACTTCAGACCAAGTCACAAATGTTAAAAACAAGCCTCTACCAACAATGCAAATTTAACAGAGACTTACTGCCAAACGACACATCAACTGCAGAGAAATCCAAGTTCAAATTGCTGTGTGCCACTTGATGTGAATATTAAAAGTATGAATCCAAAGTATTAGAAAACGACACAGGAATTCCACTTGTGAATCAAATCCCAGAGTTGCTTTTCAATATCAAATATGCCAACAATACCCAGGTCCAAAGTTGTAGAAGTAAAAACTTTAATAGCATAAAACAGAGGAATGAGCGCTTTCACGGTCACACACACCGCTTCTTCAGATTCATATAATACAATGAATGCACTCCTTAAATAGTAAAAACACCTAGCACATTTGACAGCAATTAAATAAATCAATCACTTAAAAAATCTAATTGAGTTAGATTAGATTACATTTATCTCAGGACGTACTTATATGGTCAAAGGAAGTAATAGAGATGTTGTCAGTGTAAGCATCCAACTTTCTGTAGTCAATCCACCCCCCCACACACACACAAGAGTGACATACAGTCACCCAAAACAGCACAATCTCACATCCCTCAAAGAAAAAACAATTTTAATAATATTCCAAAGCATTCTCCTACTTATTATACTAGACAACTTAAAATTGCTTACACTCTATTTAGAATGTATTTCATTCTGTATGTCATATACAGAGGCTGGTTATCTAACAAAGCTCAGTTACAATGCCACCTAGTGGAATAATAGGGTTAACACTATACCAAACATTTACTAACTATGTAGCAATATCTCAGACTGAACAGATAGACTAACTGAGATGTAAAACTATCAAATATGTGTAGCAAAGTGTAACTATCATATTTGCCTAACAATTATGAAAGAAAGTTCTGGAATCATAAAAGTATATATATATATATATATATATATATATATATATATATATATATATATATATATATATGCATGTGTACATGTATACGTATGCATATATATACATAAAAATTTTTGAAAAAACCTCAATGAAAAAGGATATTGCTGCTGACATACAACTGCAAATATGATAAAAATGATAAAAACATAACTTCATATTATACCAAAAACCTACTTAAGAATAAAAGCAACAACAACAACAACATAAAAAGCATGTGAAAAAAGAGAAAAAATCAACCTGTGCCATTAAAATGTATATACATGAGATGTGGATGAAAATTATTGCTAAGTATAGGTGGATAACAAAATACAGAAAGCAGTTCAACGAAGAGGTCTACCTTTCAAGTATGGTTTAAGGGAAATAGTATCATTCAATCCCCTACCCCTATTAGCTCCTAGTCTAAGTACCCATCGTATATATATATATATATATATACACATCTACATATCTATCCATCTCTCTCTCTCTCTCTCTTCTTTTTATATATATATATATATATATATATATATATATATATATATATATATATATACACACACACACACATGCGTATACAAAACTGAGATATGAGTTATAACAACAATCCTTAACAATACCAGTGATAACAACAGTAATAATACTTTAGTTATATACATTTTTCATACTCATGCTATAGCATGCAAAGAATTCATAGATCTTTCTCTAGAAAGTCTGTTATGTTTAGCATAGAACTACATCCACCCAAGGAGTTTTGTTCAGGACTATAAGAGGTGTGAGATATTTAAATTCTGCTTAAATATTTGAAATTGCACTTACAGTGACCTGTGTGGTGATAGTTTTTTGTACTTCCTTGGCTTTTGTCCATTTATCGGTTTGCATTTTATTTCAGTTTGCTCTGGGACACTGATCTATATGCATTTTTTTTTCATTTGTGCTGGGACCTTAGTCTTGTAACTTCATTTGTAGTTGTGGGAAAATTTTCTATATATTTGTAAGACTTTAGCATTATTTATACATTATACTGCACATCTACTTCCATAAGTAGAATTACATGTAAAAGGTAGCTTTTTGTATTTTGAACCCAGTCTGGACAATCTTGTACCATCTTTCACAGCTGTGGCAGGAATGATCTGCTGCCTGATTTGAGCTTCATTTAGCAATTTATTACAGCCTTACTGGTAAATTTCTGTATGTCCTAGAGGCCGGGCCTTAGTCTGTCGCAGGACTGCAGCAGTGGCAGTATTGTGAATTCTGGTCCAGGATTTTGGCTTCTGTACTTTTTATATCTGTATATACCTGCTTAAAAGTTTAGTTACAGTGCCTTTCTGCTTACCTTGTTATTTGAGTCTGCCACACCCCCACTGAGGCATTATGCTAAAAGCTTTTGAAGTTTTAACCACACAACTTGAGCTCCAGTTTGAATTTTCTCCAACCCTCCCACTCATCTCTTGTTGCGGTTTTAAAAGTCTGTCTCTCCGGCTTCCACCCCTTATGCTAATCTGATTCCCAAAAGTCCCTTCTTCCTTTCCTTCCTTGCTATGGTCTGTTGTGTAACTTATTTATATACTTTTTCACCTGCTGATTTTCATATATTCGTAATACTAAAGGCCCACCCATCAAACCAGTACATTTGAGTAATCCTCCCTTACTACAAATTGACTTCTGCTCATTTATCCAGGACTCCCATCGCCTTGGCACCGTAGCCATACTCTGAGGGGATCCTGCTCCATTCTTGGCAGAAAACTGATTTATCTTATTGTTTTGCACTTCAGTTAACTGTTTACATTGCTACCTCTTTCATTTTGCATAATTTGTTGATTTTGCCTTTAAATCCTCCTAAAAGTCCCTAATACTTGGAATTGCCTTGTCAAAGTAGTTTACGTTTTGTTGCAGCATTTCACTTCCAAGCAATCTTACATCAAGAGGTTAGCAGTGCCTTGTACAGACACAAATGCTCAGGAAGTAAATTTTATTTATAAAACTTCCCTTAGAACTGAAACCTGTAACTTAGTATGGCTAAAAGAAAGCCATTGTGCAGGACAAGCTTAGAGCAACTAGATTGCACATTAAACAACACTACTATCAAATCTTACCACAATCTAACCTAGTCTAGTACCAAACTCCAGAGACCACTGAAGGAGGCCTCTGTATAACTCAGTCCATGATTTACAAAGACAAAATTAGTATTCAAGAGATGCTCATGCACAAAAAGCTCACATATGAAGAAGGTTGTCAAGAACACACATACCACATACAATACACACAGTGTCCACCACACACACACACACACACACACACACACACATAGACTAACCTATGCTGTGGCACTAAAAAGCAGTCTTACCCAACCTCAAAATCCTCCTAAGTCTATAAGTGGTAATGCCTATCATCAGCAATCTCTAAGTCACACAGCAAAAGCAACATCAAACACCACACATATGCCTACACCCAGTGGAGCCCCAACAGCAAAGCCCATAACCCAAGCTAACTTATTACTCAGGAGTCTTGTCATAGGGGACTCCATTTTATGATACACAGATACTCTACTCACCAGACTGAAAAAACAGAAGATAACGGTTAGCTGCTTATCTGGAGCCAGAATCCACCAAGTTACGCAGCACACAATTCACTACCCCACAGGTACCAATATGATTCTAACAGTCCATATGGGTATTAACAATCTAAGACATACTTTCATGGACTATATGGAGAGAGACATTGTTGATATCTCTGAATATGTTTGTCAGGTGGGTACATGCCGTGCATTGAGCACCTTTCTAACTTCACCAAGAATGATGCCACAGTATGAGTAAAAGATGGCTGAGTTCAATAATCAGCTTAGTTTCCAGGGTCTTTCCAGGAGGATTCAATATTTGTCATTATGGGAGGACATGGTTAACAGACCACCTTTCTATTCAAAGGATGGTCTTTACCTTTCTCCCCCAGGCTTCTGACTATTGGTTAAAACTTTATCTACCTCTCAGAGCCCTTTTAGGCAATGCCAAATTGACAAACCTACTGACATAGCAAACAAAACCCAAAGAAACCTAAAGGTTTTACTGCTCAGTGTTAGCAGCCTAAACAAGAAGCTCTGCACCCTACAGGCTCTCTTCACTGGGGAGAATATAGACACCTGTACTGTTATTGAGACATGCCCCAGGATTCAATAAGCTAATTTTTCCATGCAGGAACAGTGTAGCTACTCCTGCATGGAATATGGTTGCGGAGCAATCCAGTAAACTACTGTTTTGATGACACCACTGCATAATGCTAATTACCTCATTTGCTGGTGAAAAACATGCAAATTAGGTGAATTAGTGATTCAGCAAGCAGGCAGGCATCCATGCAAGAATAGTGTTAGCTGCAGAAATGTATTTGGCTACTAAACAAATATATTTTTGCAAAAATTAAAATGGCATGACAGCTCAAATAAAAGCATGTATTATAATCTTTATGCATGCCAATGGCCAAATATATGGCCATTGGCATGGAAAAGTGTTTAATTTTTATAAAAATAAAAGTTATTTTTTTGGCCGATCTCGGCCATTTAAGCATAGAGGAGCAAACGGGATGGTGCCGAAAATAAAAAAATAATGTGAAAACTCAATTTTAAGGGAAATCTGCATTTTGCCACTATAGTCTATGGCATGCAGAATCAAAACAATACCAGGGAACAATGGTTGTTAAGGGGAAAGGCTCTGTGGTAGCACAGTAACTATGGACTAAGGCAGTGGGGTATGCAAATGAGGGTAAATTTACTGAATCACAAAAATATTCTAAGTGCCAAACTGTGTAGGTGCTATAACATGATTGTGTAAGCAGGAGGAGCAACAGACATGAAAAGGGTGCGTGTCATGCATGCTGTAAGCACATTGGAGCACTATGGCGCCCAGATAAGCTTAGCTAAGCACAGCTAAGCAAGGGGTGTGTCTGAGGCTGTATTGACTTATTCCATGAATGAAGAGTGAGTTCATATCCAGGGAGGGCCATTGCTTCATGCTTACATTAGCTAAACGGGTTTGCGTGGCGCACACCCATTCTAAAAAAAAAAAAAAACGTAAATAGCAAGACTGTTTATGTTTTGGGCACTGGGTTTGCACGGTGGCCCTCAGGGCTTAAAAGGAGCAGAAATGGGAAGGGAAAAAAAGGAAAATAGCAGAATAAAAGCAATTAAGAGCAAATTACATAGCTAGCTGGTGGAATGCATCATAGTCAACCAATCATACAGGCAGCATCTGCAGCACAATAGTATAACCTATGCAAACACCTTACAGTCTGTTTTTTCCCACAAACTCTGTGCCATTTGTGTACACATATGGGGGAATTTTAACTGGAAAAATGTTAGGGGCTGCCATTGCTTTGATCCATCAGTATGTGCTAGAGGCTGACAGCGGAGAGGAGGATAATGCTGACAACTGTCACAGAACAAGGAGGAGGAGAAGAGTGTTCAGACCCAGGGTAACCTACCATGGGCTATATGATCTGGAGATAGTAGAGCACTACAGGGTGGACAGAGACATACTTCAGCAAATCATTGAGCTGTGCTGGCCTCAACTCAGACCGAGAGCCAACAGAGGGGAACCCATCCCAGTGGATACCAAGGTATGTGTAGCCTTAAAACTTCTAGTTACAAGTACTTTCTAAAGACTTACTGGGGACACCATGGGGGTCTAACAGGCATATGCATCCAGGGTACTCCACCAGTTCCTGGATGCCATGCTACCATATGCCGGTGAGCACATTTACTTCCCCAACACCCATGAGGAGAGGACCAGCAATATACGTCTCTTAAACAATGTAGCAGAATACCCAGAGGTACTGGGTGCGATAGACTACATGCACATCCACATCAAAGCACCACCCCATGAACAGGGTATGGTCTACATAAACCGCAAGGGATTCCCCTCCATCAACTGCTAGGTCATGTGCAATGCCCAGGCCATTATCATGAATGTGTGTGCTGGCAGCCCTGGAAGCTATCACAACTCCCAAATCTGGCATTCATCACAGCTGTACTATGCATTTGCCAGTGGGGACATTCTGTATGGCCATCTGGTGGGGGATGCTGGCTATGCACTGGAGCCATGGATGATGACACCCATCAGAAATACGCACACACCCACACAAGAATGCCATAATGAGGCACACGGATAAACCAGGATCATTATAGAGCATGTGTTTGGGATGCTGAAGTCATGGTTCTGTTGCCTTGACATATCTGGTGGAGCCTTGCAGTACTCTCCAGCCACATGTGCACACATGTTCATAGTATGTGCCATGCTACACAATATGATCCCGTGGAAACAGCTGCAGCAGAAACAGCACAGGGAAGGGCCACACAGCCCATCACTATTGCCAAGGTCCACACAGGCACAGAGGGACTCAGAGGAGGAGGCCCCTGAGCCTGCTCCTATAGGCAGATGGAGGCATGTCCAGTATGCTCAGGCCTTGGCAAAGAGGCATCGCATAGCACACACACTGACACTGTAGGGACCCTAGGGACTGATACCTCTCTCTGACTCGCACACACAGTAACATGGATGACACACACATCACATTACCTGTAACTTACCATGTATAGGCAGTGTACGGTTTGCATCCAACATAGGCAGCCCTCAAGCACCATCCTCACAACTGCGTTAGGCACAAGGTAAGTCAGTCTTCTTAACAATAAATGAATGGATTAATATGTTTTGCTAGCATATCTATGGTAATGTTGCATCCATGTAAAGGAATGGGGTGGTCTATTGGGATAGCAGCAGACAATTGACAGCTATGTGGGACACCAGGAAATGTCTGTCCAAAACTGGCCTCCATACACCATGCAGTAGTACCCAAGGTGGCAAATCCCACTGCAGTATATATGTGGGTACAACTAACTGGGGGGGTCATAGGTCACAGGCATGGATGTCAGTTTGGGGGTCCCACACCTACCCCTCACACCCACACAGCAAGTCAGCTGTAGAAAACCCAAGAGAAATGTCTGGTAAAGGCACACAAATGGCTGCAATGTTGAGTCACCCCCCTACAGACTCACACAGGACTCACAGTTGCAGTAAGGCTATGAAGGGTAAGAAGTCTGAAACTCAAATGTATGCCATTACAATCTGACTTGTGCTCTTTACTGATATGCCTCTAGTCCCCAAGACAGGGCACAATAGCATGGTAAATAGAACCAAAATGCAAAACAAATATCAGCACAGTCTGTGCAAATGTGTACAGTTGACAGGTGTGCCCCTCCATATACCCACAGAAATACAGTAACATGTATGTTTGCAGGGAAATAGCAGCATAGCACACATTGGCAGGGCTGTACCAATACACATGAAAACATGTTGCCTGTCCACAATATGCAGGGATCAATGAGCTATATGTATGTGTGGTTAGTAGTGTCAGGATCTGGACAGCACATTCTCCTGGCAGTCATCTTGTAGTGCCCTAGGTACAGTGTTGTTTTTGACAGGGACATGTACAGATAACTGCAGTGCCAACTGTTATGTATGTCAGTGACACCCACTGCTCTGCCACTGACATATGAGAGGAAAGAAGCTGAGCCAAATCACCACGGATGGATAAAATCTATTTTAATAATAAAAAGCTCCAAAGAAGTAAGCGCTTTCACGATCACACTGACCGCTTCATCAGACTAAAACACATTCAAAAGTGTGCTTGCTTTTAAGCACATGCTTCAATTAATCACCAATTAATCACTTATACAATTAAATATCTAATTAAATATCTTATCTACCAGAAACTAAAAGAGTCTAAAAATAGACTCATACACTATGAAATACATGATAAAATACATAGAAAACTATGCTAATGTCTCAAAGTCCTGACTTTAAGAAAGGGTTTCAAGGAAACCGCTTCATTAATGCCAGATAATATATGTGCATTTAATCTAAGGATCCACCTCTGTTCTGCAACTTCCGTGCGATTTTTAATGTCACCACCCCTCACTCCTTGCTGCAAAGACTCTAATACTAAAAACTTAAAAAAAATGTGAGTCACCTTTATCCTCTATATGCTTAAATAAAGCATTTGTCTCCTTCCTATTAGAGATGTCCATATAATGCTCCTGTATGCTTTGTTTGAGCATATGATTAGTTTTTTGTACATAGTAGGCATTACATAATGTGCAAAAAGCAAAATACACTATGTTTTTAGTTCTACATTCAGCATAATGTTTGGCCTGTAATTCAAAATGTAAATCTGGATGGATATAAGTTATACAGGAATGTACATGCCTGCAGGCTGAACAGTTCCTGCAAGCATAAGTACCCTTCCTCTGTGAGATAGTATTCAATCCACCATTCCTTGTCCCATAGCATAATTGGCGTTTTAGGGACTTCTTGTTCTTAAAGGCAAATTTAGGGGTGTCATCCAGGAGGCCATCCACGTCTCCATAGTTTTCAAGATGTTCCAATTTCATTTAAATACATCACAGAAAACACCGATGTCACTACTATATGTAAGGGGAAACCTAAGTTTATTATTACCCCTATTACTCACATGCAACCTACCATTTGTTCTCTCAGAGAAATAAGTTCTCTGCCACTGACATACCTGGAAGTCACAGTGCTATGTGGAATATACTACACATATAATGGACATCTTGAAGGAAGTATAGCCGAGGTGCTAAGGCTTTTGTGAATATAAGTACTTTTTGGTACTGTTGCCAGTGGTTATTTTCATTAATCCTTTTTTGTTGTGTTTGCTTTTACATATAATGGACATGCCTGCACAGTAGAATGCACTCTGTACCCACACCCATAACTCCCAGCCTCTGACAGCAAGATGTCTGGACAAGGGCAGAAATAAAAGTGTAACAAAGGCACAATGATAGGCATGTGTTGTAAATATCACCCTTACATGCTGAGAAAGTTAGTAGGGTGAGGGGTTTGCAGTAGCAGGAATTGTCTGAAGGTTATGTAGTCTGAAACAGTAATGTCTGTCATTGTTTTGTAACATCACTCTTCGATTATATGTAACTAACCTACCATAAAGCGCAAGTTTACGTAGACAGGATGAAACCTCTAGCCAAACACTTGGACAACCTGCCAAAAAATGTACAGGTGGGAGGTATGGCCACACAAGGATATGACATCTCAGGTTAGAAAGATACCACACAAGCAGGGATCCCCAGTCAGTATATCACCAAGTTGCTGGACTGTTTACGCAGAGCATCATCACTCAACTGGCTGTAGCCACACTTCACAAATGGCTTTGTTGGGCAAAAATGTACATAGCTGCCCTCATAATACTGGTCTATGCATCAAACAACTAGTATTCCTCTGGTAAAGCACTGTGATGATCTGAGGATGTCTGGCACTAAATGACACAATACATTGCAGTGTCAGACTACAGATATGTCAGAAAATGTCTGCAAAACAAACCCAGTACCCTGAGGAAAGTCCTGTGTACTCCTGAGAGGTATGACTGTAGCACACAAAACCCTGGACTGGACCTATCTCTGGAATGGAGTCCCACTCTAACTATAAAAGGTCACACTAGGTATGCTCCTACACTTAGAGAATCACAGGACATGCTGGAACCCACATCGGAATATATGACTGTATTGTGTATATATGTTTTTGCATACAGACAGCTATGTACACCTTAACTGTCCCCACACACATACATCAGACAGGATTACCCTCAACTAGCTGTAGGTGGCCCATATATGATATATCTGCATCTGTTGCATGAGATACACAGACATATATATATATATATATATATATATATATATATATATATATATATATATATATGGGCAACATAGATGTGGGGAAGTGAGAGACAGACAGTGATAGAGAGAGAGACACAGGGACACAGACAGAGTGAGCCACACACATGGGTACCCTGAATGGAATACAGTGATTTCCTGCTTTGGTCAGTGGCATACTATTTGTAAACAGCTGCATGTGCCAGCATAAAAGGTGAGCCCCATTGTGCAATAGTACTGACGTTGAGTTTATAATATCACATCACCTGCCTGTATGTGTGTGTGTGTGTGTGTGTGTGTGTCTGTCCGTAGGTCTAAGTATTAGGAGACTGTTCACATGCAGTACACTTCATATTGCCCTACTTCACAAGATCTGCTGCTATCATTCACCTTAGAAGTACCATTGGACACTGGTTACCCCTATAAGCTCTGCAGTGCATGCGATAACTTCATAACACTGTAGTACAAATAACTATATAGGTAGGGGTTCTAATCTCAGTACTGGCAACTGTGTGTGTGTGAGAGCTGTGAGTGAGGGAGTGTGTGTTTGTTTGTAGGTGAAACAGTTTTAGGCCATTCCAACCCACAACACTTCCCAGTGCCCCACTTTATCAGTCCTGCTGATGTCATTCCCCTTATCAGCAGATTTGGGTAGTTGTCAGCCCTGTAGCAAGTGCAATAACTGTGTAACATTGTAGTACAAACCACTAAATAGGCAGGGGTTCTACTCTCAGATCTGACAAATGTGTGTGCATGCATATAAGTGTTTGTGTATGTGTGTATGTTTGTAAGAAGAAGTATTTTGATAGGTTCACCACCCAGTGCCCCACTTTATCAGTCCTGCTGATGTCATTCCCCTTATCAGCACCTTTGGCCAGTTGTCAGCCCAGTAAACTCCATAGCATGTGCGATAACTGTATAACACTATAGTACAAATCCCTAGATAGGTAGGGGTTCTACTCTCAGATCTGGCAAATGTGTGTGTGTAAGTGTGTTTGTTTGTAAGAAAATGTATTTTGATAAGTTTCCCACCCAGTGCCCCACATTATCAGTCCTGCTGATGTCATTCCCCTTATCAGGACCCTTGGCCCGTTGTCAGCCCAGTACACGCTGTAGCACATGCAATAACTGTGTAACACTGTTGTACAAATCACTAGATAGGCAGGGGTTCTAATATCAGATCTGGCAAATGTGTGTGTGTGGGTGTGTAAGTGTGTATGTTTGTAAGAAGAAGCATTTTGTTAAGTTTTTCACCCAGTGCCCCACTTTACCAGTCCTGCTGATGTCATTCCTGTTATCAACACCTTTGGCCAGTTGTCAGCCCAGTAAGCTCTGTAGCACTTATGATAACTGCATAACACTATAGTATAAATCCCTAGATAGGCAAGTAAATGTGTGTGTGTGTGTGTGTGTGTGTGTGTGTGTGTGTGTGTGTGTGTGTGTGTGTGTGTGTGTGTGTGTGTGTGTGATACCATTTTGAGTTGTGTACCACCATGTACACTTCCCATCACCCTACTTTACAAGGCCTGCTGATGTCATTGAACTTAGACGTACCTTGGGACAAGGTGAATTCATATAAGCTCCGTGGCACATATGATAATGGTGTAACACTATAGTAGAAATAACTAGATAGGTAGGGGTACTATTCTCAATACTGGCAACTGTGTGTGTTTGGGTTGAGAATCATAATATGTGTGGGTTATACCATTTTGATTTGTTTACCACCCTGTACACTTCCCATCACCCTACTTTACAAGGTCTGCTGATGTCATGCACCTTAGAAGTATCTTGGGAGAAGGTGAATTCATATAAGCTCTGTGGGACATCTGATAACTCAGTAACACTATAGTAGAAATAACTAGATAGGTAGGAGTTCTAATCTCAATACTGGCAACTGTGTGTGTATGTGTGTGTGTGTGTGTGTGTGTGTGTGTGTGTGTGTGTGTGTGTGTGTGTGTGTGTGTGTGTGTGTGTTTGGGTGAGAATCATAAACTGTGGGTTATACCATTTTGATATGTGTACCATCCACACCTGTTTACCAACTCTTGATGACATTACTTTATATACTATGTTAATGGCATCTGCCTCAAATGCAGCATGTTAAACCATTGTACAGGCCATTCGTTGGCATAATGAGTAATGTGTTTACCTTACAGACATAAGGCACAGGGTTTGATTCTCACATTTGGTAATTGGCTAGGCTTAAAATGGCCCACAAGGGTAGTTAGCCTAATACTAACCTATGAACATATGAATCTATTCCAGTCATCTGTACAAATATCTATGGAATATCTGGATGCTTGCAACCCATATGTGATCTGTGTCTCCTAACAATGGCCATGTATGTGATATTGTTGCCAAATATGTCACAGTTAGTGTACTGACACACATGCCAGCATCAGATATCATACCTGAATAAAACATCATGCTGATACAATGTCTGTTACCCTATCACTTGTCCAGGCTTGTAGGAGCAATAAATGACTCCAGTTGCCATTTCTGGTGGGTTATCTCACCATCCATGAAGGCATTCACCACATTACGTGTTGTAAGAGGTAGTGGGTTATGTCCCACAAGTATAATCTATGTGGGGCATGTCATGTGCATGTAGCACTATAGTACATTAAAGTGGATATGCAGGTTTATGAATCTGTCCATTGCCAACTGTGTTTGTGTTACTGTATGCACATCCCCTGTCTCAGTCTTTGCTGTGTGCATGCAAAGGCTATACCATTTTGTCTCCCTGTTCCACCCTGTGAACTCAGGAATGCATACCACAAACCTGTCATACACAGTACCATACATGCCATCACCAACTGCATCAGGGCTGATTATATAGAAAAGAAATGGCAGGGGCAACAGGTGCTGACATGTGAATCTGTTGCGGTTAATCTAGTGGCTAAGCTTGTGAGGGACCTAATGACAGTACTCCAGTAACCTGTTTCATATGTATGAGCCTGTGGTACTACACAACACTGAGGTGACATGTCTGAAGGCTACCTGTCTGTGACAAGGGGTATGTGCACCAGGTCACACTGTCTGACAACAGTGTCCATCACGCACTGTTGCATGAATACACACCTGGTAAACGTACATATAAAGCTGTACCTTGGCTATGAAATGGTTGGTGTATTTCCACTCTGTCATACTCTATGTTGGTAATGTCTGCAGGGCCACAATCTGTAGACACACAGACACCTGGAACACAAACATAATACAGCATGTCAGACTACATTCAGTCAGTGGTACTAACAGCAATAATTCATCATGGCTAATAAGGTACATACACCTTTATGTGTACCCATAACAAATGCAAGCAGACAGCACCTTACACAGTATTACATAGCTACACTGCATTATATTAACCCTGTGCATCAGACCCATATTAGCCTGTCCCTGCATTCATGGTATGGATGACAGGGATATGGCACAGGTATCATCATAATCACAGGGTGTGGTGTGGGTTTGCCAGAGGCCTAGGCTGGGCCATATGGTTGACATCCATGTGTGTGGGTCTGGAGGTGACCTGTCTGTGATACAGATGTGTGTGTGTGTATTTATGCAGACAATCATGCCATGTGGCTGCCCTACACAGGGCTATGTTGAACAGCTGTGGACCGTACATGGCAGGGTGTCCAGTTCACCATCTCTGGCCACGGAGATGTAAACTGGTGCTGCCAGGGTTCTCACTGGCACCACCAGACCCAAGGCAAGATGCAGTACTGCTTCCTGATGGTGACTGCTGTCTGCTGGATCTGTGTCCCTGACAGGACCAGCCAGGATGGGAGTGTAAAGGTGCACGGCCCTGTAGACTCTCAGCTCATGTTGGTGCTGACCTACATCCACATGGCTGACACTCATCTCCCACCACATGCTCTAGCACAGACATGCCATGGTTAAGGATTGCTAAGGTCTCACCCCACCGTCTATTCATAACCTCAGTATTTTGTCATTTGGCCTCAACAAGGTCACGTATGTCACCACGTAAATCAGGAAGAGTTGCATCCACTACCCTGAGTATTTGTCTGGTGTTGCATTCACTACATGCCTGTGCATCCATGGCAGCCCAAAACATGTGTCTGATGGCACCTGCTGTGGCACTTGTGACAGCGGCTTGATGAGCAGCAGTCCTCCTGCAAGCACCTCTGTCCATCCAACTGTGTGGGACCTCACCTGCACTCTGGCTATGGCCAGCGTCTACAGTCACACCTGTCATAGTCACCACACTAGCCTGTTCCATGCCACCACCAGCCAACTGTCCATCATCTGTGGCTGCTGGGGAGGGAGCATGTGTGGGCATTGTGACTTTGTGCAGGGACATTGTGGATGACTGTGGGTTGCCAACCGATGGCACAGATTCATCCCCTGACAACACCACCTGTACCTGAATATGACCATCATAATTTCTAGAGTCTGCAGAGACATTGATATCAGATTCTGAGTGGGAGGGGCCGTGACCACCATGACCACCTGTGGGGGAAAGACAACATATGGAAATTAATACCTGCATTATACTGTTTGCTGCTACACATGCACACATGCACACATGTGCACACACACACATACAAGTGAGATGGCAGACAGGCATTACACAGACCTCACAACAGCCAACTGGTGACATTGACAACACAGTCAGACCACTACATACACACCCTGGACAAGCCCTCAACATCATGCAGTGCAGCCCTTTCCACTTAATGTTACTACTTATATACACCTCTGTGATATGTGTGCAGTGTTAGTAGGTGATGGGCCTTCATGTAGCACACACTGCACCCATGTACACATAAGTGCTGTTCACCTGTATAGCACAATGGCAACTCTACAGAACATATCTCTCAACTGTGCAGAATGTTGCTGAATGTCTACAAGTGTGGTTCATATTTCTGGTCTGTTCGTCATAAAACCTGTGTTTGTCTGACACATTACTGGGATGATATGAGGAATGGTGCCCTATTTGATGACATATTTTGAGTCTCACACTTCAAAACCTGCAGTACATGTATGTTACAACAGAAACGGTTATACTAACAACCTTCTAAGCTTACAGTGGATATTATAAGTGTAGACACACTGTTAACATGACAGGTTTGACTGATATATAACATGAGAACACAGAAATCATGTGATAACATTTCCCACCTTTAATGTGACCTATAACCTGTGCAATCCAATTGAAGAACAAACACATCAGTTAGGGGTAACATGTAGAAGTTGAAATATGCAATAGGCTGGTTGCATGACTGTGCACACCCTTAAACTAATACTTTAAAGCACCTTTTGATTTCATAACAGCAGTCATTCCTCTTGGAAAGGTGTGTATCAGCATGGTACATCTCAATTTAGCAATATTTGTACACTCTCCCTTGCAGAAGCCCTCCAACTCTGTCAGATTGCAAGGGCAACACTTCTGCACAGACCTCTTCAGGGCACTCCACAGATTCTCTATTGGATGTATGTGTGGACTGTGGCTGGGCCATTCCAAAATGTTGATTGTCTTATAGTGAAGACATTCTTTTATGGAGTTTGATGCATGGTATGGGTCATTGTTGTGTGGAAAGGTGCAAGTCTTCTCCATCCACATATTTCTAGCAGACACATGAAGATTTTGGGCCAAAAGGGACTGGTATTTTGAACTGTTCCTAATCCCCTTTACCTTGGGTAAAGGCCCACTTCCAGCTTATGAACAACAACCCCAAAGAGGGCACTGCCATCACCATGCTTAACCATGGGGATGGTGTTCTTTTGGTGAAGCATAGTGTTGTTCTTGTGCCAAACAAACCTTTTGGTATTGTGGCCAAATAGTGCAACTCTGGTCTCATTAACCATAACACATTTCCCCACATGCTATTGGGGGACCTGATGTATTTTTCTTGAGAAATTCACCAGACGTGGATTTTGTTTTGTGTGTGAAAAGGTTCCATCTTCCAAACCTACCCCATGGGCCAGACATATGGAGAATATGGGAGATTGTTGTCACATGTAGTACACAACTGGTACTTGCCAGTGATTCCTGCAACTCCTGTAGTGTTGCTGTAGGTCTCCTGGCAGCCTCCCTGATCAGTTTGGGTCTTGTCTTTTCCACACATTTGGAGGGATGTCCAGTTCTTTGAAATGTCACTGTTGCCCCATATTTCCACCACCAATTGATGACTGTCTTCACTGTGTTCCATGGTATACGCAATGTTGTGGAAATGTGTGTGTACCCTTCTCTGGGCTGATACCTTTCACAAATTAGATCCCTTTGCTGCTTCATAAGCTGTATGTGAACTATGGCTGTTGCTGTAGCAGGCAACTGAGTAAATTTAGGATAATCCTGGTAGGACAGCTGACTGTTATTTGCTGTTAATCAAAGAGTCTCTGTAATTGATGGCAGGTGTGTAACCAAGAAGACGTAATTCTGTAATAATATCGAAAGCTGCTTCAACACAGTATGAGCTTCAGCCTGTGCACACGTATGCATCTAGCTTCTTATAAGATTTTTATGTGTCATAATTCTTCCCCTAACAGATTTGTTTGTTTTACAATTGAATTGTACAGGTTATAGGTCACATGAAATGTTGGAAGGGTTCAGAAATGTTTTATTGTGCTCTCATTTTTGTATATCACAAATGCCTGGCATTCTAACAGGTGTGTGTACACTATTTATATGCACTGTATAATACTAATTTATAAAATATGTCCCCAGTTTTGTGCCTTCGTCCCCCATTTTGTCAGTCTTTGTCCAGATAGCTTGCAATGACAGGTTGTGAGATACACAACTGGTACTTGCCAGTGATTCCTGCAACTCCTGTAGTGTTGCTGTAGGTCTCCTGTCAGCCTCCCTAGGTAACATCTCCTGCAAATAGGCCCCTGTGATGACCACTGTGATGCAATGCAGTTAACCCCACCACAACTAAACATGCAGATATTGCAAAATGGCTGAGAGTAACAGTTGTGTGCATGGCCACATGCATGACCTTAACATGCCTGGGGTACTGGTGAGCCACAACAGGAAAATCCCATACTCACCAGCTTCAAGCTGGTGTCCCACGTGCAGACCAGAGGGACCTATGTAGTTGTGGGGGAGAGGTATTGTCAGCAGACTCACAATTGGCAATGGTACAAGATGAATGCTATGTTTCAGCACAGGTACAGTACAAGCTATAATAGTACACAATTTGCTGTCCCTCACCATAGATGTGCACTTGTGTGCATTACTAAACCCCACCTACAAATGCAGTTTGAACTGACATATGCATCTAGATACTCTATAGAAGACAGTATGACTGCAACATGATTAAATTGATATGCAGTGTGGCCTTACCTGGACGCTCCTTGCCCATTGCCTGGGTGCCACCCACCTCCATGACTGGTGTTTCATGAGTTGGCTGTTGTGTGGGGCCTGCCCCAAGATTGGCAAGGAGCTCCTCTGTTGCCATAAGTGGGGCCTGTGTGTCTGGACCCCCACCCGTAGCAGTACGGTCCCTGGCCACAGCAGCAGCCCTTTGCTGGGCATGATGTATCAGGTCAGTTGCCCAATGCCTGACCTGATCATATATGCAGCCATGGTGGTCCAAGGTGTTCACTCTGTGGACAATGTCATCCCACAGGGCAGTCCGCTCCCACAGATTTTCTCGGCTCCGGCCGAACAGAACTGCATAGTCCTGTATTACTGCATCAGTGATAGCTGCATTCTCCTCTGCAGTGTATTCCGGTTGATGCTGCATGCCACCTGGAAGACATAAATAGGGAAACAAATCACAGGACCTCAGACATTGCCCAGAGTTATTTACAGAGCCGGCACATCAATACTGCCTATCATTAGCCACCACTTACAACCACATCATACCCCTGTCATCTATCAGCACAGTATGAACCTGCATTGCATTTCTGGTCCTGATGTGTCAGTGAGGGCCAGTACATTGCATAAACAACCATTCATCATTCACGTTTGTGTAGAGGGATGACAGTGGCCATCGTCCTTGCAGATTGGATGTCAATGGTGCTCAGGTTTTGCTTGCATACAGTGTGTAATGGACCTGGAAGCATATGCCTAAGTTCATGTAGGATGCAGACAGGAATGTTATCAGGTCCCATGGAGGCTTGCTTTTGTTGACTTTGATTAGGCAGTATGCACCTGCTCCCTGATGATGAAGGGAGGGATGCAGGTGCTGTGTCTATCCACCTATAGTGTACTGATGGTAAGCCAGGGAAGTGATGTTTTCCCTAAACCTGTCTGCAGCAGGTTGGCTATAGCTATGGTGTGTGTATGTGGTGTGATTGACCAGCACTACATGGTGGGTTCGGTTGTTGCCTCTGAGAATGCAGACATATGTGAAGACGGCCTTGTGATTGCCCTTGGTGGATGTGTCCAATTTGTAGTCATAGTTAGCCTTACAGTAATTCACATGTGACCTTATATGCTTGTTCAGCAAAGGTTAACTTGCTGCCAAGTTGGTGCCTGCTCCTACTTTGCCCTGTACAGCTAATATAGCGACCAGTTATGTGGTTTGTGTATTACTGCTGTCCAGCAAAGGGGATTACTCTACTTTGGTGGAGACAGGTTTTACAAGTAAGGTATTGCTGAGCCCATACAGTTATGTCAGTGATCATATAGCTGTTTGTAGTAGACATGGATACAAGGTCATAACACAGTTGGACACCTCTCCGATTTCAAACTGATAATCATGCTTATTCTAGTACCCATGTCTGTGTCAAGGCAATGCAACAACCAGTAGCTGTAGAAATGTAACTCTGTTGGATGCACAGAAAGTGAGATTACACTCGTGTACAACATGTACAAATTATTTAACTGACATTTTGCATCCCATGTCTGTTGTTATGAGGCAGCCAGGTACACCTACTCATACCTACATGTGCACAGGTAATACCTGATATACATTTCTGTTCTATGTCAGTATGACACACTGAATTTACACTCTTGCTGCTCAGTCATTCCTGTCAACCTGTTAGAGCAGGACATCTGGAGGATGCCACACATACATGGGGGGGTGATGGGCCAAAATTAGTGACACTTTCTTAATATTGCTGTAACGCACTTAAGCCAATTGATAGCACAGTAGCCTTTGCATTCACAGACATATCCTGGAGGATGTCCGATGCTTATATGGCAGGAAAAGAGGTGAAAGGGTAGGAGTTTGGTAGTGAGGGTAGGAACTTTTACTGTTGGCAGTATGACTGGTATGGGAACAGAGCTAGTTGATATGCTAGACAGAAGGAAGGTTGATATATTGTGCGTACAAGAGACCAGATGGAAGGGGGCAAGGCTAGGTGTACTGGAGTCAGGTCCAAATAGTTCTATCATGGTGTGGATGGGAGGAGAAATGGTGTAGGGGTTATCCTGAAGGAACAGTATGCCATGAGTGTTTCAAAGGGGATCCAATGCCTGTCAGCTTGGGATGATATGCTCGACAAGCCACGATGCTTCGCTAGGGATGGCTTGCACCTGTCACCCCTGGGCTTTCGGATATTGGCAAAGGCTCTTGCTACGCCCATAGTGCCTTTTTAGGCAAGGCTCAAAAGACAAACCCACCTCCATAGGTATCACAAGGGATAAGAAACTAAGAGTAATGCTACTCAACGCCAGAAGTCTAAACCTCAAGATGCACGCACTCGAAACTCTCCTTAGCATGGAGAACATCGATATCTGTGCAGTAACAGAAACCTGGTTCAGGGCTCCCGAGCACCCCAGCACTACCAGGTTATACCTCATACCATGCTTTTCAGCCCCAAAACTTGGACCGAACCACAAAAGGAGGGGGAGTATCGATATTCATCAAAGATACCCACACCTCCAGGTTGGTGGCAAAGCCTGAAGCATCAGAGACTATCCATGTGCAACTAACAGTGGGTAAAACTGCCTTCCAGTTTATAGCCTGCTACAGACCACCCTCCCAAACCCAGGAACCCCACTCGGCCTTCCTGAGAACACTGGAAAATATGAAGGTCTTTCCAAACACCATTATATTGGGCGACTTCAACTACCCAAACATAGACTGGGAGCATTACTCTAGCTCCAACACCCTAGCTCAAAGGTTCCTAGAATTTATAAACTCAAATGCTATGGAACAACTTGTTACCACTCCCACAAGAGGGGAAAACATACTGGACCTGATCATCACCAACATGGGGACTCTATGCTCCAGACCAGAAGTGTATCCCTCACTGGTAAGATCAGACCATAAACTAATCTCACTGGATATTCACATCTTGACCCCACCCCCTGCCCAGAAAACCACAGTGAAAAACTTCTCTAAAGCAAATTTCACACTCCTCAAAACCTTGGTGGAATCCTTCAAAGCCCCCGAGCCTGTGGAAAATACGGCCCAAACCGCAGAATCCTTTATAAACACATTCTATGAACACCTTTAGGAATGCATGGATCATGCGATCCCAAATAAAACCAAGACCCAATCCTCCAAAG
This sequence comes from Protopterus annectens, assembly GCF_019279795.1. NCBI lineage: Eukaryota > Metazoa > Chordata > Ceratodontiformes > Protopteridae > Protopterus > Protopterus annectens. Next base: position 272,309,953 of record NC_056739.1, read on the forward strand.
GCAGACGTCCTGTCTGGTGGACTCCAGCCATAAACAAACTATACAATAGAAGGAGGAAGCTACTAAATGATAGAGCAAAATCCCAAAAAGGGAAGGCATCACTGATCAGTATTAGCAAAAAACTACGGGCACTCATAAAATTGTCTAAGGCCAGCTTCGAGAGAAAAATTGCACAGGACACTAAGGATAATCACAAGGCTTTCTTTAGTTATGTTAGGAACCTGGGTGGTAATTCCCAGATATGCTCAGATTTAGTCCAAAATGACAAAAAATACACCGAACCCACAGACATTGCCAACATCCTAGCTGACAGGTTCAGCAAACTTCTCCCCTCCCCACCAAAGGGCAAATATCTATCCCAGCAGAGTGCTGCCCCTAACATCTCAGATGCTCAGGTAAGAGCCCTCTCCAAAGCAAAAACACAGCATCAATGGGACCAGACGGTGTCCCGGGCTGTGTCCTACATAAACTCAAGAAGAGCTAAACCCAAACATAAAACTACTGTTCAATCTCAGCCTTACTACAGGATATGTGCCCAAAGAGTGGCGTACAGCAACAGTGGTCCCTCTCCATAAAGGTGGTGCCTCAACGGATCCTGGAAACTATCGCCCCATAAGCCTGACTAGCTTGGTCTGCAAAGCTATGGAAAGGATCATCATGGACCTCATAAATAAAGATATTGGGGACCTACAGACACTGGATCCTACCCAGTTCGGCTTTGTTAAGGGCAGATCCTGCCTCTTAAACCTGGTTGATTTCTTTGAAACAGTCACCAAGGCCATTGACGAGGGAAGGTGGTCCACACAGCCTACCTGGACCTTGCAAAGCCTTGATACAATACCTCACTCGGACATTATAGATAAGCACACCACCGTATATATAGACCCTATGTCACTAGATGGATTGCAAACTGGCTCAAGGACAGAACCCACATGGTTAGAATTGCTGGAGCCATGTCAGACTCAAACCAGTTACAAGTGGTGTCCCACAAGGCTCAGTCCGACCTCTCTTGTTCGGTATATATTTCGGAGGTACAGGCCAACACGGAAGGACTGTGGCTGACCAAGTTCGCAGATGACTACAAACTGGGCATAATCGACTCTCCAGCCGACACAAGCATCCTCCAAAGGGCCTCATAGAAACAGACAACTGGTGCCAGAGCCATGGCCTCAAGCTAAATGCCAAAAGTGTATAGTCATCCCTTTGGCAAAACAAAGTGCCCACAAATTACCACATAGGTGGTAATCCATTAAGTACAGAAGAAGTAATTAGGGACCTGGGGACCCAAGTTGATAGCAATCTCTCATTTGACAACCACGTGGCCAAAGTGGTTAGAAAAACATTTTATATAGCCCACTTAATCATGAAGGGATTCACATCTAGATCAGGGGAGGTCATCGTGCCTCTTTACTCATCCCTCATCAGGCCCCTTTTGGGATGTACCTTACCAGACACCTGCAGCAACTGGAAAGACCCCAAAAGTACCTCACCAAGAGGATCAAAGGGCTCAAACAGATGCCATATGCTGCCCGGTTAAAGAAACTCCAGCTCTACTCAGTGGCATACCGCCTGTTCAGAAGCGATCTGTGCCTGACGTATAAAGCCATGTCCAACCCGGAATTAATGGACATGCTGCACCTCAGAAAATCCAAATCCCATCGAGCTACGCGCTCGAGAGACTTGAACCTCAGCACTGAAATAAATAGGACATGCTGGAGGGACAGATTCATAACCCAGAGGCTCCCTTCACTCTGGAATAAAATCCCAGTCCAGGTTAGGCAGACTCCCTCATTGACTCTCTTCAAGAGGAATCTTGATGAGTGGATGGGAGATCGTAGGTTTACCCCGGGTATCACTTCTGTGTCACTGTTAGACAGAGGCACAGTATACTAACCTCAAAAAAGGGCATAGCAAAATAAATTTAAAATGGGTGGCGAAAGCCAAACACATTCTAGCTAGGCTTATAAATGCCCTAGGGCAGATAGCCTAGTATGAACCTATGAACCTATGAACCTATAAGAGTGTCAAAGTGATGTTTATGAAGCCAGTAATTGATGGTGTAATGATGAATGTTGTTAGTGCATATGCTCCATTAGTTGTATGTGCAATGGATGAGACTGAAAAATTTTGGAGTGAGTTGGATGAAGTGGTGATGACTGTACCCAAGGGTGAAAGAGTGGTGATTGGAGCAGATTTCAATGGGCATGTTGGTGAAGGGAACAGAGGGGATGCGGAAGTAATGGGTATGTATCGTGTTAAGCAAAGGAATGCAGAAGGTGATATGGTGGTGGAGTTAGCATAAAGGATGGACTTGGCTGTGATGAATACATATTTTAACAAGACAGAGAAGCATAGAGTGACATACAAGAGTGGAGGAAGATGCACACAGGTGGATTATCTCCTATGCAGGAGGGCCTGTTTGAAGGAGATTGGAGACTGTGAAGTGGTGACAGGGGAAAGTGTAGTTAGGCAGCATGGAATGTTGGTCTGTGGGATGATGCTGATGATCAAGAAGAGGAGGAGGAGTGTCAGGGCAGCACCCAGGATCAAATGGTGGAAACTGAAAAAAGGCTGATTGTGAGGTTGAGTTCAGGGAAGAGTTAAGACAGGCATTGGGTGGCAGTGCAGAGTTACCAAATATCTGGGTAACTACAGCAGAGCTAGTAAGGGAGATGACTAGAAAGATGCTTGGTGTGACATCTGGACAGAGGAAGGAGGACAAGGAGACCTGGCGGTGGAATGAGGAAGTACAGGGGTGTATACAGAGAAAGAGCTTGGTGAAGAAGAAATGGGATTGTCGTAGAGATAAAGAAAGTAGACAGGAGTATAAGGAGATGAGGTGCATGGCAAAGAGAGAGGTGGCAAAGGCTAAGTATGAGGCATATGAAGGGTTGTATGAAAGGTTGGAAACTAAGAATGGAGAATAGGACCTGTACCAATTGGCTAGACAGAGAGACTGAGCTAGGAAGGATGTGCAGCAGATAAGAGTGATAAAGGAGAATGAGGGAAACATACTCACAAGTGAGGAGAGTGTGTTGAGCAGATGGAAAGAGTATTTTGAGGGGCTGATGAATGAAGAGAATGAGAGAGAGTGAAGGTTGGATGATGTGGGGATAGTGAATCAGGAAGTGCAATGGATTAGCAAGGAGGAAGTAAGGATAGCTATGAAGAAGATTTAGAATGGAAAGGCTGTTGGTCCAGATGACATGCCTGTGGAAGCATGGAGGTGTTTAAGAGAAATGGCAGTGGTGTTTTTAACCAGATTGCTTAATGTAATCTTGGAAAGTGAGAGGATGCTTATGGAGTGGAGAAAAAGTGTTTGTGTACCGATTATAAGAATAAGGGTCATGTGTAGAGCTGTAGCAACTACATTGATCAGTCACACCATGAAGTTATGGGAAAGAGTAGTGGAAGCTAGGTTAAGAAGGGAGGTGATGATTACTGCTCAGCAGTATGGTTTCCTGCCAGGAAAGAGCAGTACAGATGTGATGTGTGCTATGAGAGTGTTGATGGTGAAGTACGGAGAAGGTTGGAAGGAGGTGTGTTGTGTTTTTGTGGACTTAGAGAAAGCATATGACAAGGTGCCTACAGAGGAGTTGTGGTATTGTATGAGGGAGTCAGGAGTGGGGGAGGAATCTGCAAGAGTGCTACAGGATATGTACAAGGGTAGTGTGATAGCAGTGAGTTCTGCGGAGGGAGTGACAGGTGCATTTAAGGTGGAAGTGGAATTACATCAGGGATCAGCTCTGAGCACTTTCTTATTTGCAGTGGTGATGGACAGGTTGACAGACAAGATCAGACAGGAGTCCCTGTTGACTGTGATGTTTGCAGATGACATTGTGAATTGTAGTGAGAGTATGAAACAGGTTGAGGAGACCCTGGAGAGGTGGAGATATGCTCTAGAGAGGGGAGGAATGATGTTCAGCAGGACTATGACAGAATATATGTGTGTGAATGGGAGGGATGACAGAGGAATGGTGAGGATGCAGGGAGTAGAGTTTGCAAAGGTGGATGAGTTTAAATACTTGGGATCAACAGTTCAGAGTAATGATGAGTGTGGGGGAGAGGTGAAGAAGAGAGTACAGGCAGGATAGGGAGGGTGGAGAAAAGTGTCAGGAGTGATTTGTGACAGATGAGTACCATTAAGAGTGAGAGGGAATATCTACAAGATGGTAGTGAGACCAGCTATGTTATATGGGTTGGAGACTGTGGCATTGATAAAAAGGCAGGAGTCAGAGCTGGATGTGTCAGAGTTAAAGATGTTAATATTTGCACTGGGTGTGATGAGGGTGGACAGGATTAGGGATATGTATGTTAGGGGGTCAGCCCAGGTTGGGCGGTTTGGAGACAAAGCCAGAAAGTAGCGGGATTATGTTGGTTTGGACATGTGCTGAGGAGGGATGCTGAGTATATTGGGAAAAAGATGGTAAGGATGAAGCTGCCAGGTAAGAGGAAAAGAGGAAGGCCTAAGATAAGGTGTATGGATGTGGTGATAGAGGACATGCAGGTGGTTGGTGTGACAGAGCAAGATGCAGAGGACAGGAAGAAATGGAGACAGATGATCCGATGTGGCGACCCCTAATGGGAACAGCCAAAAGAAAGAGAAGGAGATGTTGTAATGTCAGTCTTCTCAGGTTGCCAATGATTTGGCAGACATAATACAATTCTATGAGTAAATGACTACAAATATGAGGCACACATATGGTCATTGTGCATAACACTGGATAGTTGAATTGTATGAGCTCAGTAAATCACATGCAGTTCAACACACACATCTGCAACAGTATTTGACTATGCAAATACCCTGTATAGGTCTCTCATATGTCTGAGACAAACATGTATATCATAGTTTTATTCACAATTAACATATGGATATCTATGACATCCCAGTAGCTGGCCTAGCAGTGTCACAGTCAGTATTGTTCAACACACACTCCAGTAGTAGTCATATGTGAGCCATCCTTTCCTGGAGTGACTCAGGGGCCTGAGCTGTGATCTATGTCACTGCAGATGCTATGGTCATAGGCTCTGATCAGCAATATAGCAGTACAGCAAGTCTTGTTGAGACATATTTGTTGAACTTCCTATTTCCCATTATTACATACCCCCTTCTGCATTCCATTACATGCTTACTTGTTTGACATACCTTTTTTTTTCAAGTATGGTTGGTTTGATTCCAATATGTGGAGTTTGGTTTCTTTGTCTGTCTGTTTTTCTCTCTCTCTCTCTCTCTCCCCCTCCCAGATGTAAGGTATACATTTGTTTTGCATAGGCAGCAGCTTGCCTTTTGTAGGTAATGCTAATGAGCAGTTGATGGCCTGTGCACCAATTGGTGTCCCCCACTTGCTAATTGCATGCAGAACAGCTATGTTGTTATTCCTATAGCCAATGGCATGGCAATACACTCCTATAATTGAGTACTTCATGTGGGTATTGCCCCTTTTCCTTGCCTGTGAGGAGATCTTCACGGAGGTGTGTGAACAACAGCATCACAGAGGGTAGTTGGAAATACCTCTTACAATGAAAACTGTGGAGACAGCCCAACAAACTGGGGGAGAATGTTCCAGACATAGGGACAGAATGTAAGTATTGCAGTTATACAATTGAAATAATGCAAGTTCAATAGGATTTCTGTGGACCTGGCTTTTCTGCATGATTTTAAGTCTGACAGTGTTATGTGGTTGACATAACTCTCAACTATAGGGCTATCTGCAGAATGGCCAGATTTTGGACTCTCATGTTTGGTGTGTTCCTCAGACAGTGTTTATCTTTGGAAAATCAGTAGCATACTGCGAGGATTGCAGTCAGTAAATGGTATCATCCATTTGTGTTTCTGATTTCATATCCCTCACAAATGATATGCTACAACCAACCCTGTTACACCAGCAACTGTCTCAGTTTATAACAGCAATATTTCACATATGCCCCTGTTTTTGGGCCTCTGTCCCCCAAGTACGTCAGGCTTTGTCCAGATGTCATGCAGTAAGAGGGTGATAGGCAGGGTATATCATTATTTAGTGCCTTCATTCCTGATACCATCCCAGTGATCTATCAGACTGCCAAACATGTTATGTGTAAGAGGCCTTATATATGAGGACAAAGCCTGGACATTATGTGGGACTCTGATAGTTGAGAGGTCTGTGTATTTCTGGTGATTGTTGACAGACTGTCAGGTCTGTGTAGCAGTGTAGTGAGTCAAAGTTATTGTGGTAGATGTATGTGTTATGGCTTCGTTTCCAGCTGCCTGTGCATGCTGCTCCAGTTTCTGGTGGTCTATTGGCTGTATATGTTTGTAGGGGCAGACTGAGATATGTCTCATACCATGGTCAAGCATCAAACTACACTGTGAATTGGACCAGTATATGTAGGGGTAGTGTGTGAGTGGCAAACATGTTGAGATGTTTTTGTTCACAAAGTCCTTATAGTGTACTGTTCCTTTGGCTTATCAGTATGTCACTGTAACTGTGGTGAAATTGGTTGTGTGTATGCACTTTCACAGTGGTGTCTGTTTTTCAGTGCTTTTACATCCCTGTAGTGCCTGATATATTTGCAAATACACGTGTAATTCCCCATAGCAGTTTGGGTTAGTGTTGTGTCAGCCTGACTGCAGTTTGGACGGTGGTTGGTGACATGCTTAGCAGCTGAGTGTAGTTTCCCTAATGTGATGTTATATCCAGATATTTGTAGGATGTACTGTTGCCTTGCCCCCATAAGTGTTGTACATTTCTGACACATCAGTGGGATGATGTAAGGATTTACATCACTAACTAGTGAGAACTAATTGAGTGTTGGACTTGTGCTATTTTAGTTAATATATGTTAGGACAGACAGGAGGGTGTTACTGCAGCAGCTGTGTCAGCTTATCTACTACAGTATTTCAGACATGTCCCTATTTTCATGGCTTTCTCCCCCCACTTTGTCAGGCTTGGTATGGATTTGTTGCACTAAGGGGTTCTGAGCCTACCTCTCGACTGGCTGGATTGTTTCAGAATGTCCAAGTTTATTGCTCATATTTCTGGTCTGTTCCACATATTCATGATTTTTATTTCCCTGGTAAATCACTGTGATGATCTGAGGATTTCTGTCAGTAAATGACATACATTTCAGTTTCAGAACTCACATCCTTCAGAACATGTATGCTGAAACAAACTCTGTCACTTTGGCAACATTCTACATTTATAAGAGCAACATTTAAAATATGTCCCTAGTTTTGTCCCATTGTCCCACCATTTGGAGAGCCTTTGGCCAGATTTCTTGCACTAAGAGGTTGAGAGGTATGGTTCTGAGGTATGACTCCACTACATGTTATGAGCACATATATATATATATATATATATATATATATATATATATATATATATATATATATATATATATATATATATATATATATATATATATATATATATATATATATATATATATATATATATATATATATATATATATATATATATATATATATATATATATATATATATATATATATATATATATATATAGTCTTTATATATATATATATATAACCCAGCCACTGGGGATGCACAAGCCAGTGCATTTCTTTGTGCCGGTCCCAAGCCTGGATAAATGGGGAGGGTTGCATCAGGAAGGGCATCCAGCGTAAAACCTCTGCCAAAAATTACTGATGCAGAGAACTTTTCATAATTACATACCAGATCGGTCGAGGCCCGGGTTAACAACGACTGCCACCAGTACTGTTAGCCAACAGGGTGCTGGCAGAAATTAGGCTACTGTTGGCCAAAGAAGAAGTAGAGGAGGGAGAAGGCATGCCCAAAGGCAGGAAGAGAGGAGGAAGGTTAGGAGTGTAGTACTGAGGGTAGGATCTTTGAATGTTGGCAGTATGACTGGTATAGGGAGTGAGCTAGATGATATGACAGAGAGAAGGAAGGTTGATATATTGTGCATGCAAGAGACCAGATGGAAGGGAAGTAAGGCCAAGTGTATAGGAGGCGGGTTCAAATTGTTCAATCATGGTGTGGATGGCAGAAGAAATGGGGTAGGGATTATCCTAACGGAACAGTATGCCAAGAGTGTTTTGGAGGTGAAGAGAGTGTCTGATAGAGTGATGTTTATGAAGCTTGAAATTGATGGTGTAATGATGAATGTTGTTAGTGCATATGCTCCACAAGTTGGGTGTGCGATGGATGAGAAAGAAAAATTTTGGAGTGAGTTGGATGAAGTGGTGGTGAGTGTACCCAAGGGTGAGAGACTAGTAATTGGAGCAGACTTCAATGGGCATGTTGGTGAAGTGAACAGAGGGGATGAGGAAGTGATGGGTAGGTATGGTGTTAAGGAGAGGAATGCAGAAGGTCAGATGATTGTGGATTTTGCGAAAAGGATGGACATGGCTGTGGTGAATACGTATTTTAAGAAGAGGGAGGAGCATAGGGTGACGTACAAGAGTGGAGGAAGATGCACACAGGTGGATTATATCCTATGTAGGAGGGCCAGTCTGAAGGAGATTGGAGACTGTAAAGTGGTGACTGGGGAAAGTGTAGTTAAGCAGCATAGAATGGTGTTCTGCAGGATGATGTTGGTGATCAAGAAGCGGAGGAGGAGTGTGAAAGCAGTGCCAAGGATTAAATGGTGGAAGTTAAAAAAGGGCGATTGTGAGGTGGAGTTCAGGGAAGAGTTAAGACAGGCACTGGGAGGCAATGAAGAGTTACCGAATAGCTGGGTAACTACAGCAGAGCTAGTAAGGGAGACTGCTAGGAAGGTGCTTGGTGTGACATCTGGACAGAGGAAGGAGGACAAGGAGACATGGTGGTGGAATGAGGAAGTACAGGAGAGTATACAGAGGAAGAGGCTGGTGAAGAAGAAGTGGGATTGTCAAAGAGATGAAGAAAGTAGACATGAGTATAAGGAGATGAGGCGCATGGCAAAGAGAGAGGTGGCGAAGGCTAAGGATAAGGCATATAGAGAGTTGTATGAGAGATTGGACACTAAAGAGGGACAGAGCTGGGAAAGATGTGCAGCAGGTAAGGGTGATAAAGGACAGTGAGGGAAACGTACTCACAAGTGAGGAGAGTGTGTTGAGTAGATGGAAAGAGTACTTTGAAGGGCTGATGAATAAAGAGAATGAGAGAGAGAGAAGGTTGGATGATGTGGGGATAGTGAATCAGGAAGTGAAGCAGATTAGCAAGGAGGAAGTAAGGACAACTATGAAGAGGATGAAGAATGGAAAGGCTGTTGGCCCAGACGGCATACCAATGGAAGCATGGAGGTGCTTAAGAGAAATGGCAGTGGAATTTTTAACCAGATTGTTTAATGAAATTTTGGAAAGTCAGAGGATGCCTGAGGAGTGGAGAAAAAGTATTTTGGTACCTATCTTTAATAAGGGTGATGTGAAGAGCTGCAGTAACTACAGAGGGATAAAAAAGATCAGTCACAGCTTGAAGTTATGGGAAAGAGTAGTGGAAGCAAGGTTAAGAAGGGAGGTGATGATTAGTGTTCAGCAGTATGGTTTCATGCCAGGAAAGAGCACTACAGATGCAATATTTGCTCTGAGAGTGTTGGAGAAATACAGAGAAGGTCAGAAGGAGTTGCATTGTGTCTTTGTGGACTTAGAGAAAGCATATGACAGGGTGCCTAGAGAGAAGTTGTGGTATTGTATGAGGAAGTCGGGAGTGGCAGAGAAGTATGTAAGAGTGGTACAGGATATGTACAAGGGTAGTGTGGCATTGGTGAGGACTGCGGTGGGAGTGACAGATACGTTTAAGGTGGAGGTGAGCCCTTTCTTATTTGTAGTGGTGATCGACAGGTTGACAGATGAGATTAGACAGGAGGCCCCGTGGACTATGATGTTTGCAGATGGCATTATGATATGTAGTGAGAGTAGGGACCAGGTTGAGGAGACCCTGGAGAGGTGGAGATATGCTTTAGAGAGGAACAGAATATATGTGTGTAAATGAGAGGGAGGGTAGAGGAATGGTGAGGATGTAGGGAGTAGAGTTGGTAAAGGTGGATGAGTTTACATACTTGGGATCAACAGTTCAGAGTAATGGTGAGTGTGGAAGAGAGGTGAAGAAGAGAGTACAGGCAGGGTGGAATGGGTGCAGAACAGTGTCAGGAGTGATTTGTGACAGACGGGTACCAATAAGAGTGAAAGGGAAGGTCTACAAGAGGGTAGTGAGACTAGCTATGTTATTTGGGTTGGAGACGGTAGCATTGTCGAAAAGGCAGGAGTCAGAGCTGGATGTGGCAGAGTTAAAGATGTTAAGATTTGCACTGGGTGTGACTAGGATGGACAGGATTAGGAATCAGTATATTAGAGGGTCAGTTCAGGTTGGACAGTTTGGAGACAAAGCAAGAGATGTGAGATTGCGTTGGTTTGGACATGTGCTGAGGAGGGATGCTGGGTATATTGGGAAAAGGATGCTAAAGATGGAGCTGCCAGGTAAGAGGAAAAGAAGAAGGCCTAAGATGAGGTTTATGGATGTGGTGAGAGAGGACATGCAGGCGGTTGGTGTGAAAGAGCATGATGCAGAGGACAGGAAGAAATGGAAACAGATGATCCGCTGTGGCGACCCCTAACGGGAACAGCCAAAAGAAGATGATGATGATGATGATGAGATATATATATATATTCTTTATATATATATATATATATATATATATATATATATATATATATATATATATATATATATATATATATATATATATATATATATATATATATATATATATATATATATATATATGTGTATTTATATATATATATGTGTGTATTTATATATATATATATATATATATATATATGTGTGTGTGTTTGTGTGTGTATGTATATATTTTATATGTATATCTCTAGTTATATTATGTATATATTTTTCTATATATATGCATCTCCATACATATATACATGTATAGATGTATATATACAAAACCTGACTGATTCTACAAAGATTCTTTTCCCTACTGTTGAATGACTCTACTGCATGATATGTTTGAAAAAGCATCAACACTCCCTGCACCTCAAATGGTGTAGTGGTACATTGCTCTGACTATGGTGTACAGGGCTGGCAGGGCTGATTATTTTGTTGCTAGACTGAACAGTGTCTGATGGAAACAGAGTGATTAAAGCAGTTTTAAGCAGTTGTAAGTGGGTTTCCATGGGTTTGCTCAATGCTAAGCGATGCCAGCACATGGTTAAACTTACAGATGCTTAATCTGTGTTGGCTTCACTTAGTATCGTGCAAACTCGCTTATCGCTTACACCTGCACTAATTTCTTTAAAAGAAAAGGAAAAAGGGGTGATGGGAAAGTGGTGAAAAAGGGGCGCACAGAGGGAAAAACAATATGAAAGATAGCTAGGGATGTGCAAGACCGCTGTAGGGAAGGTCCATAGCTGTCCATTTCTTATACAGCAATAGTGTAGCATTTGTACAGAATTTGGAGGTGAATTTGGACACTCAAACCCAAGAGAGAGGGGGTGAGGACAACAGAAGTGTGCTGTCAAGCCAATTGGACCAGAATACATGTGTCCAGTGGACATGTGTGTGAAATGGACAGCTATGTATGGGGCGATATTTTTTTTTGGGACAGATGCACTTTTCTTTTTTTTTAAGGTGAGAGTGGGATATTGAGGAAGGATTGTAGGTACATCTGGGGAGGTAGGTTGGGTAAGGAGAGAGACAAGACAGACAAGACAGCAGACAGGGGTGGTATATGACACATGAGGGAAGTAAACACATTTGACAGGGAGGGTGGTTGGGAATCCGAAACCCATTGGCCCCCATTTGGTTACAGTGGGACTGAGATCCCCACCCATGGGCATTCACAACTGCACCTTGACAACCCCAAAGGTGGCTGTACTGGGGGTTGGACAGGAGGGGTGGCCTGCCCCTTAAGGTGCACCAGGTGGCCCTGAATTTGGAGCAGCTGCACTCCAAACTCTTATCCAAACCCCAGACCTGACTGCTGGTGATGGCCTCCTGTCCATGTCTGCTCCCAGGGGGTGGGTCCTGTCCCCTGCCTTGATTCCACCTGAAGGTGGTGCAGGACCAGCAGATGAGGGAGATCCAGGTTGGGTCCTGGACGTGCTGGGGCCAGATGCCATGGCCAGATGAGGTGGGACAGGTGGATCCGCTGGAATATGCCTTCCCAAACACGCTATGGTGTTGAGGTTTTACAAAATATGTTGGTTAGTCATGAACAACACATTTCAAGATTAGTAATAACAGCATGCATGGGTGCTCCAATTAACCCCATAAAACAGATTTGAAACAGTTGCATAGCAAACCGAACACAAGCATAAATGGAACAACAGTATGCAAAACTTTCAGCGCATTTTCAAGGGACTGTGTTTCATTTCATTTTCATGGAATTGTGAGTTTCAAAGGAAGATATGTTTACTGTTGCTCATTCTTAGCCTGTTTTCAATGTCCAGCTAACTGTTTTGTTTATCAAATGGTGGTCACTGTTTGTGTTGTAGAATTTAAAAGCAGTGTTAATAGCATTATTGCCATTGGTACAGAAGGCTGTGGATTCTACTCCTCCCACACCATGTGTATGGAGTGCTGATATTGCAGTGCCAATTTGATTGCTGAATATGTGGTGCATTTTAAGGGGGGTAGGGGTTCTGGACTCCTGAGTGTGTCCTCCTTTGTATGAGATGGCTAGTAACTATGAACGTGTCACTTTGTCAGTCACTCCCTATTGCAATATTACCACCTTACCATTTTTTTAATGTTACATAGGCAATTAATTCTTCAAGGGCAGCAGGCACTGAATTTTTAGATGAAACACGGAAATGTAAAGTTTTTGCCAGTAGCAACCTCTTTATTAGTTACGGATCTCTTTAATGCAGAATAATTCGGATGATTTTTACTTCTGTAAAGATTACGCATATTGAGTAATATTGGTAGATTGTAATGACAGAAGTTTGAGTGGCCTTTTATGGATGAAATTTTCTGAAATGGGTAGTTTTGTCATTAGTGGTTCATATATTTTGTTTCATTGCTTACTAGCATGTTCACAGCTACAATTTTAAAACACCATTCTAACTAATGGTGCTGTATTATACAAGGAATATTAATTTAATAAATCAGAAAGGTGAATCAAAGAACACATGTGAACACGTGTGTGGCCCTATACATGTATGCAAGGAGCCTATGTTTTGTAAAAGGCTGAAAGGTAAACTTAATCCTCCACTGGCCAGATGCATTTTCTTTTAGTATGTGTTTTCATGCTGTTTCAATGAATGTGAGTTTGAAGGGCAGAGAAGTTTACTGCTCATGCTAAGACTGTTTTCATTGTGAGACTGCATTGTTTGTTTAGCAAATGGCTATCAGTGTTTGTGCTATTTTATTTCAATATTGCTAATCATTGTAGAAGTAAATAAGAAAACAGGTTCCGTGTGTCTTTATTTAAAATACCAATGATAATTCTTTACATGGCTTTACATACAATACTAGTTAGACTTATGCTCTGTAGTTATCCAGGTCAGTAGAAGGCCAAACCTTGTGCAGAGGATTAACTGTTGCAGTCCTCCATTCACTAAGCATGAAGCCAGTTAGGAGGCTAATGTTGAGCAGTGATTTCAGAGCATTTGATAGCTCATGTTGCATGCTATCCAAGAGGTATCCCAGGGTATTATCTGGGCCATCGATGTAGTTATCTTTGCCTTGAAGAGTGCATTGAAGACTTGTTTGCTAGTGATAGCCAGAAGAGTTATGGTTGAGGGTGTCTCCTGAGAGGTATCAAGGAGAAGAAAGGGTGAAATTGGGATTAAATTTATCAGCTAGCAGGTTTGCTATATCATATGACTCCTTTCAGGTGGTTCCATTTACAATTTGTTCAGCACAATGTTGTGTTACCTTTGAGGTTGCAGACAAAGCTGATGAAGCCTTGTGGTTATCCTTTGTCTTTGAAGATATTTGTGCCTCAAATTTAGCTTTGTTGGGCTTGATAAGATTTCTGAGTTGCTTATTTAGTTTGAGGAGTTTCTCACCTTGCTGGGTATTGCACTTCCTAGTTTTGGCCGTGGTTGTCCTCCTTTTGTTCTACAACTTGTTGATATCTAGATTCCATGGGCCATGGTGGCTTGTTATTTGAGTTAGTTCTCTGCTTATTCCTTGTGGGTACAGCTATCTCAGTGCAGCTGTTTACATGATGGTATAGGTTTTTGTAAACAACTCCATACTGGTAGCAGAGTTCACATGGTTTGGGGGGGGTGGGAATTTGACCATGGTATAAGTCATTAGTAGGAGGTTTGCTGTGGAATAATTCCTAAATCTTTGAGGGTTAGATGGCATCCACTTGTGTCAAGTGTTTATACAGGTGCATACCAAAAGGTGATTATATTCAGTGATTTGCTTGATGAATGCCAAGTAGAGGGGAACAATTATATGCCTGGATCTGGGTGATATACCTTCAAATGTAAGCTGTAGAATGAAAAAGGATTTCCTTACAATGGTGAATATGTGGTGATCAAGGGACAGTTCATTGTTGACATAGGTTCTCAGATGAGACTGGTTAGGCTTATGTGTATATAATTGCTTGGGCCCATTGAAGTCCCACCTTCATGCAAGGGAATATCTGTTGCAGTCTTTAATTATCCAGCATGAAGCCTTTTTGAGACTAGTATTGAATAGCCTTTGTAGATGGTTTGACATATCAGGTTCAGACTAACCAGTAGGCAGCCTAGTATGTTATCCAGTCCCAACAGACATTCCCCGGGATTCAGGAATGGTCATTTTCCATGCAGGAACAGTGTAGGAGCTCCTGTACAGAAAATGGCCACCGAGCGATCCAGGAAAGTGCCGTTTTCACATGCACTAGTGGTCCTACACTGTTCCTGCACGGAAATCCATGTGGGATGCCAATCACCTCATTTGCTGGTAAAAAAACATGCAAATGAGGTGATTTTGTGATCCACAAAGCCGACCGGACTCCGTGCAGGAACAGTGTCAGAGCAGAAATGTATTCAGTTAGTAACTGTATACATTTCTGCATCTGAGCAAATGGAGGCAGGACAGCTCATGGAAAGCATGTATTGCAGTCAAACACAGATGCCAATGGCCAAATATAAGGCCATTGGCATTAATAAATGTTTATTTTTTTTTTAAATTAAATTTTTTTCTTGGCCGATCACGGCGGTTTAAGCTTAGAGCAGCGGCGAGCAAACGGGATCGTGCCAAAAATAAAAATGTGAAAAGTCAATTTTAAGATAAATTTGCATTTTGCCATTATAGTCAATGACATGCAGAATGTAAACAATACCAGGACGCACTGGTTGTCAAGGGGAAAGGGTCCTTCTAAGTGCAGTAACTAAGGATGTAGACAGTGGGGTATGCAAATGAGGGGAGTTATACTGAATCACAGATTTCCTCAAAGTGTCAGCTTGTATCTAACCATGTAGGTGCAGCAATACAGCAGTGCAAGTATAAGAGCTGAATGACTTCATAAGGGGGTGTGTCATGCTTACTGTAAGCTCATTGGAGGTCTGTGGGCCATGTTTGCCCACAGAGCTCCAATGAGCTTACTGTAAGCTCATTGGAGGTCTGTGGGCCATGTTTGCCCTCAGCTGAGCACAGCTAAGGAAGGGTATGTGTCTGAGGCTGTATTGTCTTATTCCATGAAATGCAGAGCATGTTCGCGTCCAGGGGGGCCATTTCTGCTTAAAAATGCTTACATTAGCTAAATAGGTGTGTGTGTGGTGTGCAGCAGGCATAAAAACAAAAAACAGAGGAAATAGCAGAACTGTTTACATTTGAGCACCGTGTATGCACAGTGTGCCTCAGGGCTTAAATAGGGAGGAAGTAGGAAGGGAAAACAGCAGTAGGAAGGCAATCAAGAAGAACTAGCATAGCTGGCAGGTGGAATGTGTCAGAATCAGCCAATTACACATGCAGCAGCCCAGCACACTAATATAAACTATGCAAACACCCTACAGACTGTTTTTTCCCACAAACTCTACACCACTGGTGTACACAGACGGGGATTTTTAACTGGCAAAAATAACGAAATATGTTAGAGGCTGCTGCTGCTTTACTCCATCAATATGTGCTAGAGACTGAGGGTGGTGAGGAGGAGAGTGCTGACAACAAACCCACAGTAAGGAGGAGGAAAAGATTGTACAGACCCAGGGTAACCTACCAGGACCTACATGAGCTGGCGATAGTAGAGTGCTATAGGGTGGACATGGACATTCTACAGCAAATTGTTGATCTGTGCCAGCCACGCCTCACACAGAACTAATAGAGGGGAATCCATCCCAGTGGAAACCAAGATATGTCTAGGCTTAACAATACTAGCCACAGGTACCTTCCGAAGACCAACTGGGGATATCTTGGGGGTCTCATAGGCATCAGCATCCAGGGTACTCCACCAGTTCCTGGATGCCATGACACAACATGCCAATGAGCACATATATTTCCCCACTGCCCGTGAGGCTCTGACCACATGTATGCGTCTCTTCCCCCATATAGCAGAATACCCTGAAGTAGTTGGTGCTATAGACTGGACACACATCCACATCAAAGCACCACCCGGTGAGGGGGGCAGGGTCTACACAAACCACAAGGGCTTCCCCTCCATCAACTGCCAGGTCATGTGCGATGCCCAGGGCATTATCATGAACATGTGTGCTGGCATCCCTGGAAGCTATCACGACTTCCACATCTGGCATTGCTCAAAGCTGTATCAGGTGTTTGCCAGGGGGACATCCCATATGGCCATCTAGTTGGGGATGCTGGCTATGCACTGGAGCTGTGGCTGATGACACCCATCAGAAATGCACACACACCTGAACAAGAACACCATAATGAGGTGCACGCACAAACCAGGATCATTGCAGAGTGTGTGTTTGGGATGCTGAAGTCATGGTTCTGTTGCCTTGACATATCCGGTGGACCCTTACAGTACTCTCCAGCTACATGTACACAAATGTTCATAGTATGTGCCATGCTACACAATATGATCCTGTGGAAACAGCTGCAGCAGGAACAGCACGGGGCAGGGCCACACAGCCCCCCACCATTGCCAAGGCCAGCGCAGGCATAGAGGGACTTGGAGGAGGAACATCCTGAGCCTGCCCCTGTAGGCAGAAGGAAGCATCCACAGTATGCCCAGACCTTGGCAAAAATGCAACGCATAGCACACACACACACTGACCCAGGGACTGATACCTCTCTCTCTGACTCGCACAGACAGTAAAAGGGATGCCAAACATGACACTACCCGAGTTTTACCATGTACAGGGAGTGTACTATGTGCATCCAACATAGTCAGCCCTCCAGCACTGTCCTCAATACTGGCCCAGCAAGAAGATAAGTCACTCTTCCTATCAATTACTGAATGGAGTAGTATGTTCTCATACCTGTATGTATGATATGGATGCAAGCGTGCAAGGGAATTGGGTGGCTGAATGGGATAGCAGGAAATTCATAACAAATACTGATGTCAACATACTAGGCAGCACTACACAAGGTGACATCTCCCACTGCAGTACATGTGATGGCCCAAAGAACTGTGGGTGTCAATAGGTCACACACATGGATGTCAATGAGGGTGACATATCCACCACCAGCCTCACCCAGCAGGACAGGTGTAGATGACCATGAAGAAAGGCCCCAAAATGATGGCAATGGTGAATAACCCCCCACCAGACCTACACAGACATGCTACAACAGGTCTGACAGTTGCATTCCAGTTCTGAAGGGTAAGAAGTCTGAAACTGAAATATATGCTATTAAGATCTAACATGTGTACCCTACTGATATGCCTCCTGTCTGCATGATAGGTCACAATATAATATGAAATGGAAGCCAAAAGAGAAACTGAAATACCAGTACAGTCATTTCAAATGTTAAACTATGCAGGTGTGCACCCCCCCAACAACCCCATGTAGAAATGCAGTAACAGATGGCCTGCAGCACTCTCAAATGGCTTACAGTCCTCTGGCAAGTGCCCATGCCTTACTCATAGTGCCAATGTATGGAATGTTAGGGGGTCCCAACTAATAACCTAACAGTAAACAGAAAACAAATGCAAGACCATGTTGACAAATGCCAGTAGCATGCCTCCCCTATGTCCTACTGCAAGGATTGTGGATCAGGCCACACATTCTACTGGGATAAAGGCCCAAATATAGGGATACGTCTGAGATATTGCTTACATAATGTTAGGTGGAGGAGAAAATAACAGGGGGGTGTAGAAACATGGATGTCATGGAGTGTGTGAAGGCTAAAACTCTAATGTCTGCCCATACTACTCCTGACTGCAAACCCATAAATGAATAGCCACAAAACCACTTGTAAACCACAATGTGAAGGTAAACTGACCAGATATACGAGTCCTGCCTCTGGATAACCTGGGTGTATCTGTACAGCTGAGAGGTAGGGCCCCAGCAGGATATGGCCATTCCTTGAAGCTGAGAAAAGCACAAGGAGGGGAACCCCAGCCCGCATACTAACAAGGTGCTGCACCATTTACACAGAACCAGCAGTCTATTGTCTGTAGCTACCCCTCCACAATGGCAGGTGTGTGCCAGAATGGGTAGTCTATATGGCTCAGAATATTGTTCTCAGCTTCATTCACCTCGTATTTCCCGGTAAATAACTGTGAGCAAAGAATGATAGCTGTCAGTAGTTGATGACATGACACATCACAATGTAAAACAGTACACATGTCAAATATCTATGCTACAACCAACCATGTCACACAAGCAGCACAGACAACAATAGTTACAGTATCCCCCATATGTTAAGCCCATTGTGTCTCCGTATTGGCAAGCTATCTACAGATATCCTGCAGAAACAGTTTGCTAGGTGTAACTGTAGCACACAAAACCCTGAACTGGAGTCCAACCCTCCCTGGAATGGATGTACACACTCAATATAGAAGGTAATACTGGGCATGCCCCTACACTTAGAGAAATGAAGCCCATGTCTCACAACACAGTGGACTACAGTTATCAGTTAATTGCAGCTGTCTGTGCACACACACCAAATTGTACACCATTCTTCATACTTCACACACATACATATTGGATAGGAATCCACACACATTCTAAGGCAAACATAATATAATATGTCAAACATACACACACAGAGACATGGGGAAGAGAAAGACAGACAGCGACAGAGAGAATCCCATTATGAGGCCTCTCCCACCCACTACACATCCCATTGGCCTATATCACATGATGTGCTGATGTCATTCACTGCAGAAATACCTTTGGTTTGCTCTAAACCCTATAGTGTCAGTGGTGCTTGTGATAACTGTGTAACACTACAGTACAAATAGGTTTCCATGTAGCAGTTGTAATCTCAGTCCTGTCAAATGTAAAGTTGTGTGTATATGTGTGTGTTTCTAGATGAATGTGGTTGAGGCCATTCACATTCACAAAATGTTCTGTACACCTTCTTCAGCACTGCTGCTGATGTCATTCACCTTCAAAGATACCTTTGGACAGCTCCCTAGCATATATGCTCTGTAGTGCTTGTGATAACTGCATAATAGTGTAGTGTAGCAAACTAGCTAGGTACGTGTTGCAGTCCTGATCCTAGCAACTGTGTAAATGTGAGTGTTTGTGTGAGAGAGAGTGTGTATCCTTGTAGAGACCTGATTTTGTGGTCATTTATACTTACAGCACTTCCTTTACCCCTCCTTTAGCACTGCTGCTGATGTCACTCACCTTCAAAGATACTTTTGCACAACTCTCCAGCATGTAAGCTCCATGGTGTGTGTGATAAATGCAGAACAATATAGTAGTAATAGCTGCGTAGGTATGGGTTTGAATCTCATCCCTGGTAAGTGTTTGTGTCTGTACCTCAAAGATTTTGGCCCCATTTACACCCAGTACACATCTCAGTGCCTGATTTTCGCAGTCCTGCAGATATCATCCACCTTAGAAGTGCCTGTTGGCAACCCTAAACCATGTAAGGTTAGTGGTGCATGTGGTAAATGCGTAACCATAATGGTCCAAAAAGGTAGATAGAGGTTTGAACCTCACCCACGGCAAATATAAATGTGTGTGTGTGATGTTCCTCACCTTAGAAGTACCTTGGGACAGTATCAGCTCTACAATCTCTGTGGCGTGCACAATAAGTGTGGTACACTGTAGTAGCAATAACTACATAGATATGGGTTTGAATCCCATCCCAAGTAAGTGTTTGTGTATGGCTGTACCTCAAAGATTTTGGCCCCAGTACACATCTCAGTGCCTGACTTTAGCAGTCCTGCAGATATCATCCAATTTTGAAGTGCCTGTTGCCAACCCAAAGCCATGTAAGGTCAGTGGTGCATGTGGTAAATGTGTAACCATAATGGTCTGAAAAGGTAGTCCGATAAAAGTGTGAATCTCACCCCTGGGAAGTGTAAATGTGTGTGTAGGGCAAAATATCTTCTGGAATTTCTCACTTACTACATCACCCAATGCCAGTATTTACAAGGGCTGGTGATGTTCCTCACCTTAGAAGTGCCTTGGGACAACATCCACCCTATAAGCTCCGTGATGCGTGTGATAAATGTGGTACACTGTAGTAGCAATGCATTGCTAGATAGGGGTTTGAAACTCTGTACTGGTAAGTGTGAGTGTGTGTGTGTGTGTGTGTGTGTGTGTGTGTGTGTGTGTGTGTGTGTGTGTGTGTGTGTGTGTGTGTGTGTGTGTGTCTGTTATCAGTGTCCTGTGTGGGGGTCAGTGTAATAACAGGCTCCATTGGGGGGTGATTTTTGTTAAATTATTATGTTGAGGACTTGGTATATGTCACAATGTCCACATTACAAGGCCAACAGTTGTCAAACACCGGAGAGGTTGGTGTAGACAATCCACAGCCCTAAATGTGACAGTATGGATTAGTCAACAATATAGGCAACCCTTCTATTGCTCAGAGACCACTCTCCACCCACGTATCATACACAAACACACTTGGCTAGGCAACAACCACTAAATTGGGAGTTCCTCTGCATATTGCCTCACATATAGTACCCACGGTGTGATTGCAATGGACTACATTCTTGTTGACTACAACAGTGCCACTGACATAAGGAAGTACTTTGATGTGTTGCATCTTCTGACTGAGTGTGTGTTATCCAGCAAGTAAAAGGACATGGCACCCTGTTCCATCCCCTCAGTAGCCCAATCAATGTGTACAGTGGCCCTTTTGCTATGTTCCCCACTGGACACCTGCAACAACTGTAGAGTCAGCAAATGTACCCCACAAAGGGAATACCATGCCTTATACACATGCCCTGTATGGACAGATGCCACTAACTCCACTGAATGCCCATATCATACTGTCAATGTAGGTGCAATCACTACCACAGTTACATAGCCAGGTCCCACCAAATGAGGTCAGGAATGCTACATCAGAAGATACCAATCTGTCTAAACAACATGCCCCAGAGACCTCAAGTACACTTCCACACATCAAAGAACATGCATGTGGGATGTGCACAACCCAGACACTGTCCATGTTATGGAATATAGATCACATACATGGGAAGCAGTGCACATCACTGGCCACCCACAATAGAAACCTGGAAGAGTGGTTAGTGAATACAAAACCCACCGCTGGGGACCACTCCAGTGACTATACTCCTAAGCCACACTGGGGACTATTGTCATGTGGCCTGATGCCAAAGTATTCCCTTGGGCTATCCTTGTAGAGCCTTCAGGCCCATTCACCTACCACACACCTATGAAGCAATGAACCTATGGATGTCAGTACTGGCAAGTGTGTGTGTGTGTGTGTGTGTGTGTGTGTGTGTGTGTGTGTGTATAGTAATCCCAGTGTGTTTGGTTGATGAATATCCCCTGTGGCTGTGGTTATTAGTAATCGGAGGTGTGTCCAAACCAGAACATGTACCATTCTCCATTGTACAACAGATGTTGTAAATCAACATATACCTATGTGCAGCCTTCAGTCCTATAATCTGTGAGGCATATGCAATTACTGTGTTACAGACCGGGAATTACCACGGACATACTGTACCCTGCCTATGACATGGTGAATGTGTCTCCACACTGCTATACCCTGTGGCCTTGCTGCAAGACCACATCCTGGTGACACACTGATGCCTAGAATGGAAATAGGATACAACATGTGAGAACACATTCACTCAGCACTTCACTTGTGGGGGGAGAGAGGGGTAAAGCTGGCACTGAATGTGTTGTCAAGACTATGGCCAATATCTCTTGTCTCAGGATAGGTATTAGCTTTGTGCAGTAACCTGCAGCACTTTTAATGCTGTGGAGATTGCTGATGTAACTATTAAGGCTGTTGTGACTGTCGTCAGTGTCTGCTGCATCTATGCTGCCATAGATGCCTGTTGGGGACTCCATGAGGGATCCAAAGTTGTGTTTGAAGCTAATAAGGGAGTTCAACAGTCATGGGACACCATCTTTCCCTGCAACAGTGTCCTCCTTCTGATGTACACTTCAGTAATGGCAGGGGACCATCACATTGTCTCCCAGTGTTTGGAGGACAGTGTCTGGGTTCTGTTGGCTCTGACTAGTATGATGCATTCTTGTACCTGTTTGTACAGTGCCTATGTGTATAATTCCACAGTCATGCAGCTACATCCCATTTCCATGGGTGCAGTGAAGACATCCACCTCTGTTTTCATGGCTGCAAACGTCAGCTTTGGAGAGTTTTTGCCAGGTGGTTATCTTTCTGGGGAGTGTGGCTGACATGTTGAGTTCTATGTTGATTACAGCCTATGTGAATCTCACCATGCAGGGATTGACATCTGGGGATGAGCAACAATCACATATTTAAGTGGTCAACACCGGTCAAGATTGTTGCATTCTCTACCAGGGGTCAGTATGAGCCGGTCTAGGGCAATGGAAATTATGAGTCCCAGACATGTTGGGCCACTGTACTGGTGACTGGCTACATTCCCCAGGTGATGGAGGGATAGTTGAAGACTCATACTATGTCAGTGTTGCATTGGACCATCAGAGATGGCAGGGTGTTGAGGAATGTGAATTGACAGTCTAGGGACATAGATGTGGACCCATAGCAGGTTATGGTCTGTATAGCACCATTACCTAAATGCAGTTGTACTGGAAGTATCTCCAATGCATTATGATGGGATGCTAGTCTGGAGGTGTTCCTATCCATAGTGAATATGGAGACAACAGCACCTGTGGAGGTGTGGTCCTTGTTTGGGGGCTGAAAGCTGTGGAATGCATCATAGCCTGATACTGCAGGTCTGCTGTCTGCTGCTGTGAACCACCTCTCCATTACAGCAAGCGTGTCCTCCACTCCAACAACTGCTATGAGTGACTGCATCCTGACAGATGTCCACTGTTGAGCAGCATGACCCTCAGATTGCATACATGTGTAGCTGTTATGGTGGTAATAACATTAGGAACCCTGCCTAATAAGGCACCATAGGAGTGGCATGACACTTAGCCAGTACCTGGCAATCCAGTGGTGACAGATGGAGGACATCCATGGCAAGTCATTGTGTTCTGTCAATCATGTTATCCCAAGCAGGGAGGTTCTGGATCCCCTGAGAATGACACATAATACATAAGCCTATGTTGCAGTCAATCATCTGTTGAAAGTACCACAGCATCATTCTGGGTGACAGCAGTACACTGCCCAAGGCTACTGTCACACCTGCCTGGACAACATAATCAGAGAGTTCAACCATGTTTCCTGTCATGTAGTCCAAGGAGGTGTGTCCCAAGTCATTTACACCCACATGGATACGGAGTGATACACGTAGTTGTTGTGGAGTGACATGACTAGCTGTGTCATGTGTTAGATGCTGGCATGTGATAGATATTTGGCTGTTACCTGCTCCATATTCAACTTATTGAGTGCTATGTGTGTGCCTCAGTATTGAGTTACCCATGATGATTGTATTGTGCAAGGTGGTTAGCCTTAAAAGCTTAGGATGGGGGCACACTGTGTAGGTTAAATATGTATCCCTTGGCATGTGCCATGTCACGGTGTTTGAGTGGCTGTCTGCCTTGGTGGTCTGTGCTGTTTGGGTAAATGTCCATTGAGTGTCTCTGGGAAAGTGGGTGTTTGGCTTTTCACTGTATTTCATGGCTATCAAAGTGGGTGTCATGGTGACCTACATGTACCACATGGTGTGGTGCAGGTGTTGATCTTATCCTTTTGACCTGCTACTCCAGTCTTTCCTGAAGAGTGCATTTGTCCACATTAGGTGATATATGGGTAACCCTCATAGGTTTGAGTGTTTGGAGTTTAGAGGGGAGGGTTGTCTGTGTACATAAGGCAGTTGCAACAGTGCTCCAGAATGGACAAATGCACCAGGTTAATGGGTGAAAGCACAGATAACTGCCCATCAAACATGCCAGAATGGGTGGACATAACTAGTAAGTACTGGGGCTACATCTGTGATTAACGAGTAATGCTGACGGCTGCCAGGTGTGCCACACTTCTTGATACAATAACCTGGTGAAGTGCCAAGCCATAATTCTAGTTGAAGTGCAAGACAGAAAGAGCTAGCATGATGTACAGGTGGAACAGAAGGCAGACTGTCTGCCACCTGTAATACTTTACCACAGCTGAACAGTTATCAGCAGCTTTGGTCACATGAATGCTCAGTAAGCTCTGTAGTGCATGCAGTAACTGTGTAACACTGTAGTAAACATACCTAGAAAGACAGGAGTTCTAATCCCAGTACTGACAAGTGTGTGTATGAATAATGTGCTGTCTGGCTCATGTCATTTTTAACCTGTGCACTACCCTTCACACTTCCCTATGGGCATTTTGGGACATGTATGCATATATATATATATATATATATATATATATATATATATATATATATATATATATATAAAATATATCTGTATATGTATGTATGTTTGTATGTGTATATATATATATATATATATATATATATATATATATATATAAAATATATCTGTATATGTATGTATGTTTGTATGTGTATATATATATATATATATATATATATATATATATATATATATATATATATATATAGGTTCATAGGTTGGTACTAGGCTATTGGCCCTAGGGCCTATACAAGCCTAGCCATAACAATCCCCTGGCTATTTCTTGACACAATATTTACTTCCCTGGACCCCTGTCTAACAGGGCAACTGACGTGATCCCCAGGGAATATTTCCTATCTCTCATCCAATCCTCAAGGTTCCTTTTGAAGAGGGTCAAGAAGGCGGTCTGCTTGACATGTATGGGCAGTCTATTCCAGAGTATGGGGAGTCTATGAGTCAGGAACCTATCCCTCCAGCATGTTTAGTTCATTGTGATGACAAGGTTTTGGTCCCTGGAGCGTGTGGCTCTGATGGATTGGGATTTCTTTGTGTAGCATGTGCAAAAGCTCTGAGTCTGACATGGCCTTGTATGTTAAGTAGAGATCGCCTCTGAGTAGATGATATGTGAAAGAGTATAGCTGGAGTTTTTTTAGTTGGTCAGCATAGGGCATCTGCTTTAGGCCTGTGCTTCTTTTAGTGAGGTGTTTTTTGTGGTCTTTCCAGTTGTTGCAGATGTCTTGTGAGGCACATACCAAATGGGGCATTGTACTCTATGATGGGTCTAATGAGGGATGAGTACAGTGGGACAATTACCTCCTTTTTCTGGATGAAAAGCCCTTAGTGTTGAGGTGTGCCACATTGAAGGATTTCCTGACTGTTGTGGCGATGTGGTTATTGAAGGTGAGACCACTGTCCACCTGTGTTCCTAAGTCTCTTATCACACTTTTGGTGTTTAGTGTACTGCTACCTATGTGGTAATTCATGGGTACATGTTTTTTCCCAAAGGGGATAACTATGCACTTCTTGGCATTGAGCTTGAGCCCATGGCTCTGGCACCAAGCATCTGTTTCTTTAAGTCCCTTTTGTAGAATATCCACATAATTTTGGGATTCAATAATATATAATAATAATATTCCTCATAAAGGATGTTACAACAAACCCAGTGACATCTGCAACTGTCTCAATGTATGGCAGCAGTATGTCCAATCTAGCCCTGTGTTTGTGCCTCTGTTCCCACCTAGTGATACAGGGGTTGATGCTGAACTTAGTGAGGTGGGAATGTTATCACAGGCTGTGGCCAGATCAATGTAGGCTATATGTGTCACCTTGCCTTCATCCACAGCTCAGGTGACTGACAACAGGAGGATGACCAGTTTGAATGAGCAGGTATGACCTACCCTTCACAAAGGTAAACTGTGTGGGATCCTGAGTCTGCAGATTCCCGTATCCCTGTTTATTAGGTGCACGGTGATGCATTCCATACCTTCACATAACTGACTTGTCAGGCAGTTGGGGAGGTATTTCCCAGGGTCTGTAGTTACACCTCATTTGTGGGGAGGGGTGACTGTAGCAGTGCACAATTCATTAGGGACAAAGCCTGATGTGAGACTGTGCTTGAACAGGGCACACAGGTAAGGTGCCAGGTCACTCTGTAGTTCATGTAGAACATAGCCAGGGATATTCTCAGATCCCATAGAGGCTGTATTCCTGGCCTTGGACAGTGGTGTTTTAACCTGTGCTGCAGTAATATTGGGTACCTGGCAGTGTACACATATTGTGATTGATCTTTTGGGGGGGTGAGGGGTACCGTTTGCACTCAAGATGCCAGCCAGTATATTGGCATTATTTGTTGGCTCAATCTAGGAGGTACCATTGTCTAGTAGCTCAGAACAATTCTTGGTATTGCTATGGAGATTCTTTACATAACTGTATGAGGCCTTGTGGTTGTCTTTACTATGTGCTCCAAGTCTGTTCTTACAGCTAACTTTGTAGTATTTGATGAGGGATCTCAACTATTCATTGAGGCTGATAACAGTTTATTTCCTGTCTTGGGACTTCAACTTATTCCACATCGGTTTCCTCCTTCTGTTGTACAGTTTCTTTTTGGCAGGAGACCACCAGAACAGCTTCCTTTTTTTGGAGGTGAGGGTCCTGGTACATGCTCATAGTGCAGTTGTTTGATTCAGATGTCATGCAAGTAGTCTCCATTTGGATGGCTGACGTGAGGTTAGCCACCTCTGCTTTTATGAGGCCATAGTTAGCGTTGGAAAGGCTATTCATGGTGGTTACCTGTGCAGTGGGGGTAGGATAGCTGTGGATTTCCAAAGATGATTACTTTGTGTTCAGATATAACAAGTGAGGTGTTGACCACTGGTGTAGAGCAACAGTCACCTATGTTGGGAAGTACCAGGTCGATGTGATGGGCATGTGCATCACTTCATGAGTAGCTATCCCACTTAATGGTGGGGTAGTTGAAGTCAACCAGTGTGATAGTGTTAGGTTGGACACTAATATTCTCCAGGGTGTTTATGGACATGGAGTGTGAGTCTTAGGAAATGTATAGGGACCTATCGCAGGCTACAACCTGAACCACTGTCTTACCCAATGTCAGCTACGCCTGCAGGATCTGTAATGCATAATGCTGGTCTACCACTCTGGAGGTGTGTGCATCCTTTATGAATACGAAAATACCACCACCTTTGGATCTTCATTCCACATTCTGTAGCCAAAAGTTGTGGAATTAATTATAGGCTGGTACTGCAGGGGTGCTTCCTGCTGCCTTTATCCAGGTCTCTGTTACAGCACAGATGTCATTGTTCCCCATTTTAAGGAATATTTCCAGTGAGTGAGTTTCCAGATTTAGAATTCCAGTGTGCAGCAGCATGACCCTCTGACTGCATGTCTTTGTAGCTGTCATATATTTCTGTATATTTATGTATATATATATATATATATATATATATATATATATATATATATATATATATATATATATATATATATATATATATATATATATATATATATATATATATATATATATATATATATATATATATATATATATATATATATATTAACCTTTCTATATATATATATATATATATATATATATATGTATGTATGCATATATGTGGATATGAATGTGGATGTATCTCTCTCTCTCTCTATACATATATATATATATATATATATATATATATATATATATATATATATATATATATATATATATGGGTCTACTTCTTTTGACCTAACTTTCATTTGCCTGACACTCATTTGCCTGACCCCATTTGACTGAAATTTCATTTGCCTGACACTTCATTTGCCCGACACTTCATTTGACTGACAAGTATAACTACATGTCTTTCTGAAGAAGTCTTGATAATAAATAAGACGAAAGCGCTAAAGTACTACAAGAGTTGTTGGTGTGATTTACTAATTTTTGAATGCTGTTATTGTCACGAAGTTCATTTGTTAGTATATATATATATATATATATATATATATATATATGTATATGTGTGTGTGTGTGTGTGTGTGTGTGTGTGTGTGTGTGTGTATATATATATATATATATATATATATATATATATATATATACATTTACCCTGCTGTTGAATGACTGTGTTGCATGATATGTTTGAAAAACATCAGACATGTCTACAGCTCCGTTAGCTTAATTGCTGTGGCTATGGTGTGTAAAGTCCTGGGTTCAAGGCTTGCAAGGGCTGATTATTTTGTTGGTGGGCTGAACAAGGGCTGTTGGATACAGAGTGATTAAGACACTTTTAAGCAGTTGTAAGTGGGTTTGCTAACTAACGGTTAAATATGCTTACAGACAGTTAGCCTTAAAAGTGCTTAATCTGTGTAGGCATTGCTTAGCACCACTCAAACAGGTTTAATCCCGCTTACTACTGCTTAAAAGGGCTTACTCCTGCTTACCCCTGTGCTAATTTCTTTAAAAGAAAAGAAAAAAGGGGTGATAGGAAAGTGGTGAAAAAGGGGGCATGCAGAGGGAAAGACAATAGCAAACATAGCTAGGGATGTGCAGGACGGTGTAGGAAAGGTCCATAGCTGTCCATTTCTTCTACAGCAACAGCTGCTTTTTGTTGTTTTTATTTTTTTCCTGAACATTCGATGTTTTAACAGTTTGATCACTAAAGGTCGACCTTTAGTGATTCGAACTGTTAAATATTCGATGTTCTAATATAGACCCACATTTCTAGACATATTTTTTGTGGAGCACAGTGTGGGAAACACAACATTACTATTCAGATATCAGATCTTGGTGAATACAACATGTCAGGCCATACCATGCCAGAGTAAAACAAACCAGTCCAGGATTTAGACCTTTATTGCCAGGCAGTTACAGTTCTCTTACCGGAAGACCTGAGGGGGAATGTTTATTAACACTACCTGACTGTTTCTACACATATTCCCAAAATCATAGTAAAAATTATGCATACAGCTTATTATCACTCCCAGGATTCAAACCATGGCTGTGTCTGCTAAAAGTACAACAATTTGGATATCACCAGAGTGAGCTATTGAGAAAATGATGTCATGCTTTTTAATGTTTTCTGTCTAAGTCTCTCTCTTGGTTGTATAATCTGATCTTGTAATTACAACATTCTTATACAGACATTCTAGACATATTTTATGTAGCACAGTGCTGGAAACAGTGGTTAACACAACATTACTATTCAGATATCAGATCTTGGTGAATGCAACATTTCATGCCATACAATACCAGAGTAAACACAACCAGTCCGGGATTTAGAACTTTATTGCCAGGTAGTTACACTTTTATTTAAATATGACCTGTACGGGATTATTACTGTCATATTGTCTGGTTTATTTAGTACAAACCATACACATTTTTTATACTGCCAGGTTACATTTTACTCCTTTATATTTATTTGGTATGACTACTACAACTGCAAGCAGGATTGTTACTAACCAGCCTCGCGACACAGCCTTTGCAACCTACTGGCATGGGCTTCTGGGTTTACAGCCTGCTCAGCTGGAGCTGTAATGAAAATAGAGAAACATTTATGCATACCTATGCATCACATACACAGGCTGGACTTTGGTAAACAGTTATTGCTATGAATACTTACACACTGCTGGGACATCTCCCCTCTCTCTTGCTTCTTGGACCCACTGTTCCAAGAGTTCCCTCTTCCTCCATTTCAAGTTGGCATAGTGGTGCCGGACCTGCTCACCAGTCTGAGGGATACCAGTGGCACTGGTGAGATCACGGGTGAATATTTCCCAGGCTTCCGGTTTATATTGGGAGCCCTGGTACTGGTCCTGCAGCAGTCTCACGTCATGTTTTTTACCAGGAGTCCTACCATGACCTTGGACTCATGTATGCCCCAGCGCTGCGCACAAAAGTGCATGCCCTCTCCAACACCTGCTATTCTGCCTACAACCAGTTATGAGCTGTATTCCCACCTGCGAGGTTTAAATATGGCCGATTTCCCACCCTATGCCATGATTGGATGGTTTTGAAAATGCTGAGCTAAGCTAATCTTTATTAAACTCTTTACCTTTGGGGGAATTCAAGCGTATTGCTGCAAATATTTCTGAGTTGATCAAAGTGGGAGATGAATTTGTTAAAATTGAAGGGAAACTTATTGGGAGAGGTTATTCTGTGGCTACCATTAAATCAGCTAGGGCAAAAGTGGAGAAGGAATTGGGTCTGACAACTCCTGAATGCTCAGAGAGAAACACGGATAGAAGTAAGCATTCAAGGCCACATGTTTTTCAAGGAAATAGGTCAGAAAGCACTGAATCAGAAATAGTTAAAAAAGATAAGATATTTTTTGTTACCAAATTTTCCCAGTTTTCCGTGATTTTAAGGGAAACAGTATTAAATTTGTGGCCAATAGTTTTAGGTGATGATAAAGTGGGGAATCTTTTCCCAAGTACAATTACCTTTTCGTATGGTAGATATCCCAATTTAAAAGAGATTTTGAGCACAAGGCACAGTTTGGGAAAAAACTTAAAAACAGAAAAAATAGGAACATATAGATGTGGCAAATGTAAAGTTTGCAGCAAAGTCAGGAATTTAGATGGTACTAAGATTAACAATGTGAACTATAAAGCCCTAGAATATTTTGATTGTAATTCGGTAGGGGTAGTGTATATTACAGGTTGTGGTTGTGGCAAACAAAAATGGTATATTGGTCAAACAACTAGAAAAGTGAAACTCAGAATTATGGAACATTTGGGCGACATCAAGCATAGAAGATTGGAGAGTCCTGTGGCTAAACATTTTTTGGACTTTCATAGGGGGATTCCTGAAGGATTCATATATTGTGTGTTAGGTAAACCCAAAAAATTAGAGGGTGATGCAGGATTTCATAATAGATTATTAGAAATGGAATCCAGATTTATTTTGAATTACAAAACTTATTTTCCAAATGGTATGAACATTGAAACATGAACCTTTGTATTATAAGTAATTGAAGTTCAAGGACCATGATAGTGGATATATAAAAGCTCACTTAGATATTCAGTGTTTATTAATAGAAAAATTTATATAAAAAAAAAATATTTATAAAATAAAGTTTTGTATAGAATTTTTGATAACATATATTTTTTATGTATTATTTATTCAAATGTTAAGAAAGGAAACGTTATTTATATTATAATATAGGTGTTAAATTATATAAAGTATTTTCATACTCATTGTTTATTACTAATAAAAAACAATGTACTTAATGATGCACTTAGCAAAATTTTGTGGATTATAAGGGTAGGTTCACTTAATGGTTGTTTAATTGTTTGATTGCAATTAATTACGTCAATTTGACCTTGTAATGGATATAAAAGGTGTGATGGTATGTAGGATGAATGTATTCCTTGAGAAGGCGAAGGCCGAGGTACCAGAATGCAATAAAAGAAGATTGTTACACCAACTACAGCGTGCTTGCATTGCGTTCTGGTGTATTTAACTAAGCTAAGCTATGGGCAAACCTGCTTAGCTAAGGTTGGCAGTGCTTAAAGGGGCAGGTTCAGCAGTGCTCATCAATGGGCAAATCCACTTAACTGTGCTACTCATTGCTTAGTGTTCATATGTACACAATGCTTACACCCTGTCAGCATAGCTGTGCAAAGCTTAGCATTGCATATGTTTTATTTTATTGGACTACCACCTGTATGGAATTAATTCATCATTCATTACATAATGTAGATTTATTTACCTTCCTTGACATTCCCCAATGTGCTGTAATTACATTTATTCTTGTGTGACTATACTGCATGGGGCACTTGTGTTTATATGGGGGTTTCACTACCTTATTACACTGACACCTTACATCTGGGCCTAATACACTACTCTGGTTGAGAAAAATAAGTTACTTCTTACATAAATATACAAATAAATTAAAATTTTAATCTTTACACATACAAAATGGAAATGGCTTTGGTGAGGCTCCAACCATGAATGACTATATGCAAGGCATACACTCTAACCACTACACAATTGCACTTACACTTTTGCTGGATGTCTATTGCTTTTTAACTTATCATGCTGTTTCAGCTGGGCTAAGCATAGCTAAGCAAGAGGCACACCTGCGCAGCTACGCTTAAACTTTACTGCATATGTGAAAAAAACATTTATTTGTTGTGGTTTTTACTTTGTGCCCTTTAGAATATCCATGCCAATGCTGAACCTGTTATTCTGTCAACTTTCTGGCTTTGTAGGGATGATTGTCCCTTGTGGCTTTGTCCTGATTCCTTAATCTGATGGGTTGGGAGGTGTGTGCTATGTGCTTCGTACCCTGCTGAATATTCATGCTTATGCTAAACCTGTTATTCTATCCACTTTCTGGCTTTGTGGGGACGATTGTCTCTCATGGCTTTGTCCATATTTCTTACCCTGACGGGTTGGGGATGTTATGAGCATTCTCGCTCGATTTACATTGCCATACGGCAATTCTAGTGTGCAGGGGGCATGTGTATTGTGAGAGCACTGCTCTCAGACACATCCACTGCACTTGTACACAGAACCATGTCCGTATTACAGCACGGCAGCATGCCTTCATGAATATGCATGGCACGCTGCCGTGCTGCACAGAAATGGTCCCTTCCATGCAGGAATAAGCTATTCTTGCACAGATGTTTGCTGAATCCTGGGGATTATGTTCTTGGCTTTAGGTAGTAACTTCAGAAATTGTTGAGAGATTTGAGGGGTTATAGATGCAGGTATATGATGTGAGAATATTGGAATATTGAAGAGGGGTATGAAGTTCAAACTGAATTAGTTGGCCAGGGGATTGGCTATATCAACTGGTCCAAGTATGTGATATCATTTGTTATTAGCTCACTGTAGTGCTAGTCATTGTTTGAGATTTCTAGCACAGTTAAAAAACAGTTTGTGGTTTTCTTTCACATGGGTTTATATTTTTACCTCATATCAGGCTTTGATTGATATAATCACAGTCTTGAGTTCCTTATTTAGTTTAGCAAGAATGGTTTGGCTTTCTGAGAGTTACATTTAATTTTGCATGCAATTACTTTTTTTTCTTTTATTATGCTGCCCACAGGGCTTTATTTTTGAATTTAGTGTTGTATTTATTTCCGAGGAGGGAACATGTATCTATGCAACTATGTGCATATGCATAAAGCTTGGCAATAAATTATTCTTTACAATGGAAGTTTGAAACAGGCTAAGTAGAAGGACCCCATTCCCAACTAATTCCCTGTACCCAGTGTAGTCAGAAACCAAAACTACTCAGATATGCACACACAAGATCACTTATCCTAGTTTACGAGCGGGCTGAGAATGGTGTGGTATTTGTTTCTTTAACATTTTTTTTGCAATCAAACCTTTGTCTTTATTTGTTCTTGCAGCATGTAACAGCATAGGTTTTTACATAAAATGACTATGTTTTCATTTTGTGGGAGGGTAGGGAGGCAGACTGCATTTGTACATGTGCTTTTTGTCTTTAGAAGCTGTTGTCTTCTTAGCATATTGGGTGATATCGTATCAACTTTGAACATTAAGCTTTGGGCAAAACTTATTTCTTCCTTGACTTTCTTTTAATTTCTTTCCAGTAATTTTGTTCAGAGTATCAGTTGATTATAACACTAGAAAAAACTCCACAAAAGCACCTTAGAGCATGTGCAGTCCCACTGGTTATGGAGCCTAGGGTGTCTTGCTTTAACCAATTTCCTTTCAGTAAAGGCTTCAGATTCACAGAATGTAAGTAGGGTAGTAAGGATGTAACTTTCAACAGCTTTAGTTTTTGCTTGATTGACTCCCATGGGTTCACATCTTCATTTATTGTCAGTGGCAGTATGACTGAGCCCAGCTAAAATGTATTTGTTGTTGGGAATGTAAGGCTTACTATTCCAAAAGGCTTAGTATGAGTGTAGGCCATATGAGTGAGCAGCCATTGCCAGGTGACCCCATGTGGGTGGACAGGAGGTAGTTGTGGCTCATAGCTGGGTGTTACCTAGGGAGAGCACTATATGTTGTACCTAAAGACCACAACACTGTGGAGCATGTGCTGCCTACAGCCTGCCAGTCCTTTAGTCGGCAGCACTGCTGGAGCTCAAATGAGCTACTACAGGGGTTAGGAGCTGCAAGGGGAAGAAGACTACTCGGGGGGGGGGGACTGATTGATCTACCCTAGTGTAAATGGAAAGGTATTTTTGTTTTTTGAATGAAGGAAGATGCACTTTTGGAATGAAATGTTCATGCTACTTAATCATGTAATTACTACCCTGGCATATACTTGCCAGTGATCTGTTCAGAGATCAGCAATATGAAGGGGGCATGGCTTGGTCAGCAGGGTTAATGTGGGTGTGGTTTTCTGAGCGGGCAGCGGTCTGGGAGTTGTGAGTACAAATTTGAAAATCTTGGCTACACCCCTTGTTAGCCTAATATATAACTATGAACCTATGAACCTGTGTAAAAATTCTGTACTAATCAAAACAGCATGTATATCTAGGAATTGTCGCCATGTAACAGGAGAATTTATCAAGTAGCTGCATATACCAAAAATAAATAAATTCCTTTTAAGTCATGCTATTCTTCTTCTTTCAGCTTTTCCTGGTTAGGGGTTGCCACAGTGGATTACCTTGTCTGCTCATGATTGGCAGTGAAGTTTTATGGTGTTGAGTTGCCAGCCCAGTGCTCAACCTTCCACAGAAGGCAAACATATGCATGCATTCATGCCAATTTAGAGTGTCCAAACCACCTACAGCATGTCTTTGGGATGTGGAAGGAAACCAGGGCACCCAGAGGGAACCCACGCAACCACAGGGAGAACATGCAGACTCCACAAAGAAGGCACCCCAGCTGAGGATTGAACTGGAGAACCTCTTGTTGTGAGGTGGCAATGCTAACTGCTACACCACCGCAGCCGTCCCCCTTTAAGTTATGATATTACCATTCTTAAATGCTTGCAAAATAATTGCTTACTGTCTTATGCCTGTTACTTTAAAATCCAGGCTTTTTGTGAACTTACATTACAATACTTCAAAACAAAATAAATAAAACCTTCACAAAAACATGAAAAAGTGCATTACAGCTGCTACTCTTATCACATAAGGGAGGCTTTCAGTCCTTCAGCCTCATCATTAAAAATCCAAATGTCATAAAAACATTAAAAATTACATTGGAAACTACTGCTGCTATTATGTAAGGAGGGGTGCCACCCACCAACCTAATGTTTCTTTCTAGCAAATGTTAGTAAAGCATGTAGGGTTTGTGCTACCATTGCTAACTAATTCAGCCAACCAAATGTTTTACAGTGAATTACGACTGTGGGATGTGCCTTAAAAATACATCTGCAAGGACTGGCTGATGCATAGATTAGTACTAGGCTAACTGCCCTTGTGGGCCATTTTTAGCATAGCCAATTACCCCATGTGAGAATCAAACCCTGCACCTCAGGTTAACACCTTAACCATTATGCCAACCTCCAGACTCACATCAATATGTATAAAACTGTTGTAATTATGAAACTTTTTTTTTTTTTTTTTAGTTTTACATTAATAAAATTGTTACTGTACTGACAGTGTGGTCTCTAGCATTTCATTTATCTATTAGCATAATTCTGCTACTTGTTAGTGCATGCATTTTTATGAAGTGCTTGCTATGCACTGCAATTTCAGTTTGCTTTAGGATTAGTTTAATAATTTAGCGACTGATATGGGGAGTTATTGAGCAGTAGCTCCCCCACTCTATAGGAAGCATAACGGTGACTAGATCATGGAAAAATGTTATTATATTTACAAATGTAGTTTTGTGATTTCATGAATGGTTGGTGGCTAAGGGGGTTGGGGGTTGGCATCTCTCCTTTCAGGAGGATTAACAGTGGCTATATTATGGATCTAACATTTATTTATTTTCTGTTACACTTATTTTTTTTATA
This sequence comes from Protopterus annectens, assembly GCF_019279795.1. NCBI lineage: Eukaryota > Metazoa > Chordata > Ceratodontiformes > Protopteridae > Protopterus > Protopterus annectens. The sequence continues at coordinate 272,346,100 of NC_056739.1, forward strand.
TTTCTATGCTTTTATTTCAAAAATAGTGCTGCCATTGGCAGATATTATGTTGACGTGCTACTTGTAAAAAAAAAAAAAAAGATTTGTGGATGCACTAAATGAACCTGGATGATGGGAAGGGCTTACCACTGAACATTTTGTGGGGTACTGCACTTCAGTACAGCCACAGTTTTTTCCTGGAAAACAACCTTATGATGGTCGTGCATGTCTTGATGTTATAAAGGTAGATTGTACTTGATGTTGGAAAACTTCAACATCCACAGCTCTCTGCATTCTCTGCAGCCAGATAACTTACTTGGGTGCTTAGGATTGCCAGCAGGACACCTGTTTTGTAGTCTTTGCATTGGCTAGGCATGTGGCAGGTGATCTCAGGTGAGATATTAGTGATGACCTTTACCTCTATCCATGATGTCTGAAACATTTACTTGAAAGAGCCAGTGAAGTCTTACTGCTTAGCTAGGGCCCCTCCTTAGCCAGACAGGGACTGATAGAGGTTCCCATGATGGAGCCATAATCTTTTAGGTGGAAAGTCTTTTCTCACATGCTGCCTTGCTTGGGGACTTATCTATTGTATTGGTTAAGAGATGATTGTACTATCTTGGTATTTAAAATCAAAACATTTTTATATACTGGCATCTGATCCAGCTTAGGTTGTATTATTTTTGTTATTTTGGTGTTTTAGTCTTTTTTTATTGATTCATAAGATTTTAAAAATCTGTGCAGCGCCTTGTGTTTAAACTGCAACACAGGAAGATGGAAGTGCTGGGCGGGGTTGGATTTAGGGCATGTAAGTGGATGGCACTTGTCAGCTCTGTCTCCTCCCAAGCAGTAAGATTTGACCCCTTAGCCATTCCCCAACAGGAGCAAGGTGATTATTTGGCAACACATGGGTCAAGGTGACACAGCATCATCAGTAAGCTGGGTAGAAGCGAACATGTATGCTAGTCACACATGCATCCAAGCAGAAATTGCAGGTCTTACCTTTATCAGGGAACGAATAAGCCTGGCACTTATCTCACAGGAGGAATAAACAGTTAAGTAAGATGTAGGAAGGGCAGCCATTGGGTGGATTGTTTATATGCATTAAAAAAATGTCTTTGCACAATGCCTTGAATTGTGTAAAGATACCTTACAGATGCATTTATTATTTTTTTACTGAATCATGTACTGGTATTTTCCAGTGGCGCAAGGGTCTTGTTAGAAGTCCTGCTATATAATCATCAGCTGCAAAGCAGTTCAGAACAAATACAGTAAGACACAGAGAAGGATTTTTTACTGCTGCCGATCTATGCTATGATACAGTACATATGTCTGACAAGGCATGTATAAGCAATACACAAGTTAGGCTAACCTGTCTTATACGAGTTTGCAGTGTACAAATAAATGCACAAAGATCAATTAAAAATCTAACTTGGTAATACACTAATTAGATGTATGTGTGTGTGTGTGAGAATGTGTCAGGGGAAATTTTTGAAGGGTTTCTTTTATTTTGGGTGAAATAAAGTTAAACTTAACTTGCTTTTTTATGATGATTATGCCAACTGAGAATTGTCCATTATCTGAGCTGGGTCTGGGTCTGAGAAATCTGGGATCCCCTGTTGGCATTGCTGGGTCTGGGCATGCTGCAAGGGGATAGAGCAGAGTGAAGAGGACAATTCACACTACACTTGTGGCTTCCAGACAAGGCTAGACAGTTAGCCTTAGTTCACCTGATATGCACTAAGTTCCCTGAGGCCTATTTTACAAAGCAGCATTACTGCCAGTATACTGTGCTGTAGGATTGTAAGAAATGTGTAGTAAATATCATTGGGAGTGACAGTTCTCTTTGAAGCCTGCATGACCACATTCCGGCCTACATCACTGGAAGGGCTCCTGCTGATTAACACCGTTGGCATCTGAAATGGAAATGAGAGAAGTCAGAATAGTGACTGGAGTACAAAAATCCTGCACGTACTGCTCTAAAGGTTGGGCACTAATACCTAAACTAATTTATTGCTATAGCATGCATGTGAGCAAACCCTGAAATAAGAAACTGGTTTTGTAGGTGGTTTGTAAATAATACAAAATAACTAGTGCAGTGTTATGGGTAATTAATAAATGGTAGAGAAAAAATTAACCAAACAGGATGCTTCTAATAGATAAAACTAAATATATAGTGAGAGACAAACTGAGAAGTGTTTGGGGAGTAATTTAAGTCTTCTTCATAGCTGCTTATAGGAGGAAATTAGGTGTAGTAGATTTAGATAGGTATAAAGCATTTGCACTCGGTGATGCTAAAAGACTAAGAAAGAGTGTTTGAAGGAGAGACTGTTAAGGTTCCTTATCAGCAAGGAGGGCTAGATCACTATGGAAATCAAACCCTGAAACGATGCCCTTTTTAGCCACCAACAGCTAATGGGAATGAGTTGTCTTCTGCCATCTATGTACTTTGTAATGACCTGAGTAATCATGAGAAATGATGGGAATGCATACAGGAATCTTCCTTGCTACATTAAAGAGAATTCACCTACAGCTGCCTCCAGAACTGTAGCTAACTCATCCAGCGGCCTTGTGCACTTCCACAAACTGGTGCCATCCTTAACTTAAAGTTGAAGTCCCAAAACAAAAAAAATTGCTCTTGTGTAACTGTAGCAAACTGTTCACTATAGCTATAATAGGAAGAAACAACATTCCTTTACAAAGCGTCAGTATCATCGCAGGTTCATAAATCAGCTCTAGTACTGTACTTCTTCCCTATTGGCTCCTGTCAATCATGTCTCATAACAGCTTGTGGCCAGGGCAGCCCTCAACCTGCTCCTGTCCTAGCTCAGCCTAGGTTCGTCTTGCCTTGTTGAAAGGAGCTGAGGACAGGAGGAACTCTTTTGTGAGGGTGATACATACAACAGTCTCTTGAGTCTCATTCTTCTTGAAGATGCTCAACCAACACAGGTTTTTAACACCAAAGCTGAAGCACAGAACTGCATCTTCCACCTCATTCACTTTCTTAATAATGTGAACCACTGAGAGAGGGATGGTCTTGTCTATGGGCCATTGTCTTGTCTATGGGACATGGTCTTGTCTATAAGCCATTGCCAGATAACCTTACTTTATCCTCTGCTTGTTGAGGTACCCCCCCCCCCCATGGACTGGTTGTCTGACTAGATGAGGTGAGACTCCAGATGCATATCTTTCTGTAAGACCCTTTGGAGAAGCCAAACTGTCCTCATCTTCAAATAGTTGATGTGAAGTGCCTTCTCCAGGAGACTGCCCACACTTTCTGCCTATGCAGAAGCCTTGGTTAGGTTCCCTGTGTGCAGGCTAAGTGTCTGTCATCAAAACCTGTGTCTGCCAGAAAGACTGTCCATAAGAAGGTTTGTAGGAACTGCCACCACTCCAGCACCTGGTGACAAGGATCCGATACCTGAAAGAAGTCAGTGACTATATAGTGGCTCTGAAGTAACTGCTACCCCACAATTCATTGCAACACCCATGTTCAAAGGCATGTGAAAACCAAAATAAAAACTGTGGCAAATATCAAGCCTATTAGAGTCCAAGAGTGGAGCCTGCATCCTTGCCAAGTCAACCAATAGTAATCTGCCTTGAGACCTCTTCAGGGGCAGAAATGATCAACATTTTAGAGTGTCCAACTCAGCAATAAGGAAGGTCTTCCACTGAGGCCTCTGAGACTCAGAGACATCATTCCTGCTGCTGAATGACCTAATGAACTCTCCTTGTCTGGGACTCACTGACCCATATATGCTTGGGTTAGCCATCCATGGAGAAGAATTCTCAGTCCCAGTATCACTAATCAGTGTCCTGGATGAATGTAAGCTCTGTGCCTGAAGATCAGGCTTGGTCAGCCATGAGCTTCAGTGTCTCATCTGAAGACAGAGCATGTGAGAACTCCAGAATAAACCTCAAAGGAAAGGAACCAAGGGAACACCTTTCTTGATACCCTCATGTTTTACAATGCTTAGGACAGATTTGGGCTTGAGCCCTTGTTAGTGGAGAGCCAATTTACTTCATTCATGGATGGGGTGGATTTGCTGAACACTAGGCTCACCTCAAAAAAAGTCAAATCTTGAAATGTTCTCTCTTTTTTTTTTTGTGGCAGTGCTCTACACTCATCCTTGAGGTTGTGAGGGAAACTCTTCTGTTAGCTTTTACACAAAGAGCTCTTAGCTTCTACTGTTTTCGTGGTAGCAAAGCAGGCCAACAAATTCTCCCATCCTCAATTTTGAATATCTGGTTTGAACCTTGGATACTTGTGGCAGTTGTCAGTGTTGTGCAATTCTGCAAAACTATGGATGGAATTGTGATGCATTACTGACCAGTGCTCAGATGGACAATTACTATGTTGTCAGTGTTTAGGTATTCGAATGCAGAACTTTGCTGATGATGCAAGCACTGAGAAAGAAAGTATGTGAATAGAAAAAGGAAATGGCAGGCTATGAAGTTGCCCAAACTTATGAAGCTGATCCATTATAAAACAGTGAGCAGGAACAATGACCTTCCTGATCATGGGATTTTATAGAAAAAATACTATATTGTGATTGGTGGAGAAGAAAGAACCTATCAAAGAGGGAACCCAAGAGTTAGTTCCTTATGTAATTGTTGAAATAAATGACATTCTAATTGCCAAAATATCAGATGACTGAGTGCTTTTCCATTTGTCAGATTTCAGTAATGTTTGGGACAGTTCACGTTTTAGCTGAAAGTAATGGTTGCTGAATTTATCACACTCCACAATAACAGCCCTGTGCAGTGGAATAAAGCAGTACAAGGGTACACCCAGAAATAACACAGTCTTTCCAGAATACAGGAGCGAGAGAGAGAGAGAGAGAGAGAGAGAGAGAGACTGCTAAAAAATGCTCATAACAGCATGGAAATAAGTGGGAGGTGGATTTCTGCTAGTAATATCTGGCTGGGAAAAGACACTGGATGGATCTTGAGCAGCACTAGAGGAAGATTTTATAATATTTCAGGAAAAAAAAAAGATATATATATATATATTTGTAGCCATTACAGCACAAAACTAAAAAGGGAGTAGATGCACAATGCTATCTGGCAAATCTCTTTTTTGTTTTTATTTTTCCAAATGTTTTAGATTTCTAATACTGTGATGGGAACTGATCCCATCCCTAAGTCAGGGCATGATTAAAGTTCAAGAATTTCACATTGCTTCAGTCTGGCACGCTCGAAAACTTTTATTATTAGTTCTTTTGTTCATACTACTATTGGAACGGCCTGGGTTGCTTTAGTCCACACTACTCTACTTTGTACTTCTAAATGCTGGTATTTTAGGACTCTCTGTATCTCAGTATGCAAGACACTATAATTGCTGGGTGTAGCTATTTAAATAGTTAATGCTACTTTTGTCCTTTTTTTCTTGGACTACTATTATCAGGTTTTCTTGCATCTATTTCCATAATTGTTGGTACTGAGTGTTCCTGTGTGATATAAACTTCATCACTGTCAATCTGGCTGCAGTACAATGGAAATGGCGTGGTATGAGACAGCTTCTAGGAACTGGAGTCCATTTTAATGACAGATATGAGGCTTACAGCTGTAATGTAAGAATGCTCATGCATAACAAAAGATAATTATTCTTTGACATTAGTTTTGAGCCCAGAAGTTCTTATTGATGCCTGTCTAACTTACACATATCCTTCAGATGTCAGTCTGTAAGCCAATACAATATTCTGTTTTAAATGGTATGGTGCATTTCCATGAGTATATAAGGGAGATGTGGCATTGCATTCCAGGTCAGCTAGTACAAATGTCTGTCTTTTCTTCTGCGTTCTCCCTCTCTCAGTTTATTCAGGCACCTATGGCTCCTCCAGCTGTCTCCCATTACATTTTTCCTTACATCATTGGCCTCTGCCTCCACCCGCTAAGCCAAGATCATCTCAAAAGACTTCCAGACACTTCTGTGATAGGACCTTTCTTAGCCAATAGCCCCAAGAACTGCATAGCTAAGACCAAGCATTTGGAACCTCTTCTGCCCTAGAACATGGAATGAAGACCTGCAAAAAAGTGTTGGGAAATAAACAAATAAGTATAACAAATTCCAAATCCTGATGGAGAGGTTTGTGACAGTGTTTCAGTAATCCAGGCATATTAGTCTACACCTAGTTGGTGGAACAAGAAAATCAGTTAACTGTACATATAGAGAAAGCAGCTGTGGAAATCATACAAATTCTATCACACTGACCTAAGAAGAGGAGGATGACAGTAGAATATTGCACAAAGCAAAACTGGCTGGAAGTATGCATTTCAGTGCTTGGGCTCTTTGCACATACAGCTCAGGTAGAAAGAACTACCTTATCTTTACAGAGTCTATTTCAATCATTGGATTTACTTCAGCATATGATGGTCTTTCAGCCCTTTCACAGGAACCCAAATGTAAAGCTGAACAACCAATTAATTGATCTAAAGAAGTTTCCATTCATTGTTAATTTAACTATGATCGATTGCCCAACCAAATAAGACAAGAATTTAATTTATCTAAAAATTACCTGATTATTCTTAGACAGATTAGAGAATTTACTATAAGTTACCTCCAAAATTTAAACTGGATGAAGAGACTATAAATAAATGCTCTGAGTTGTGGCAAGCTCTCCAACAGGATATTAAATGTATAACAGCAACGAATAAATTAATTAAAGAACTTAAATTTCAAGGTAAAGTTTTGTTATCAAATTATTGGGAAGAGAAAATATTATTGACAGATAAAAGTAATATGTTAAAGGCAATTGAATTGACTATTAAAGCTACTTCTCTTCAAAAACTGTTATATACCCAGCTGATGATTTGGAATAATGCATATTATACACGCCTTGCCCTGCATAAATTTAATTCTAAGAACTCTGCAACATGTCCATACTGCAAAACTCAACCGGCTGATCTTCTTCATATGTTCTGGAGCTGTAAGTGTATATACAAACTGTGGAAATCCCTTAAAATTCAACTTCAGAAAGTGGGCTACCAAAGTACAACACTGTCTTGGAAATTTATGATTTTGCATATTCCCCCGAAGGAACTTACCAGATCACAGAGTATAGTTCATATTAATATTTTCTTACTAATGAAGCTTTATATAGCTTCAAATTGGCTAGACCCAACTAAAACATCATGGCAAAACTTCAGAGTGTTGGCGACAAAACATATACTAGCTCATAAACTACTTTTAAATTCACATAGTAAGGGTATCAATAATCCGAAAATTTGGGAACAGATATTTATTATTATATTAGCATAAAACTTTTGAATTGAAGGTAGTAATAATCATTGCTATACTTGGAGAGAAATGTCTAATCAAACTGTTCAATATTGGAAACTTACTAATTATTCTTATGTTTTTCTTATATTTCTAATGTCTTATATGGAAGCATTCTTGTAAATATTGTATATTGTTTGGTGTGATTGTTACAGTGTTAGTTAGTAGTTTGTATTTTATAATTTTGTATGAAAAGTATATAACAATAAAGATTTATTATGGAAAAAAAAGAAAGAACTACCTAAAGATAAACTTGCTTTAGAAATTAATGATAAATTGATCACCTGTAGTTGACCTCGACTTTTAGTGAAAAAAATTCCTTGTTTTTATTTATTTATTTACTGATTGATTGTCAGCCAGCTTAGCTGGCCAAAGATTTCAATGGGATTTAAACACCTGTTGCTTAACCTTAAGGAAAGAACATATTTAGGAATCTCTGCCTCTGGAAGCTGTAATATGGGCCTGGACTTTAGTCCTGGTATTTTAGTCAACAAATGTCAGAAGAGTTGCTACCTGTTTTAAAGCATTTGTTCCAAGATTTTTTTTCAGTGTTTCATTCCACAACAACAGAAAGAATAATAGTGTAATAGCAGATGGTAAATGTTTTTTTTATCATTAGGCTTATGATGTTGTTGAGAAAATGTTTTGAGCAAATTGTATTAAAGAATGTGCAATTAGATAGGTGTCTTAAATTCACTACAAAGTATGGCTTTTCAGATGTCCAAAATGGTACATAATGAATGTTACCAAACACACATTGGATATTGTACTGTAATAACTCTGGAGGAAATAATTTAACTGAACCATGGCAGACAGGGGGCTGCATGCCCCCAAAAGCCGTGGGGTATATAGATGCTCTGTGGCAGATCTATAGTAAGAGAATGTGGCACCCATTTGACACCCTTTCCCTCTGTGCTAGTAAGTGATCATTTAATGACAACCTATAAACTGTTAAACAGTTTGACAGGTTGTACAACCTGCCGCTAAGTTAGGACAATGGCCATATGTTGACAGTCTATAAACCATTAAACAGTTTGACAGTTTACACAACATGCCATTAAGTTAGGACAATGGTCACATGTAGACAGTCTGTAAACTGTTAAACAATTTGACATTTTATGCAACCTGTCACTAAGTTATGACAATGGCCACGTGTAGACAGGCTGTAAACTGCTAAATAGTTTGACAGTTTACACAACCTGCCATTACGTCAGAACCATGACCATGTGTAGGCACCCTGTAAACTAACTTTGAGATTGTTCTGTTTTTTTTTTTAAGAATGTTTAACTAATTAAAAAAAATGAAAGTTTACATGCTGTTTATAAGCAGTTGTGGTTTCCTGGGGAGAGCTTGTAAAAAGGTAAAAACAATTTTTACACGTTTTACATCCCTAGAGGATGGAGGATGGCAAATGAGGCAGGTGTCCTTTTCAGTCTACCCTTTTATTGGAATTGCTGTGGGGGGTGCGTTTTTACATCATTTTGATCCAACAAGATATATATATATATATATATATATATATATATATATATATATGTGTGTGTGTGTATACACATGTATTTATAATAGTCTTCCCTATTTTGCTGTAAAGCATGCAACATTCACACTCTGATTCCTAGTCCATTACACTAGAGATATATCTTATAGTGTTGTAAGTGGTGCAATATGTGCACATGCAACTCATAATGAAGTCTGCATTTTATATTTAAACATTTATATAGTAAGCATTCATGTAAATGTGGTTTAATGTTTTACTTATACATTGTCATACCTTGGATGTGTATAGTATATACTATCTCTCAAATACCTTTAATGGCAGCATTGTTGTTTTTCTTTGTATTTCTAAGTGCATGTCTTACTCTTTATTGTCTTTGCCAATGTGGCCCAGTTCGTGGTAGAAAGGGACCCTGGAGTAATTCACTCACCAGGTTAACAAAGGATGCATTATATTAAATAACAATAAAAATAACAATAAAAAAATGACCTAAACAAAAATCATGAGTAAAGAAAGAAATAAAGTCAAAGTCAAAGTAAACTTTATTGTCATTCAGAAATCACACAAGTGCAAAGACTGAATGAAATTCCGTGTCTCCGGACTCAATGTGCAGACAACATATAGACTATTTTCACAGACATTTACACATATAACACCTAGCTCTTACATCACGGACATGCAGGTAGACAGATTAATATTGCACATAATTAGAAACACATTTTAACACTTTTTGAACAGAACACTTACTTGCATGAGACTTTAGTATTGCACAGGTACTTGGTTAAGACATTGCATTGATCCTTGCACAGAAAGAGACATTTGAGTATTGCACTGTGAACATTAGAGTATTGCACTATGGACCTTAGAGTATTGCACTGTGGTTAATTTACAAATTCACAACGTGCATTGCACTGAAAGAATAGATATTTTACTGCATTGCTACTGCCCTAGATAGCCTATAAGTTACAGTCATGGTGGATATTGCACTAAGTATTAGATGAGACTCGTAACCAGGTTAATGCACAATTTGAGATAGTTTCTACTGACCCAGTTGGGCATCATGGAGTGTAGTGGTTATTAGAGTTCAGCAGCCTGATGAGATTAGGGAAGAAACTGTTCCTGAATCTCGTAGCTCTGCAACGTATGCTTCAGAAGCACTTTATGGATGATAGATGCAGGAAAAGTCTGTAGCAGGGTGAGTGCAGTCTTTAATTATCCCTCTGGCCCTGCTGAGACATCTGTATTAGTACAAGTCATGGACAGGTGGTAAGGTGGTCTTGATGATCCTCTCGGCTGTCTTCACGACTCTCTGCAGGGATTTGCAGTCAGAGGTAGAGCAGCTTCCATACCATACTACAAGGTTGTATAAAAAGAGAAATGGCTTCAGGTAAAACCCAGGTGCACAAAACCAGAACATATATAACCAAAAATACACCGAGGTACCACACAATAGCATCTTTATTGCACAAAAAATAAGAACAGTGGTGAGTGCTTTCGCAAAACTAATTGCTTCATCAGACAAGAAAATAAAACACTGCATTGCTTATATACAGATGGAACCATTGACTCAATCACTGATGTCATAGGTCAATTAAGACATTAAAGCTTTATAAAACTTATAAATGTAGAAAAGGCTACATATAGAGAAAACTGCATATAAAAGACACATATAAAATACTGCATGTAAATGCATATAAAAACTGCATACAAAAACTATATACAAAACTGTTGGTAAAACTCCATAAATACTGTAGCTATGAAAAAAATAAAAGGATAGAAATCTAAATCTAGTTATAAAATCTATCTACAATATGTATGTATAACTAAAAGTAGTCTATGTCTCTAAAATATGAATAAATAAAGTGTAATGGGTGTATGAGGTGCCTAAAATTAAACATGTTTGAGGCGTCTTGCTTTCAAAAAAGGAACCAAGGAAGTAGAGCCATTAAGGCCTGGATATTTATCTGCATTCAGTTTAATGATCCATCTCTGTTCACAGCTTCCAGTAAAGTTTTCTATATCCCCTCCTCTAATGTTTTTGTGTATGCGCTGTAGCACAAAAAACTTAAAAGAATGTGAATCATCTGTATTAATAATATGCTGGGGTGAGTGCATTAGTGGGTTTCTTATTTTTGACATCACGAAGATGTTCTAGAATTCTGTCTTTAAGAAATCTGTTTGTTTTACCTACATAAAACACCGGACATTTCTGACAAAAACAATAATAGACAACATCAGTGCTCTTGCAATCAGCATAGGTATTAAGCTGTAACTGAAAATGGTTGGTGGGGTGGACATAGGTAGGCAGCTTTGCCCTACAAGACTTTCACAAAGAACCAGCAATACAGAGGACAGCCAGCCAGGCTGAATCAGCAAGAGGGAGCAGGCCAAACAGCCAAAAGGAGAAGAACTTAGATACAGGTTTGGTCATAAACATTTCCTCTTTTGAACTTAATACTGACCAAATTAATTTATTAAACAAAGGTTTGTCCTTTATACCAGCAAAAAAAGCCAATGTAACAGAAATGATTAAAGACTTAAAGCTACTAGGCAGAAATTTATCATTGAAATCTATGTTTCCTAATGAGTCAGGAACAAGGACTAATGTATACAGGCAGCCTAGTAGTTTTATCCCGAATACCCCACCAGGTGTTCAAAAGCTTTTAGATATCTGTGAACTATCTTTCAGGGACATAGGTGAGCATGATTATAGTGACTATTACTTTAGTAATCTCACTCCTAACGAACAAAGAGCCTTACAAGAGTTAAAGAATTTGCAGTCATTAGTTATTAAACAGGCTGATAAAGGAGGAGGCATTGTTTTATTAGATAAACAATTGTATCTACAACAAATGTATAAACTTTTACTTAACAATGAAACTTTTAAATCAGTCTCTAAAATTATGGTCAATGCTATTATTGATAAAGTGTCATTTCTTATGTTTGATCTTCTTATTACTGGATTGATAGACGAACCATTATTTAAGTATTTTAATGTTCTCAAACCCACTATACCTAGAATTTATGGTTTACCTAAGGTACATAAAGACCTGGTTTCACCACCAATGAGTCCCATAGTGTCAGGGGCTGAGTGGTGCACCGAGCCCTTATCCATCTTTGTTGAAGGTACAATACATGGATTATTAGAGAATTGTCATACCATTCTAAGAGATACTAAAATGTTCCTTGAAAGGTTATATAACAGGATGGACACTATTACCAATGACACTGATTTTGTATTGGTTACAATGGACATTGAGTCATTATTTACCAGTATCCCTAATACTTGGGGTATTGAAATGGTTAGAAATTTCCTGTCAACAAATAGATGCTTTTCAAATAGTAAGATACAATTTATATGCAGTCTCTTAGAAATTATATTAGAGAATAATGTTGTTATGTTTGAAGAGAAATTTTTTCTGCAACAGGTTGGCGTGGCTATGGGCACTCCTTGTGCAAATAGCTACGCCAACCTTGCGCTAGTCTGCTGGGAAGAAACACATATACTTTCCGGTTTGAATCCTTTCTTACATCAAGTGTTATGGTATGTATGTTTTGTGGATGATGTTTTTATTTTATGGAATGGCAATGGTTTAGATTTTGCATCCCTTGTTGATTATCTGCATACCACCACTGATTTTTTAAAATTCACATACCGGCTATCTGCAGCTGAGATTGATTTTCTTGATGTACATCTAGCTAAAGCTGAATTTAACTGCTTCAAGAGTAGCATCTTCCACAAACCAACCAGAAAGAACACATACCTACACAAAACTAGTATGCATCCCAGGCACATCCCGAGAAATGTATTAAAAGGGCAAGTTTATAGGACATTAAGATTACATGATGATGATGAGGATGCATTACTAGCATTAAAAAATTTAAAATTTGAGTTTATAGCTAGAGGATACCAACCTGATGAAATTGATAAAACTATATCTGATGCATGGCATATGAGATCAACTAAATGTAGACCTTATTTTAACAACAACGAGGTAGTTCCATGTAATAATCCATCTAACATAAACTCTAGGCCACATAATGAATTTAGAGTAGTGCTACAGTTTGCGAGTGACGTCAACCAATATGTTGACGTAATTAAGAAACATTGGCACCTACTATAAGAGGTACCACAGTTGCAGGTTATTACCTGTAAAGATCCACTATTCAGTTTCAAGAACAATATGTCACTCAAGAAGCAGTTATGTAACAAGGATGTGCCTAAGAAAGCCATCCCTTCTTTACGTCAGGGCACTTTTCCTTGCAGGTCATGCAGTGCCTGCCCCTATATTTACAGTATAAATACCTATGTCCACCCCACCAACCATTTTTAGTTACAGCTTAATACCTATGCTGATTGCAAGAGCACTGATGTTGTCTATTATTGTTTTTGTCAGAAATGTCCGGTGTTTTATGTAGGTAAAACAAATAGATTTCTTAAAGACAGAATTCTAGAACATCTTCGTGATGTCAAAAATAAGAAACCCACTAATGCACTCGCCCAGCATATTATTAATACAGATGATTCACATTCTTTTAAGTTTTTTGTGCTACAGCGCATACACAAAAACATTAGAGGAGGGGATATAGAAAACTTTACTGAAAGCTGTGAACAGAGATGGATCATTAAACTGAATGCAGATAAATATCCAGGCCTTAATGGCTCTACTTCCTTGGTTCCTTTTTTGAAAGCAAGACGCCTCAAACATGTTTAATTTTAGGCACCTCATACACCCATTACACTTCATTTATTCATATTTTAGAGACATAGACTACTTTTAGTTATACATACATATTGTAGATAGATTTTATAACTAGATTTAGATTTCTATCCTTTTATTTTTTCATAGGTTCATAGGTTCATAGATTAGTACTAAGCTAACTGCCCTTGTGAGTCATTTTAAGCCTAGCCAATGATCCCTTGTGAGACTCAAACCCTGCACCTTGTGTTTGTAAGACAAACACCTTAAGCATTAAGCCACCCTCCCAAGCTACAGTATTTATGGAGTTTATATCTATGCACATTACTTACGTCTTTTACCAACAGTTTTGTATATAGTTTTTGTATGCAGTTTTTATATGCAGTTTTTATATGCATTTACATGCAGTTTTTTATATGTGTCTTTTATATGCAGTTTTCTCTATATGTAGCCTTTTCTACATTTATACATTTATAAGTTTTATGTAGCTTTAATGCCTTAATTGACCTATGACATCAATGATTGAGTCAATGGTTCCATCTGTATATAAGCAATGGAGTGTTTTATTTTCTTGTCTGATGAAGCAATTAGTTTTGCGAAAGCACTCACCACTGTTCTTATTTTTTGTGTAATAAAGACACTATTGTGTGGTACCTCAGTGTATTTTTGGTTACATACTACAAAGTTGTTTTTCAGGATGCTTTCTATCGTATCTCCATAGAAGGTAGTGAGAACTGTTGATGGGAGATTCAGTCTCAGCCTTCTTAAAAAGTGCAATCTCTGGTGCGCCTTCTTGACTACGGCATTTGTATTTGTGCTATTATAGTCTTATTTTTTCTTTTTGTGCAGTTCATAAGTTTTGTCCAAGGCTTGATGTTCAAAGCTAACAAAAACAGTAGTTTGTGATAAAGTGAGAATACAAATAGAAAGGAGGAAATGTGGATGATACCTGAGAAAAGTAAAGTAGCAAAATGAGGACGTGATATGAGTTCTGAACAGAAATGGCAACTCAAACAGAATAAAGAACAGAGTTTGTGCCATCTGCAATATTTACATGACAGTCCAAAGGAGGGGGTGATAGCAGCCTTCTACCAGAATATGCTTGCAGCAGAGTGGGTAGAGTTTGATTCAGTTCAAAGAAGAAAAGTATCTCACAAGTATGGATTTTTACTTCAAGTTTCATGACATAATTAACCTGACAAACACAACACGTGCAGGTGTGTCTACATTTGAGATTAGGAACACCTGATATTGTTATTCAGAGCTGTAGCAAGGCAATATGACACCCTGGACAGGACACACATGTGATGCTGTAACCCTGTGAACACTTTTAAAAAGTTTGATAGCTTACAGGTTTGTCTTTAAGCAATCACAACAGTGCTACCTTGTTAAACAGCTTATAAATTGCCTGTCTGCAAAACTTCTGTTTTTGTGTTAAAGATAACTACTGTACCTTTATAGCTAAAGCAGAAATCTGACATCTAGACAGTTCGTCAACTAACTGCCAAACTTTGTTAGTTTTTAAAAACAGTTCACGC
>NC_056739.1:273036090-273101090 GCF_019279795.1 Protopterus annectens
ATCACCCATTACCAACAGTCTAGAAAACTGGATATAGTGGTCCAAGAAAAGAAGACAAACGTAGCATTGATCATTGAAATTGCTACACCCAGTGAATACAGTGTCTTGCTTACATTGAGACACAAAGTCATAAAATATTAGGATCTGCAGGCAGAAATGAGAGAATTTGTGGAAGAAAGATACCCAGACAGTTCCAATATAAAAAAAAATAATCTACAATTGTATTTAGGTATGTTACCAATACATGTAACCCAATATGAATTGCAGAAGGAGTCATTACTGGGTACATTGTGGGTGCTGTGAACAGGACTTTTGGCTGACATCAAAGTTTGAAACAATTCTAATTTCATGAACTTTAATCATACTTTGACTTCGGAATGGGGTCCATTCCAGTCATAGTATTAGAAGCCCAAAAGATTTGGAGAAATTAAAAACTGAGTATCAACCCATATATTGTCAGGTGGGTTGCAAACTGGCTCATTGATAGAATTCATATGGTAAAAATAGGGGACTTCACCTCCTCCAACAGACCTGTAACCAGTGGTGTTCCACAGGGATCTGTTCTGGGACCCCTCCTGTTCGGAATCTACTTCTCTGAAGTATAGGCTAAAACTAAAGGACTGTGACTGATAAAGTTTGCTATTGACTGCAAATTGGCAGTGATCACTTAAACCCCTAGTGACATCAACATCCTACAATAAGGTCTTACGCAGACTAATGACTGGTGCCAAAGTCATGGTCTTAACTTAATGCAAAAAAAAAATGCATTATTATCCCAATTGGCAAGGGTGATGTTCCTGTAAACTACAGCATCATTAGCAATATCTTAAGCACACAGTCAGTGGTGAGAGATCTGGGCACACAGGATGATAGCAGCCTTAACTTCAATCACCTTGTCTCCACAGTGGTAAGATGGGCATTTTATATTGCTCATCTCATAAGTAAGGGCATTGCCTCCAGAAAAAAAGAGGTTATTACTTCAGGTGCAATAATAGAGTACAACCCACCTTTTGGTATGTTCCTTTCCAAACAGCTGCAGCAATTGGAGAGACCACAAAGGCTCCTTATAAAGAAAATTAAGGGACTTCAAGACCTGTCTTATGTGGACAGACTGAAATCATTGTCACTTTACTCTGTGTCATACAGACTGATCAGAAGTGACCTGTGCCATGTATATAGAGCAATCTTTGACCCAGCATTGATGGAAATGCTGCACATTTGCAAGTCAAATGGCATATGGGTCATTCGTTCAAAGGACCTTAACCTGGTATGTGACATCAACAGAACTTGC
This sequence comes from Protopterus annectens, assembly GCF_019279795.1. Taxonomy (NCBI): domain Eukaryota; kingdom Metazoa; phylum Chordata; order Ceratodontiformes; family Protopteridae; genus Protopterus; species Protopterus annectens. The sequence continues at coordinate 273,037,382 of NC_056739.1, forward strand.
TGGAGAGACAGATTTGTCATACAGAGGTTGTTCCACCTTTGGAACAAACGTCCTATTCATGTTAAACAAAGCACCTCATTGGCCCTATTTAAGCACAATTTGGATGACTGGATGGGTAACTGGAAATTCACCCTGGGGGTTCCACTTGTGTCTCTTTTAGTGTCTGCTTGAACCAGACACCCTTGGGAACATGGGTTGAACTTGGCTAGGCTTGTAAGGGCCCTAGAGCCATTAGCCTAGTAACCTCTTATGATTCTATGATCTATATACCTGTATCTGTACTTCACGCCCTTTAAAGAAAAACAAATCAAACTGGAAGTTTTGTGTAACTGTATATGTGTGTCTACACATAAATACACACACACACACACACACACACACACACACACACACACACACACACACACACACACACACACACACACACACACACACACACACACACACACACACAACATATACATAGATAGATAGATATATATATCTGTGTGTGTGTGTGTGTGTGTGTGTGTGTGTGTGTGTATGTGTGCGCATTTAAACACAGTAAAGTACTTCTGATATACTTTTCTTAATGTTTTTAATGCAAGAGCACATAGGAAATGTATGTTAAAGTAAATTCAGCTGTATAGTATGGTTGCTATCAATGGTGTTATTTCCTTTGTGGACTACAAAATGTGCATACACTCTAGCAATGTAAGTACTGACTCAAAGTCAGTGGGAATCTCTTACCATGGATCTGTGTGCCCCAGATTGTCCCAGATATGCATTCCCCCATGGGAGGATGTCACAAAAAAGCAGAAAAGACCTATTTAGAAATATTATCAATGCACCTAGTTGTCTCATTCTGCACTTCTGTCCTGTATGTGTTTGGGGAGGGGCTTGAAAATGGTAAATGTGTTGATACTTTACAAGAAAAAATATTTTCTGAGTTTTCTCTACTACATATAAGTTATCTTAACATATACACTATTATAAATAACCAGCATTTAAAACTTAGCATTTCAATACGTTGTTGCTGCTTATGTAAATTTATCAGAAGAGGTAACAGCTACCTTTAAATCCTTGACTGATCTAATTGCTTTGTTTTGCTATGAAAGGAGAGTGTTACATTCTCCTCCTCTGTGCAATAAAAACAGTGGAAACAGTTCCACAGCCTTTTGTCTTTTTGTATATCAACTGCTGTGTTCCTGACATTAGCAGGATTAATTGCCTATCTAAAACTGACAGCAGTACTTGACAGGGTAAACTACAGATTTAACTGTGTCTATGATATGTCATACAGGTAGAGACAAAATCCTCTGCAAAGTATGTGAGAAGTTAAGATTAAAAAAGTAGGTGGGCTTTCCCTTTGTTTGATTCCAATGCAAAGAAAGAAAAGTTTCTGAAAGTACAAGCAGGTTCCTTGTACCTACACAATACTAGAACCACACTGTAGGGTGAAAAGAAACCTAAAGCTTGAGTTAAACTGTAGGAGAAAGGGGAGTTTTTTCTTGAACAGATTCCAGAGTCAGACAACTTGTGGCAGACGGAGTTTTCCTGAGCTTTTTGAGTTGTGAAACACTAGAGGAAGCTCAAAGTGTGGTTGTCTATTGGCTAGAGGGCATAAGAGTCAGTTTACAAGCTTTTTTTCTCTACTATAAATCGGACAAGTTGCAAGCCTCTTAGCTCACTTACAGAGAACTCTGCAATACTTTTCCAGTGTTTCAACTGCATCCAGAGCCATCCAAGCTAAGATAAGGGTATTTTCTTGATTAACTGCACCTGTACTTGCTTTATACAGTGATCGCTACAGATCTGAGCATTTTTAAAACATTTATTTAATTTAGTGGCAAAAATAGTAATATCCTGTTTGTTGGCTTTTCTAATCTGAGTGGCTGAAAATCTCCCTGCAGAAGGGCAAATTAACCAGGGACTTACTTGTTTGATCTCCACCTGAGCGCTGCTTTTTTCTCTGCTATAAGTCAGGAAAGTTTGTGCACAGCTGCCCACCATACAGCAGTGGTTAGCAGTGCCTTGTACAGTAGTAAATGCCTAGACAGTAATATTACATATAAAGTTAGTATTAGATCTGAAACCCATTAAACAGTGTGGCATTGATTGTGTAGAAATAAGCTTAAGGTAGGTAGCTTGTGCATTGAATAGCATTACCATATCCTACCATTAAATAACATCTTGCCCTTAAACCCAGAGACTATCCTAGGATACCATTTGTGAAATCCAATCTTTAACTCAAAACAGTCCATTTTATTACAGGACCAGACAACATGGATATGCAATTTTCAAATGTCTATGTGGCCAGCTTGGTAGATTTGGTTAGACTAAGGCAATGCAGCAATTGTCTCATGTTCTTAGACAACCAGTTAATCATTAAAGACAATAACATAGTATGCAAGTCATGTAAATACACAATGTCCTTGGAGGCAAAAATCTCACACATAAATGAGATTGTCAGGAATACCCACACTACATCCCTGACATACACACACACACGTACACACACACACACACACACACACACACACACACACACACACACACACACACACTGCTCACCACATACAAAGACTGTTATATGTTGTTTTATCTTTCGGCTTTTCTCAGTTAGGGGTCGCCACAGTGGAACTCCGGTTCGCTAATGATTGGCAGTAGATTTTTACGTACCGAGTTGCCAGCCCTGACGCACAACCTTCAACGAAGGTACGCTCATTCATACATGTCTCGACACAGAAGACGCTTTAGCTGAGAATCGAACAGGACAACGTCTTACTGTGAGGCGACAACGCTACCGCAGCACCACCACTGCAGCGAGGAGTTTAAAAGAAACCTCCACAAATCTCAGAGACTTCCAAAACTACCTAATGGCAGCAATGCTCATCAGAAATCACTAAAGCACACATCAAAAGCATCACCGAACATCTCACATAAAACTATATCTAATGGTCCTCCAAATGCAAAACCCATAAAACAAACATACACCTTACCTAATACTGTTGTCTTTGAGGAGTTGACTGTGTGACACACAGATGCCCCACTCACCAGGTTAGATAAGGAGGATATAATGGTTAGTTACCTGTCTGGAGCCAGGATCTGCAATATCACACACACTCAAGTTAATGCACCACAGGTACCAATATGATTCTATCATAGTCCATGAGGGTGTAAATGACCTGAGCTATACCTTACTGGACTTAAGAAAAGTGACCCAGTGGATCTCTCAGAATATGTGTCACAGATAGGTATGAGCCCTGCACTGAGCAGCATTCCACCTTTACCAAGCATGATGCAACAGTATGACCACAAAATGATTCATTTTAATATTGTCTTAGTTTCTGGTCAATCCAGAGGGATGCAGGATCTCTCAGCGTGGGAGAAAATGGTCAAAAGACCACGTTGTTTTGCCAAGGATGGGTTGTACCTGTCCCTCCTAGGCTTTTGGATATTGGCTAAAACTTTATCCACCCCTTTAGAGCCTTTTTTAGGCAATGCCAAAAAGACTAAACTACCAACACAGTTAAAAAGTCTTCAAGTAACCTTAAGATGTTACTGCTCAATGCTCAGAGCCTAAACAAAAACTCCACACCATTGAAACCCTCCTCAGTATGGAGGATGTAGACATCTATGCCTTGACTGAGACTTGGATTAAAGCCATAGAGGGTTTACTATGGTGTGTGTGAGCGTGCATTAGTCGAACACGACATATTCGAATTCACAGTTAGCAAAGTTGACAATGCCGAACCCCGAATGATCGATTAGAAAATGTCAACATATGCGTATGAATCGACCATGTGACATACGACATATTCTCAGACGTATATCCATAATTCGCACAATTTCTACATGGTGCTGTGCTTTACGCGAGGTGTGTATATTTGTGTTAGATGGTGTTCAACTGGAATTGTAGGTGAAGAAGTACGTGTAGAGTCACAGTTAACAGGCATGTCACGGTATGCTTTCTCACTTGTCCATTACTTCGAACTTATAGTACAGAGTAGTATGCGATATAGTAAACAAACCAATTGTACTGTCTTTAATTCCTGTTGTAGTTTGAAGAGTGCTGTGAATGAGGAAATTGAATTCAGGCCAGGAACAATTGGAAATGTGTATGAGACAGTATGTAGTCAAAAGAGTAAACAACTGCTCTGTGTAGAAGGCTATCAGTATATGCAGGATTAAAAAAATGAGAATTGTATGTACTGGTGCTGCGTTAAAAAGCTAACAGGAAAATGTAGGGGTAGGTGTATTAGAGATCACACAGGAGAATGATACAAATTGGTAAAGAGCACAGCACATTACCATGGCCCTGACAATCTTAAAAGTGATGTATATAAGGTCAGGTATACTATTAAAAGGAGAGCCGCAGTATCTATTGAAGATCCTTGCAAAGTTGTGTCAGAGATCCTGTCAGAAACTCCAACTGAGGTTGTTAATGCATTGCCTAATACATCTGCATTGAAGCAGTCAGTGAACCGCATAAGACAGTGAAAGCGTAAATCTATGTTTAGTGACATGGTTACTTTATCCCAGTTAACTGCGGAGCATTTCAATATAAAGAACGGCACATGTATTGTTGAGCATAGTGGTGGCAGTAGTTAATTTGGTAATTGTGTTGTGATAACTACAGAGAATAACCTGCAATGACTGTGCATGTCTGAGTATATTATAGTAGATGGGACATTCCCCATCAGTACAATGGAATGCAAACAAATATATACTATACATTGCAAAATTCAGGATGCTGCAGTAGGCAGGGTAATTCCTGGGATATATGGTATACTACCTTCAAAAGCTGAGGAGTGCTATAATGTATTTTGGGATGTTGTGGTCCATTTATGTGTGAAGTTTGACCTAATGCTACAGCCAAATATGGTGTTGTGCGATTTTGAAAAGGGTGTGGTTAATGCAATTAAATCACATTTCAGCAACAGCGTCGCTAAGAGCTGCTGGTTCCATCTATGCCAAATTATTTGGTGTCAGATACAAAAATTACATCTGGCATCCTTGCATGGCACTAACAGCTCCTTTTCCATGTTGTGTAAACAGATTCCAGCATTGGCATTCATTAATCTTGAATTCGTAGCTGAGACACTCAATGAAATTGAAGCTGATATGCCCGAGAATGCTAAATTATTATGTACATTCTTCTGAGAGAACGACATCTCAGGCAGGCCATGTAGATACAGTATGAAATGTAATACTACAGAGCAGTTACCCCCATTGTTTGAAATCCCATTCTGGAACCAATGGGATACATGCACAGTAGGTTATCCCAGAAGCCAGAATGCTGTCGAGGGATGGCATCGCCACTTATGTAGTCTGCTTGGGAAACTTTGGTTGTATTTGATGGATTTGTTACAAAGTATCAAGTTGGAACAAAACAGGGTGGAAGATATGAAGGGTAGGATGTTAGCATGCATGCCATAATCTCCTAAGAGACGGAGACTTTTAGATAAAGAAGTGTATTTCGATAGGCTACTAGCTTGGAGAGATGACATGACAACTAGAGTTTTTTTTGCATTTGGTGGCACAACACTGTTCTTTTTGAGTTGGCTAACTGCCTTCATACACTTATTTTGATATGATTTATGGAATGCATTTGCTTGAGTGATGACTGTGTGGTGTTGATTATGACTGGGACTGCACGTTGGTGTATAGCAATGAAAAAATGTTAAAATAATTGGCGAGAACATATCTGCAGCTGTTTACTATAATACTACTTGCAGGATTTACTGTAAAACTTGTGAGGAATCACATATGTACGATTTCTTCTCTATGACAAACTTGTGGTGCTGTACTGTAGTCATGGAAATGACGTGAGGATCATGTTACGGCAGCTGCGGAGTTTGTATAGACGAATGTTGAAAACATCAAATCCACAATCGTCTAAATCATTTTCGACATTATGCATGTTCGCTACAGTCAATTTTGGTGTTATTTTTCGATCATGTTACTATTCATTCAACTGCATTCATCATTCCCATAGTAAACCACCATAGGGGTACTCCAGAATTGCAAGGCTACAGTGCCTTCCACACATTTAGACCTAAACAGCACAGACTGGTGCACAAAGGTGGAGGTGTCTATATCTACATTAGCAACAAATATACCTCCAGGTTGACTAAACAGGATGATACCATGGTGCTCATTCACATGAAAGTCACTATATTTAAAGTCCCTCACCATATCATGACTAACTATAGGTTACCATCTATGCTCCTAGAGGCTCATGACTCTTGCCTAAACCTACTGGAGAAGGTCACCATCCAATCAAACACCCTATTCATGGGTGACTTTAACTACCTCTCTGTAGTCTGGGAAATGTACTCTGCCTCAAACTCACAGGCATAATGCTTCCTGAACTGTATTAACACAAATGTCATGGAAATGATAGTGCAAGCTCCAACCAGAGGATCAAACATACTAGATATGGTACTCACCAACATTGGAGAGCATTGCATCCCCATCCCCCTCATGTCACATCCTCACTAGTGAGGTTGGATCACAAAACTGTCTCATTTGAAGTGAAAATCAACCCAGTAAATGCAGCTAAACCAGTAATAGTTAGGAACTATTCAAAGGCAAACTACATCCTATTAAGTAATAGTGTGTCAAAATTCAAGGTTCATCCCAACCCTGAACACACAGCTACTTAATGCAGAATTATTCAGAGTCCCTATGCAAACATGTGAATACCTACCAGAAATAAACCCAAAACAAATGCTATAAACAAACCCCAGTGGTGGAATCCTCACATAAACAGGGTATATAATACCCGGTGGTGGAGTTTATAAAACTGGTCTAACAGCTTTTGTGTTATCTGATTGCTTCAAGGCTTGCTGATTTAAAAATAGTTTCTGTTTGTAAATTCCTGCATACACTGTTGGAAACTCCTGGTGTTCTGGCTGAAGTGTGATTCTCAAACAATCTGGAAATATATAGCTGATTGATGTATTTCTTGGTATTTTAACCTTTCAGAGTTCTGCATTGTCTTAATTTTGCTTGACTGAATTATTTTTTTGCTTGACTGAATTATTTTATATATTTTCTGGCACTGTTTTTGGTTTCTCATATGTCCTGAAACTGCTTCCCCCCTATTCCTGTGGTGGAGTTTATAAAACTGTTCTAACAGCTTTTATGTTATCTGGTTGCTTCAAGGCTTGCTGATTAAAAATAGTTTCTGTTTGCAAATTCCTACATACACTGTTGGAAACTCCTAGTGTTCTGGCTGAAGTGTGATTCTCAAACAATCTGGAAATATATTGCTGATTGATAAGTATATTTCTTGGCATTTTAACCTTTCAGAGTTCTGGATTGTCTTAATTTTTCCTGACCAAATTATTTTTTTGCCTGACTGAATTATTTTATATATTTTTCTGGCATTGTTTTCTGTTTCTCATCTGTCCTGAAACTGTTTTTCCCCCTCTGTCTCACTCTATTCTTGTGGTGTTGTTATAGTTGGTGGCTTTGCAGTTGCCCGCCCCTACTATAAATTTGATCTGGGACACCCGTCCCAGTCTGGTGTTCACTCTACTTAACACAGAGAACATTTGAGAAGGCCAACCCACTTAGGTTCTTAACCTTGATTTTTTCTTCTGCTCTTCCTTTTTCTCTCCTTGCACTTTACAAAAAATGCACTTTATTTTGCTTTTGCCTCTTCTTAAAAGTACTCAATTGTATTTATTCTGCTGCAGTTATTACTGATTGATAGTAGCCTGATTAAATTGTAACTGTTATTCTAAGCCTTTTGGTTTAAGCACTTGGGCTTCAGATCAGTTGTTTTATATTAAGAAGGTTTGTGGTGTGCACTGTTGTGGCAGGACAGGCAGCTTACATCCTTCTTAGTTGGGAATTGCTGATTGAAGGCTCAGTGTCTGTTATTCTAAAAGTGTATTAGTTCTGGTTTAAGCACTTGGGCTTCAGGTCAGTTATTTTTCATTAAGAAGGTTTGTGATCTGCACTCTTGTGGGAGGAGAGGCTAGATTCTACCCTTCTGAGCTGGGAATTTCTGGTTAAAGGCTTATTGTGCCTGCTTATTTGAACTGTTTCTTTCTTAAATTGGTGCGCCTTGTTTGATATAGCATAGATTAGATTCAGGCATGCTGAATCTGGCTTTGTTAGTATAACTTGAGCACTAATCCAGGCCATCTTTTTTGGAGAAGGTTCCCCAGCACCCTAGTGGCAGGAGTGTGCAGTTAGAACTTGTCTGATTGAAAACTGCTGGAACAGGGCTCAGTTTTGAGCTTTTTTACTGGTTAAGTGGTTAATTTGTTTAAATCAGTTTGCTTGTTTTCTATTGTTATATAAAAAAATTGCACTTTATTCTTCTGCTTTTACTGTATTTGTGTTTCTTCCTACTTTATTACTTTATTTTGCTTTTGCTGCTTGTTCTTAAAAGTACTTAATTGCATTTATTCTGCTGATTTATTACGGCTTGTTAGTAGCTTGATTAAATTGTAACTGTTATTCTAAGCCTTTGGTTGAAGCACTGATTTATTACTGCTTGTTAGTAGCCGGATTAAATTGTAACTGTTATTCTAAGCCTTTGGTTGAAGCACTTGGGCTTCAGTTGTTTTACATTAAGAAGGTTTGTGATTTGCACTGTTGTGACAGGACATGTAGCTTACATCCTTCTAAGTTGGGATCTGTGGATTGAAGGTTTAGTGTCAGTTATTCTAAAAGTGTATTAGTTCTGGTTTAAGCACTTGGGCTTTGGGCCAGTTTTTATACATTAAGAAGGTGTGGTCTGCACTCTTGTGGGAGGAGAGGGTAGATTCTGCCCTTCTGAGCTGGGAGTTTCTGGTTAAAGGCTTATTGTGCCTGCTTATTTGAACTGTTTCTTTCTGAAATTGGTATGCCTTGTTTGCTGTAGCATAGACTAAATTCAGCCTGCTGAATCCAGCTTTGTTTGTATAACTTGAGCACTAATCCAGACTATCTTTTTTTTGGAGAAGGCTCCCCTGCACCCTAGTGGCAGGAGTGTGCAGTTAGAACTTGTCTGATCAAAGACTGCTGGAACGGAGCTCAGTTTTTAGCTTTTTATTGGTTAATTGGTTCATTTGTTTAAATCAGTTTGCTCATTTGCTACTGTTATATTAAAATAAATACACTTTATAGGTCCATAGGTACATAGGTAGGTACTAGGCTATCTGCCCAAGGTCATTTATAAGCCTAGCCAGAGTGTGTCAACTTTTGCCACCCCATTGATTAATTAACTGAGCCTCTGTCAAAAAGAGCCAATGAAGTGATCCCAGGGGTGTATTTTCTGTTACCCATCCACTCATCAAGGTTTCTCTTGAAGAGTGTTAGTGAGGGGCTCTGCCTAATGTAGTTAGGAATTTTGTTCCAAAGCATGGGGAGTCTCTGTGACAGGAATCTATCCCTCCAGCATGTTCTATTTATTGTTGTGGCAAGGCTTAGCTCACTAGAGCGAGTGACTCGCAGTGACTTGGATTTCTTTAGGTGGAGCATGTCCATCAATTCTGAGTTGGACACGGCTTTGTAAGTCAGGCAGAGATCACCTCTGAGTAAGCGATATGTGACTTGAGTACAGCTGGAGTTTTTCCAGTCGGGCTGCATAGGACATATGTTTGAGGCCAGTAATCCTCTTGGTGAGGTACTTTTGTGGTCTTTCCAGCTTTTGGAAGTGTCTTGTGAGGTATATCCCAAATGGAGCATTGTACTCTACGATGGGTCTGATGAATGACAAGTAGAGGGGCACTATAACCTCTTTATTTCTAGATGCGAATCCTTTAGTAATTAGATGGGCTACATAGAAGGATTTCCTAACTACTTTGGCAATATGATTGTCAAAGGAGAGATTACTATCTACCTGGGTCCCCAGATCTCTTATTACCTCTTCTGTATTTAGGGGTCTGCCATCTATGTGGTAATTCATGGGTGTTTTGTTTTTCCCAAAGGGGATGACTATGCATTTTTTGGCATTTAGCTTGAGACCATGACTTTGACACCAGGTGTCCGTCTCAGTAAGACCCTTTTGCAGAATGTCCATGTCAGCCGGAGAGACAATTATGGCTCCCAGTTTGCAGTCATTGGCAAACTTAGTTAGCCATAGTCCTCCTGTGTTTGCATGTACTTCTGAGAAGTATATGCCAAACAGTAGGGGTCCTAGGACCGAACCTTGTGAGACACCACTTGTGACTGTTTTAGAGTCAGACCTGGAGCCCGCTATTTTTACCGTGTGAGTTCTGTCTGTAAGCCAGTTGGCAACCCATCTCGTGACGTAGGAGTTTATGTTCAGGCTGGTGAGTTTTTCTATAATTCCAGAGTGGGGAATGGTGTCAAAAGCCTTGGCAAGGTCAAGGTAGGCTGTGTGAACTATCTTCCCCTCATCTATGGCCTTGGTGACTGTCTCAAAGAAGTCAACCAGGTTTAGTAGGCATGATCTGCCCTTAACAAAGCCGAACTGGGTCGGGTCAAGTGTTTGGAGGTTCCCAATGTCTTTGTTAATGAGTTCCATGATGATGCGCTCCATAGCCTTGAAGATCAGGCTAGTCAGGCTAATGGGGCGATAGTTACCAGGGTCAGTTGTGGCCTTTCCTTTGTGGAGCAGAATAACCGTTGCTGTGCGCCATTCTATGGGCACATAGCCTGTGGAGAGGCTGAGGTTGAGCAGTGTGTTTAGGTGGGGGGTTAGTTCATTCTGTAGTTCGTGGAAGACTCAGACTGGGACACCATCTGGCCCCATTGATGCTGTGCTTTTGGCTTTTGAAAGGGCTGTTTTCACCTGTGCATCTGTGATTTCCGGGACACTACACTTTTCCGGTATTGTTGTGGGCCATTTTGGAGGTGAGAGGGGGGTGAAGTTTGCACTGAATCTATCTGCCAGGATGTTGGCAATATCAGTGGGTTCAGTATATTTTGTGCTATTTTGCACTAGCTGAGAACATATCTGTGAGTTGCCACTTAGAATCTTAACATAGCTAAAGAAGGCTTTGTGATTATCTTTTGAATCCTTGGCTATGTTTCTTTTGAAGTTAGCCTTGTAGGATTTTATGAGGGACCTTAGTTTCTTACTGATACTGATCAGGGATGTCTTTCCTTCTTGGGATTTGCTTTTTTTCTGAGCTAGTTTCCTCTTTCTATTGTTTAGCCTGTTTATTGCAGGGGTCCACCAAACTGGTTTCCTTCTCTTAGAGGAGTGAGTCTTGGTTTTGCTAGGGATGGCATGATCCATGCATCCTTGTAGGTGCTCATAGAGTGCAATTGTAAAGGTTTCTGCATCTTGGACACTGTTATCCTTTAGTTTGGGGGCTGTGAAACTTACCACCTCTGTCTTAAGTAAGGTGGAGTTTGCTATAGAAATGTTTTTCACTGTGGTTTCCTTGGATGGAAGTGGTGGTGTGGTATGGACATCCAGAGTGATTAGTTTATGGTCTGATCTAACCAGTGATGGGTTGACCTCTGGTGTGGAACACCTGTCACCCATGTTGCTGATGACCAGGTCCAATATGTTTTCACTCCTGGTAGGGGAGTTTACCAGCTGATCCAGGGCATTTGAGTTGATAAATTCCAGAAAGCGCTGGACATGGGAGTTTGTACTTGAGTAGTTTTCCCAGTTAACAGTAGGGTAATTGAAATTGCCCAATATCAGGGTGTTTGGTAGGACCTTCATGTTTTCCAGTGTCTCCAGACAGGTGGAGTGGTGGTCCTGGGTCATGGAGGGTGATCTGTAGCAGGCCACAATTTGCATTGCAGATTTGCCTGATGTTAGTTGCACATGGATGATCTCGTAAGTATCATGCTGCGCCACTAACCTGGAAGTGTAGGTATCCTTGATGAATATGGATACACCCCCTCCTTTTGTGTTTTGGTCCATGTTCTGTGGCTAAAATGTGTGGTATGAGTTGTAGCCCGATAGTGCTGGGGTGCTCCATGGAGCCTTGAACCAGGTTTCAGTTACTGCACAGATGTCAATGTTCTCCATACTGAGGAGTGCTTCGAGCGCATGCCTTTTGAGATTTAAACTCCTGGCATTGAGTAGCATAACCCTCATTTTTTATTTATGCTGTTTATGGAGGTGGGTTTGACTTTTGAGCCTTGCCTAAAAAAGGCCCTATGGGGGCAGCAAGAGCCTTGGCCAGTATTCAAAAGCCTAGGGGTGACAGGAGCAAGCCGTCTCTTGCGAAGCAACTATGGAGGCAGCAAGAGCCTTGGCCAGTATTCGAAAGCCTACAGGTGACAGGTGCAAGCCGTCTCTTGCGAAGCAACAAGGCTTGTTGAGCATGTCGTCCCAGGCTGACAGACACTGGATCCCCTTTGAATGACACCAGAAGCTTAGCCAATTGTTGAAATTGATCATTTTTTTCTTTATACTGCGGTATCATTCTTAGTGAGGGCAGGATGCTACTCAGGGTCAGGGTCATACCTGCCTGGGCTACATGATCAGAGAGCTCTTCCATGTCTCTTTTCATGTAGTCCAGGGAGGTATGTCTCAGGTCATTCACACCAACATGAACAATGACAGGGTCATATTTGTACTTGTTCTGGAGTGACCTGAGTGCTTGTGTTATGTGGCGGATTCTGGCTCCTGACTGCAACTGATAACAGATAACTGCACGCACTCAGGTCACTCCACAACAAGTACAAATATGACTCTGTCTTTGTCCATGTTGGTGTGAATGACCTGAGACATACCTTCCTGGGCTACATGAAAAGAGACATGGAGGAGCTCTCTGATCTTGTAGCCCAGGCAGGCATGACCCTATCCCTGAGTAGCTTCCTGCCATCACCCAGAATGATACCACAGTACAAGGACAAAATGATTGACTTCAACAATTGGCTAAGCTTCTGGTGTAATTCTAAGGAGATCCAGTATCTGTCTGCCTGGGATGACATGGTCGACAGACCACGATGCTTTGCCAGAGATGGCCTGCACCTGTCACCCTTGGGATTCCGGATACTGGCTAAGGCTCTTGCCACCCCTATAGTGCCTGTTTTAGGCAAGGTTCAAATGACAAATTCACCACCGTAGCAGGTCCAAGCAAGCAAAATCTGAGGGTAATGCTACTCAATGCTAGAAGTCTAAACCTCAAAATGCATTCACTCGAGGCACTCCTTAAAATGGAGAACATCGACATCTGTGCAGTGACAGAGACCTTGTTCAACACTCCAGAGAGCACCCCTGCATTACCAGGCTATAATTCATACCACACCTTTTGGCCACCTGACCTGGACCGAAACACTAAAGGCGGAGTCATGTCCATATTAATTAAGGATATCCACACCTCCAGGCTAGCCGCTCAGTATAATGCATCCGAGATTACCGAAGTGCAACTAACTCCGGGCAAGACCGCAATCCAAATTGTAAATTGCTACAGATCCCCCACCATGCCCCAGGATTCCCACTTCTCATTTCTTGATACACTGTAAAAAATTAGGGTACAACCCAACACCCTAATAATGGGCGATTTCAACTACCTCGCCATTAACTGGGAAAACTACTCATGTACCAACTCTTTTCCTCAATGTTGTTTTGGAATTCATAAATTCCAAAGCCTTGGATCAACTTATCCACAGCCCTAACAGGGTCAGCAATATCCTATACCTGGTCATTACCAACATGGGCGACCGGTGTTCCACACCAGAGGTCAATTCCTTGTTGGTCAGCTCCGACCTCAAGCTAATCACCCTAGACATCCACATCCTGCCCCACCCCCCATTAGGGAAACCACCGTAAAAATTTTCTCCAAAGCCAACTTCACGCTTCTTAAGACAGAAGTAGCAAACTTCATGATACACATGCAGACGGACAATAAGAGGTAGGACTGCTGAATCCTACACAAATGCACTTTATAAGCACTTACATGAGTGCATGGATCATGCTATCCCTAACAGAACCAAGATGCTATCCTCCAAAAAAAGGAAGCCAGTTTGGTGGTCCCCTGCCATAAACAAACTCTACAACAGAAGAAAGAAACTGTTGTGAAAAAGAGTAAAATCCCATGATTGGAGGAACTCCCTGGTCAGCCTCAGTAAGAAGCTGAGATCCCTCATAAAATCCTCCAAAGCTTGTTACAAAAACAAAATTGCCACTGATTCTAAAGACATCCACAAAGCATTCTATAGTTATGTCAAGAATCTCAATGGCAGCACTCAGATCTGCTCTGAGTTACAGCAGAATGGCACTAAATATACAGAACCAACTGATATTGCCAACATCCTGACAGATAGATTCAGTGCTAACTTTACACCCCTCTCACCCCCTAAAGGGCCCAGCTCTAAATCGGAAGAATGCAAAGTTCCTGTAATCATTGTTGCACAGGTAAAAAGCACACTCTCAAAAGCCAAGAACACAGCATCCATGGGACCTGACAACATCCCAGTCTGCTTTCTACACAAATTACAGAATGAACTTGCACCCCACCTAAGCACCATGTTCAATCATAGCCTCACCTCAGGCTTTGTGCCCACTGAATGGCACACAGTGATGGTTATCCCACTCCACAAAGGGGGAGCCACCACAGACCCCGGGAACTACCACCCCATTAGCCTAACAAGCCTGGTCTGTTAGGCCATGGAACATATCATCATGGAACTTAAAAACAAAGACAATGGTAATCTTCAAACTCTGGACCCCACCCAGTTTGGGTTTGTAAAAGGCAGATCATGTCTCCTAAACCTGATAGACTTCTTTGAAGCAGTCACCAAAGCCGTGGATGAAGGTAAGGTGGTTCACACAGCCTATCTAGATCTTTCCAAGGCTTTTGACACCATCCCCCACTCTGAAATTATAGATAAACTCACTAAACTAGGTATAAATCCCTATGTTGCAAGATGGGTTGCCAACTGGTTGCCAACTGTCTCACTGACACAACCCACACTGTGAAAGTAGCAGACTCCAAATCCGACTTCAGACCAGTGACAAGTGGAGTACCACAGGGTTTAGTCATGGGTCCTCTCCTGTTTGGTATCTACTTTTCTGAAGTACAGGCTAACACAGAAGGTCTTTGGCTAACGAAGTTCACAGATGACTGCAAACTAGGAGCCATAATCGAAACTCCTAATGATGTGGACATCCTGCAAAAGGGCCTCACTGAGACAGATGCCTGGTGTCAAAGCCATGGCCTCAAGCTCAATGCCAAAAAGTGCATTATCATCCCCTTTGGTAAAAACTCTGCACCCATGAGCTACCACATAGGTGGTAGTCTACTTAACACCGAAATTGTGATGAGACCTTGGGACACAGGTGGACAGTAGTCTCTCCTTTGATAATCACATTGCCACAGTAGTCAGGAACTCCTTCTATGTGGCACACCTCATCACAAAAGGTTTCTCATCCAGGAAAAAAGAGGTCATTGTTCCCCTCTACTCGTTACTCATTAGACCCATTATAGAGTACAACACCCGTTTTGGTATGTACCTCACAACACATCTACAACAACTGGAAAGGCCGCAGAAATACCTCACAAAGAGGATTACTGGCCTCAAACAGATCCCCTAAGCAGACCGTGTCAAAAAAGTCCAGCTTTACTCCATCACATATCGCCTACTCAGAGGTGATCTCTGCCTAACATACAAATCTTTGTTAAACCCAGAGCTGTTGGACATGCTCCACTTAAAGAAATCCCAATCCCTCCAAGCTACATGCTCTAGGGACCTAAACCTTGTCAGCACAATAAACAGAACATGCTGGAGGGATAGATTCCTGTCCCACAGACTTCCCATGCTCTATATCAATATACCCATATCTATATCAAACAAAGCTCCTCATTAGCACTCTTCAAGAAAAATCTTGATGATTGGATGGGAAATAAGAAATTCACCCTGGGCATCACCTCTGTGGCTCTGCTCGACAGGGGCACAGGAAAATAATTTTCTTGGGTGGCGAAACCCAGGATACCTACTTGGCTAGGCTTATATAGGCCCTAGGACCAATAGCTTAGTACCTACCTATGAACATATGAACCTATGAAGAAGAAAATGTAAGAGCAAAATCAGGAAAAAGCAACTCCCTTAAAGATAAGTGCTCTCTTACACAACTAAACAAAAAACTAAGATGACTAATTACGTCCAACAGGGCAACTATGAGGTGAGGACTAAGGACAATCAGAAGGCCTTCTTCAGCTACATTTGGAACCTTAGAGGTAACATACAACAACAGTACCACCAACACTGATCAGAGTGACATAGCAAATCTACTTGCTGATAAATTCTTCTCAAACGTCACCCTCAGCTACCCTCAAATTCAGTTCAAACTTCACCCCCAACTACCCCCAGCTCCACAAAGTGAATTCTCCTCCAACATACTTGCTCCAGCTATCTGCAGGGACCAAGTGTACTCACTAAAGCCAAGAACATGGCCTCCATGGGTCCCAACAACATGCCCGTTTGTCTCCTGGAAATTCTAAAACATGACCTATCAGGACCACTTGAGTCCTCTTCAAATACAGCCTTGAAACAGGCTACATTCCACGTAAATGCAGGACTGCAACAGTCATTTCCCCTCCACAAGGGTAGAATATAAACTGACCTAGGGAATTCAGAACAATCAGTCTGACATGTCTAATATGCAAAAAACATGGTATGAATTGGCATGAAAATGATAAACAAGGATATTGGTAGCCCACATACATTGGACCCATCCCAATTTGACTTTGTTAAGGAAAGATCATGCCTGCTTAACCTAGCAGACTTCTTTGAGAGGGTCATCAAGGCTATGGATGAGGTTAAAAGAGTGTACACTGCATATCCTGACCTGGCTCAGTCATTTGATACAATACCATTGTTGACAAGTTCTCTGAACTAAGTGTAATTTCTTACATAACTCACTGGATTTCTGGCTGGCTCACAGGAAGGACCCAATAAATCAGGATTGGTGAGAACACCTCCATCAAGAGTCTGGTCACCAGTAGAGTACCTAAGGGCTCCATGCCAAGCCCACTCCTGTTTGGCATCTACTTTTCAGAAGTCAAGACTAATGTTAAAGGCCTCTGGCTCACCAAGTTCCCAGAAAGCTGGGAGCTATTATAGATTCCCCAAGACAGAAACATTTTGCAAGTGGGTTTAATACAAACAACGGACTGGTGCCAATGCCAGAAATTGCATTATAATGCCCTTTGGGAAACTTTCAATTCAGTCTAATTACTCCCTCAATAAAACTGTAGTAAGGGATCTGGGAACATATGTTGACAATTGTCCTTTGACCAACATGTAGCTAAGATAATAAAAAAAAAAATCATTCTATGTCATCCAATTTATAGGTAAGGTTATGGCATCCAGGTCCATGGAAGTTATAGTACCTCTTTACCAGGCCTTTATCAGACCTACCACAATTCCCCCTTTGGCATGTAGCTAACCAGATACTTGCCACAAATGGAATTTCCACAGAAATTTCTCATGAGAAGAATTCAGGGCATAGATGCTCTGTCCTACACTGATCGCCTAAAGTCTCTGTCTCTATATTCAGTCTCAGGCTGCTGAGAGGGGATCTTTTCCTGACTTACAGTGATTCCTCAGACTCAGCCCTGATGGATCTGTTGCACATCTGCAAAACAAACAGCACCTGAAACGCTAGATTCAGGGATCTGAACTTCACTTGTGACATAAACAAAAAGTACTGAAGAGACAGATAGAAGCCACGGTGGTGCAGCGGTAGCATTGTTGTCTCACAGCAGGAGGTTCTCCTGTTCGATTCTCGGCTGGAGTGCCTTCTGTGTGGAGTCTGCATGTCCTCCACGTGGTTGAGTGGCGTTTGAAAGACAGGCATGAATGGGCATGCCTTCGTTGAAGGTTGGGCGTCGGGCTGGCAACTTGGCACCATAAAAAAAATCTACTGCCCATCATTAGCGGACCGGAGTTCTACTGTGGCAACCCCTAACCGGGAAAAGCCGAAAAGACAAACAACAACAACAACTGAAGAGACAGACAGATATGTGTTCCCTTCACTATGGAATAGGCTCCCTATCCATGTAAAACAGAATTCATCCTTGACCCTACTCAAAGGAAACCTTGACAATTTGACAGAAAATTTTAAATTTACCCCAGTCTGGCCCACATGTTCCTTATGTACAGAGGCTATCAATAAGAAAAATATTATTTAACTATCACCCCCCCCCACCACAAATCATTAACTACCAGCCCACTAACATGCCCCTCTATATAATACTTCGGACCCAAATGGTTTGGCGTGCATGGCTAGGCTTGTAAGGGTAAAGCTGTTCTGTCCACCTCACTTGTGTGTACAACCCTGCCCCTGCTCCTAATCCTATCCCTACACATAATGTTACTAAAACCCTTTCCCTAACAGTATCACTACCACAACAGCACTTAATCTAGGTTTTATGGTTGGCATGTATGAGATTGGGTATAGTATTTTTTGCTGCATTGAGTTTTTCAATATTTTGTGATTCGATATTTTGAGTGTTCAGTCTTTTGTGAATTTAAATGAAGTACTGATCTTTTAATGAAATGAGCATTCAGTTAAATGAACCATAATCATATACAGATACACACACACACACACACACACACACACACACACACACACACACACACACACACACACACACACACACACACACACACATGTATGAAGAAAGAGAGAGATGATTGGTGAAGATCATCATATTCAGAGGCAAAGTTGTTTCCAACAGTAACTTTCTTTTTACGTCTAGCATCAGTCAATTGGGGCAGTGAGATAATGTGGTTAATATTGTGGGACTTTGTGAACTAAGCACTGGACTCATCATCCAGAATACAGTATTAGTTTAATTCTCTGCCACAGAGTCCCTATCACTGGTTCATAGATTCTAATCTTAGGCACAAATTAGTTACAAAACTTATAAAACAGGAGTAAAATTAGGAGAATCAGAGGATAACACTAAAACCCATGCCAGAAACATGTTAGCAGTACAGCCAGGAAACTGCTAAATACAACAGAACAGTTTTTAACCAAAAAGTAAAAAAGGACAGCAAAATGGAAGCCCTTAAACCATATAATTGACTGGAAAACTATAAGTGTAACAGAAAATGTGTTCTTTGGATGAGAAATCAGTTCAAAGGGATAAGTTTAGCCATTTTAGACCAAGGGGGAAAATTCATAAAGGTTATTGTGACATGTTCATCTACAATATACATCTCACTAACCTTTTTAAATTCAGAGATATCCATAACTTGCTGTGTTATACTGCTGTAGCAGAAATATGTGTAGCTCCATGTAGGACTGAGTCTGTGGCCATGTTGTATACTAATGTGCAGGCCATGAGAGGGAAGTATATGCTAATTAGCCACATTGTCTCTCTCTCTCTTTCTCTTGTTCTCTCTCCAAGAACTGCCTCCAGGAAGGCATCTACACACTAAGCAATTTATGAAATTGTTCAGACTTGTAGATCAGCACAGCCAGCCCTACCACGTTGTGGTTGTGAATATGGCCTAAAGGCTGTGTTCATCCACCATGGAAGAGGTGATGAGAGAATATCGTTCCTAAGGGGCTGCGTACTTGGCAATACCCTACAGGGTTAGAACCTCGGTCTGACTTCCACAAAGATCTGATTTGTTTGTTCAACAGTCAAGGGTTGGAACTTTTAAAAATAATGTGTAAGCACTACCAATTACACATTAATAGTTTGACTGGTGAAGCCATGGAATTAGACAAAGAAATTAAAAATGACATTGCATTTGACCGTTATCATTATGATTATGAACGTATTTTTTCAAGCATTTCTCAACAGTTAGAGAAACTTAAGGAAACTAAACTTAAAAAACTTAGAAGGGATTTAAGGAGTATGAAGAGGGAACAGCCTACCCCAAACCACCCCTTCTCAAGTTCGGAATGCCACAAGTCATTTTAATCATACCTTTCTAAACAATAATAATTCCAGCCCCAACAGAGAAGACATGTCGGTTTCTAGACCTTGGACAAGCCATGACGAGCCCATAGCGAATTCTAACACGGGCAACAATGATAACCTTGAAAGAGGCAATTTCCAAAATGAGCCACAACACCAGTCAAAAAACTACCAGGGACAGAAGGGGAAGAACCGGAACGACTACAGAGGGAATCAAACAAAATTTTACAACACACGTGCAGCCAGCAACAGGATGAGATAACAGAGGATTTAATAATAGGTGAACGAGTGCATACATTTATTCCCTCAAACTATAATATTGTAACAAATTTGAATGGTGACTTCAAGATTTACAATTACACAGACTTTGACATTGACAAAAATCTGGTTGAATTATTTGCCAAAGGACTTACTTTTGTCCCTTCGAATAGAGGTGACATAGCAGAAACATTGTTAGAATTTAAACTTTACATTAGAAAACTGAACTTGACTGTTTTATTGGGTAATACCATACATAACAGACAAGAGTTAAGGATAGCAAGTATGTACAGTCCACCTACCCACCCACTTATCCACTTATTTGACTACATGTGCGAATTTGAAATTAGGAAGTTGTTTAGCAATAACGACAACTCTGCAAATAGTAGTAATTTATCTGCAGAAGTTAGGATGATGCTAACACAGTTTAAAAACTTACCAATTCGCATTATGAAACCTGATAAAGGGGGTGGGTTAGTAGTAATGGGTACAAGACAGTACACTGAAAAGTCGTTGAAATTACTCGAAGGACAGACCTATCAAAAAGTGAGTTTAAATGAGTTAAATATAGCTCACAATAGAATTAAAATGTTTATAAATGACCTGTTCATTGATGCTCTAACAGATGTGCATACAAACAACTAACTATGTTTCTACCTAAACTTTCATCTTTGTTCGGAGTTCCGAAAATTCATAAGGACATCAATGACCCTCCCATGAGAGCACTTGTAGATGCTCGTCAATCCATTACATACCCCTGTGCCAAAGTTATAGATTCTATATTGAAAACTTATGTTAACAAAGAGAAACAAATATGTAAAGACTCGTGGACATTTTTAGAGCAAATTAATGCACTTGAGTTTAAAGTAGACAATAATTTTCTGACAGTGGATGTCTGTGATTTATATACATCAATTCCACACGACACAGGCATGGAATGGGTCATTGAATTTATTAGATAAAAAGGGCAAATGATACAGAACAAAGATTAATTGAACAACTATTAGGAATTGTTCTGGAGTACAACTTTTTTGAATTCAACAATGACATATATTTGCAAAACGTTGGGGTGGCTATGGGGTCCCCATGTGGAAGTAGTTTTGCAAACCTCGTTATGGCATACTGGGAACACAAATTTGTTTTAGAAAATGCAAGTTTAAAAACTAGAATTTCCTTTTACACACGCTACCTGGATGATATTTTATCATCACTATAGTTGGACTTGAGGTAGCACAAGAAATAGTGAGGTTTCTTAATGAAACAACTGAATTTTTGAAATTCACTAGTGAGTTTCAGGAGTTCACTATCAGTTACCTCGATGTTGAACTTCATAAGGATATTCAAATTCAACATTACATAGTTAAAATCTACAGAAAAAGCACATATTCTAATTCATTCTTGCATTATAGTAGCTCACACCCATTACATCAGAAATAATCTGTAGTAAAAGGACAATTGGTACGGGCAGCAAGAATGATTACTCTGCAGAGTGATTTTATAGCAGAGTGTAACAATTTGTGTAATATGTTCACACATAGGGGTTACCCTATCGACTTAGTTCAAAACATAACCATCGAGGTTCAAAATAAATGTGAGAAAGGAATATACATACCTATTTTAAACAAAGGAACACGGATAGTGTCATCAACCCCGGAGACTATCATAGCCCAAGTGCCATTAACACACATTGAGGACACTAACACCTCACATGAGGACCACATAAACAGAGCTAGGCCTGACATCAGTGTAACTAATGGACATGTCAGTTTTGTTTTGACATATAATCTAAAAACTAAAGATATTCTGGGCATTTTAAAGAAAAACTGACATTTGTTCTCAACAGACAGAGAAATAGCACAAAAAGTAGGAGAATTTCCAACAATCACATATAAAAAGGTAAAAACCTAAAGAACATCTTAGAAAGACAGCACTGCAGCATACTAAGGACTGTAGGCATGTCAAGATGTGAAATGTGCAACTACTGTAAATATATAGACATAGGAAATAAATTCTCAATTAGAGACAGAACCTATGTACTTAAAAAAAAGAAATACAATTGTAACTCACAATCAGTAGTTTATATAGCCCAATGCCAAATATGCCCGGCTTTTTATATGGGAAAAACTGACAGAAGATTATGTGACAGAATTTACGATCATATATATGCAATAAGTAGATGTAAACAAGACAATGCCTTAGCAAAACTTACGGAGTATGTCAACCATTCATTCAAGTTCAAAATCATTTAACAAACACTAGATCAGGAAGACCAGGTGCAAAGTATTATAAAAGGTGACTTAAAATCTTTATTTTTAGAGAAAATTGAATTATTATGGCAATTAAGATTAGACGCATGTAGGCCACCAGGGTTAAACGAAGTATATTAGTTAACTTGCATATTGAAATTAAGAAATTGGTTACGTTAAAGTATAAGTTTTGTACAGTAAAACATCCCGACTTTTTAAACTTACATCAAACCCTAGTTGTGGCAGTATCGATATAGTGTTGCACTTAGATATATATTATAAAAACATTATAAAAAAACACCTTATTTAAATATATTTGTAAGGGTTACTTAGACTGTGTGTCATACGTACACACAGACAGTGTTTGTTTACAAACAAAGTATTAAGGTTATCTAGATGCAGACACTATATAAACATCTTTTCAAACATATTGGAAAGGGCCATCTATATTGTATGCTAAAAGTACACATAGATAGTGTCCATTCATAAATAAAGCACTAAATGTGGCTACAACATCAACACACTTTTTACACAATAGTCTATAGAATTTTACAAGAGTAGGTTGTCGTTGTTACCAATGAACAACCATTGGAATGAACGAACAAGAAGTTAAATAGGTGTTCACACAATTCAATAGTCTTTTTCGACAAAAGTTTTTTATATAAAAGTTTTTATACATAAAGGTTTTTAAATATTATTTATATATTTTTGAACAGTATAGAAAAACTATGTAGCATTTTAATGTTTAAAGGTTGCATAAAAGCGTTAGGTTGCTAATAGAGACATCTATAATACGAATATAATTACAAAGGAAATGGTTCCTGATTTAACAAAGAGTTAATTTTAAATGGAACCTTAATCATGTGACCTACACATTATATATACAGTATTGCATTCATGGTGGATTTGTATCTGAAGAAGTCTGCTTATTGGTGCAGACGAAAAGTGCTTAATACAACACCAGTCTGTTTGTGTCAGTGATTTCTGTGGATTATAGCAGTCCGTTGCAGTGTCGTGTTTCTTGTTATACATTTTAACATTAAATTTTGTTTGGGTTTACATTGCTGTGGCTCCTGTGGCATCTTTTTGGATTCTTTACATGGAAGAGGTGTGTACTGGGGACTTTAGTGGTAAGGTAGGTATGAAGTGAGTGTATGCGAGGGGAGTATGAGTATGTGTCTCCCTGGAAGACAGTGATAGTGGAGTACGTGAGGGAGGGTCCTGTAGTGTGTATATGTTTGTGAGAGTGTGAATGAATAAGAGTGTGAATGTGATTGGTTGGACGGGGGACTTTGTGTTTGTTTGATGTGATCAGTGTGGGGACCACTAACCATCAGGGATACTACACTTGTGCCATAATGGCAGCTAAGCCACTATAGGGATCAGGGTTGGGGGTGGTAACACTAGCCACCAAGATAATACACTTGTACCTTAATAGTACATAAGCTAGTGCAGGGTCAAGGGGGGGAGGAAACACTAGACATCAGCGATACAAATTACTGCAACAGATTATCTTTCTGTGATGGCCTATGACTTTGAAAGGAGATATAGTGGAAAGGCAGACAACTCAGAGACTGCTATGGGGACTGTGGTGTACATGGCTGTGTGTTTGAATGGGGACTCGTGTGTGTGTGTGTGTGTGTGTGTGTGTGTGTGTGTGTGTGTGTGTGTGTGTGTGTGTGTGTGTGTGTGTGTGTGTGTGTGCGTGTGTGTGTGTGTGTGTGTGTGTGTGTGTGTGTGTGTGTGTGTGTGTGTGTGTGTGTGTGTGTGTGTGTGTGTGTGTGTGTGTGTGTGCATGTTTGTGTGTGCATATTTGTGTGTGTGTGTGTGTGTGTGTGTGTGTGTGTGTGTGTGTGTGTGTGTGTGTGTGTGTGTGTGTGTGTGTTTGGGCTGGGGAGTGACCAAAGGGAAAGGGATGCCTATGATTACATGATTTGGCCACAGCAGTTGATGACATCATTGTGCAGATTACTCACTGTAACATAACCTCTATGTCTAACTGTAACATAACCTCTATGTCTAACTACATACTCCCAAAATATCATAGAGCAACACATGTAACATACCTCACCTCTAAAAAGAGTTTGAATAACCTCAATAAAATCTTTAATATAAAACTACTTCACCATTGTCATCTCCTCTCAGATGGTGATATTCATCCAAACCCAGGCCCCAATGGTCATAATTCCAATATCCTAGATAATATAACTTTACCTGTGCACTCCACATTATCTAAAGCACATAACTCCCTCCTAATAGCTCATCTCAACATTAGAAGTATCAATAATAAAATCTCACACCTTCATGCACTCCTACACCTGCACTCTTTTGACATCTTATGTCTCACTGAAACATGGCTAAAACCATCCACCCTAGACCAGGAAATTACCCCTCCAGGTTACAACATCCTTAGACATGACCGCATAACCAAAAAAGGTGGAGGAATTGCTATTATTTATAAAGCTAATCTCCAGATTTCCCTGTCGAACACTATCCCATTACTTGACACTAAATCCAAAATATTATCTGTCACTCTCCAATTAAACAACTCCAAATCTATCTACCTATTTTGTATATATCTTCCCCCTGGAAACAACACTAGTACTCTTGAACACCTACTTAGTTACCTATCTACACAACTTCCCCAAGAGACCATTGTACTAGGAGATTTTAACATAGACTGGCTCACCTGTAATTCTCTGACCCCAACTAACCACTTAAATCTTTTTGGCTTCTCTCAATTAATAACTACTCCTGCTAGAATTCACAAACCTAACAGGAAAGAATCTACCCTTGATTGGATCCTTATCAATAGCCATCCTAACAACTATACTCTAGGAACTCTTCCTGATAATATCAGTGACCATATGCTTACTTACATTATCAGACAAAAAGTTCACATTCCAAATACTCTTAATCTTATAACTTCACGCTCTAAAAAACACTTTAATCCTGACAGTTTTATAAATGAACTAAAAGCATGTGATTGGTCACCACTAACATATCTGGAACTTAATGAGGCTGTAACCTACTTTAATACTAACTTTATTCAAATACTAAATCACCATTCACCATCCTGCTCCATTAGAATAAGAACCAAATCTGCCCCTTGGCTAACTAAATAAACTAGGCAAAAAATGCTACTTAAAAACAAAATTTGGGCTAAATGGAGAACTACCAAATGCCCATCTGATCACCTTCTCTTCAAACAATTAAGAAATGCTACCAAGAGAGATACCCTTAGGGATAAAAAAGACTTCTACCTAAACCTCCGACAAACTTCACAACATACGCCAAAAAAATTTTGGTCAGGAATTAATAAACTTCTTCAGCCAGGAAACACTACTACTCCCACCCCTGCAGGTTTCAACCAGAATAATTCCAACCTGATCCCTGATGCCTTTAATAAATACTTAACAGAAGCCATTCAATCTCTAGCTAACTCTCTACCACCTTTACCTGCTTTGCAATTGAATACCTCTAATACTTCTTCCCCAACCTTTCATATACACCCTGTTCCAACATCTCTTATTTACAAACTACTTACTAAACTAAAACCTTGTACCCCATCCACTGACCGTCTCCCATCTGAATACCTACAAATTGCTGCACAAGCCATTGACTACCCCATATCTATCCTGATTAACAGAACCATCACTGAAGGCAAAATCCCTACCTTATGGAAAATATCACATATTATCCCTCTACACAAAGGTGGAACTTCTATTGACCTCTCTAACACTCTCCCCATTAGCCAAAATAATGGAAAAATGTATTCACAAACAAATACTTAACCACCTTCTACAAAACAACCTACTAGCCAACTGCCAACATGGCTTTAGACCATTCCATAGTACTACTACTGCTCTTCTCTCCTTCACTGACACTATAAAAATAACTCCTTTTCCTCTGCACTATTTTTAGATCTGTCAAAAGCCTTTGATATGGTTAATCATACTCTACTTCTTGAAAAACTAAAGCACCTTTCTCTCGACCTACAAGCATTACAATGGTTCAGATGTTATCTTCAAAATAGACAGCAAGCTGTACTCTGGGATAACAATTTGTCTTCCTTACTTCCTGTTAATATTGGAGTCCCTCAATGCTCTATCTTAGGTCCACTTCTTTTTTCCATATTTATTAACAATCTCCACTTGAACATACCCCATGCCACTTGCATCCAATATGCAGATGACTCTACCTTAATCTGTACTACCAATAATATACCCTCACTCCAATCCCTAACCCAAACTGTATTCCAAAAAGTAGAAAACTGGTTCATGCAACATCTGAATCCAAAAAAAACAAAACTACTACTTTTTACACCAACTCATAAGTCACCCACTCCATTCTTCTCTATAACCTCCAATAATGCTACTAATATAGCACCAGATACTACCACCCGCCTACTAGGTGTCACAATCGACAATCATCTTAACTTTGATAACCATATTAACTCCACCATAAAGACTGTCAACAGAAAACTTGGTACCCTCTACAGAATCAAACCCTTCCTTACACCCTCAGCCAGGCAAACTATCGCACAAACTCACCTCATTTCTACCCTTTTCTATGCCTCTGCTATATATACCAACCTATCAAAAAACATCTCCAAACTTTCTACCTGCTATAATAGTATTGCTAGATTCATCACATGCTCTCCCTTTAAAACCCACCACTGCCTTAACCTTAAACAACTAGGATGGTTAGAAATACAGAACCATATACTCTATCAACAGTTACTTATGACACAAAAGATCCTATACCACTAGCGATACACCCATCCTCTCTAATCTGATCTCTCCATATAAAATGCAAATAAACTACTTGTCTCCTTAACTAAATCAAACAACAAAGCTGGTGACTCTCTTTTCTCAAACACTATAGGAAACAAATGGAATCAGCTCCCTCCTGAACTATCTACCCTAGCATCTGCTTCTCAATTCAAAAAGCAAATAAAAGAACATCTAAAAACTAAGTGGCCATGTCCTTGTGCAAACCCAGACTGAAACTTGTATTTCTCCAACCCTACCCTCCCTCTTGCCTCCAAAACTTATTTCTCTCCTCTTGCTTTATTCTTAGTAATTTGATAGGATTTGGGAACTTTGTTCTTTCTGCAATTGCCCTGGTGCTGTCTAGTGCATTTGCTTGTTTATGTCTGGTCTGGCTTTTGCCTAAATGTTTTGTAGTCACTGTTTGTTAGTCCCATTTGCTTTTCTCATTTTACCTATGTTACTATGGTACTGTTGCTTTATTACTTTATTTCACTTGTTTCTTTTTGTTATATTGTTATTCTTATGCTTGGCCTCTACTGAAAATGGACATGTATCCAGCTAGACTAGCCCAGTCAACAAATGTAAAATAAAATAAATAAAAATAAATAAAATTACAGAAATTAACTGTGAGTCAGAGGCATGCAAAATTAGCCAAGAATGAGATATTTCCTCATTGTGGCTAACATGTCTCTGAATAGCAAAATACCACACTGTGGAAGTGGGAACTTTTGAGTGGAAGATGTACAGGTCACATCTGGTTCTTTAATGAATCCCCAGGTGTGTGCTCAGCCTTCTAGAACCTTTAAATTAAGAGACAAGCAGGCTGCTTCAACACTGTTTATTCCAGCAGGGAATGCAATAGTACTGATAGGAAAATTAACTAGCAATTCAACCAAAGTGCCTTCTTCTGTAACACCTTTTATACTGTTTTATATAATTTATTTTTGAATTTTGTTGACAAATTAATTCACAGTTCTTCTGATGGCAAGCAATGTTTTTTACTTTACTATTATTAATATGTTATTAATTTACAAGGCTCTGTAGTAAAGGCAGTAAAGATGTCAAATTTTTCAGAAATCAAATCAAGCTTAGTCTGTCTGGCATCTGTTTCACTTTATACTGCTTTATACAACATTTCCCTAAATAAAACAGTTTAAAAATTCATTTTGTTCAACACATGTCTTGTTTTGTGTTTGGAGTTGTAACTGTAAGCAATTCCACATACTTTATCTCTATAATAGTCCATTTCTTCAAAAATGCATGAGAAAAACAGCATTTTTTTAAAAATGAGTTAAGGCCTTTCCAAACCTACAAGATATTTACTAGTAACATCCTTTCCCTGTAACCCATCTTCCAGGAAACAAAGAATTTACTACCAGCCACTCGTGTGCTAGAAGCTCTTTACACACTTGTTGCTCTTAATTGCTTGAAAAAAACAAGTGCTCGAACTTTGACCATCCCGTCTCCCTTTTCTAGATACCCTTCCCAACACCCTATCCTATAAACTGTATAGCAAGGAGTTGGTACTGTGCTTTACATGTTTCAATACTGTTCCAAAATTCCTTGCTGGCATAATTGAGTGTGGCCTTGAGATAGGGGGGCGTGGACTTCATACACCATTTCATTACTTTCTTTTTTATATAGTGTATTAATACAGGACTTCTATTAGAGGGTTGTGTTCCTGAACTGACCATTATATTTATGTTAGATGGGTATAGCTGTTTAAATGTTGGTAAAAACTGAAGGTGAATATGGCAGCCCCCTCAGTTGAGTCTATATGCAAGAGATTCTTGGGAATGTTGTGTAGGTCTTCTACGGATTGAAATTGCTTTCCCTGTTTGAAATCCCTCAAGATGATTTAATTTAAGGGTGGGCTGATGCCATTAAGTTTAGCAGAGAAGGTAACTGATTTGTGGTCAGATTAAACTAGGAATGAGGAGGTGCTTGGTGGGTACAGGTGGGAGCAAGGATGGTAAGGACCAGGTCAAGGATATTAAAGCCTCTAGTAGCCGTTTTACAATTTGCTGCTGTGCATTTTTATTTACCAAGTGCAGGAATGACTGAGCATATCCATTTTTAGAACACGTCCTGTAAATATGACATATCCTGTAAATGGGAAAGTCAATGCTGGAAGCCCTCTAGCATGAAGGTATTTGGTTTGATATCTAACCCCACAATGGTATGAAGGTAATTGCAATGATCTCTGTTGATAGCAATCTTAGCTAGCAAAGAAGTAGCAGTTGGATCTTCAGGAGCTCCATGCTAGGGTTGTGAGTAATTTGACATGAGGGGATGTAGTTTCTGATAAGAACAGATACCTTCTCACAGTTACCCAATAGCCTAAAGGTATGATAGCTGCTAAACACTGGTATAAAGGGAGTGCTGTAATTGCAATAACTCCCAGTTTCTTACATTCCACAGAGTCATCAATGTTGTAGAGTTACAGTCTGCACTACTGAGACTCATCAGTGTTGCAGAGTCATAGTCTGCATTATGAGAGTCATCAATGTTGCAGAATCATAGTCTGCATTAGAAACAGTCATCAGTGTTGTAGAGTTGTAGTCTCCACTACTGAGAGTCATCAATATTGTAAAGTCATAGTCTGCATCAGTGACTGTCATCAATGTTTAACAGTTATAGTCTGCATTAGTGAAAGTCATCAATGTTGTAAAGTCATAATCTGCACTACAGAGAGCCATCAGTGTTGTGGAGTCATAGTCTGCACTATCTGGAGTCATCAATATTGTAGAGTCATAGTGTGCATTAGTGAGAGTTGTCAATGTTGTAGAATCACAGTCCACACTACTGAGAGACATCAATGTTGTAGATTCATAGTCCACACTACTGAGAGACATCAATGTTGTAGAGTCACAGTATGCATTAGTGAGGGTCATCAATGTTTAAGAGTTATAGTCTGCATTAGAGACAGTCATCAATGTTGTAGAATCACTACCAAGAGTTTTCAATGTTGTAGAGTCATAGTCTGTGTGATGACCATGCCCTGGCCCAGCAATCAAGGAGCCTCAATCCTCACCACTAACACCAGGGAGGTCATCTCATAGAAGAGGAAAGGATAACTAATACACACAGTAAAGTACAATTTCCCTTAAGTGCACATAGAGATCACAGTCAGTCTGGGGCTGGCTGCTCCCTTGCTCAACAGGTCCCCAATATGACTCCCCACTGGCACAGCTATAGGGTCCAGGTCTCAGTCTAACTGGGCAAGCTAGAACCTCTGTCCAACCAGTGCTTCGTGTCCCTGCCAAGTAGATGACACAACACACACACACTTTGAGATAAGTATTTATACAACTTCACAGACTCTCCTGGAAAAGGCTGGCACAGATTCTCCAGCTGTGCCCCTTTACCCAGACTATACGGTAGTAATTACTGCCACCACCCAGTTAATAATATCAGCTACTAAAAGGCCCTTAAAAGGGTGTCCAATTATTACTGTGCAATATTATTATCCAATGGTAATGTGACTATACAGTCTAAGGCTTATCAGAGTGGCCTATTACAATAAACTCTATATAAATATGCAATGTAGTCTAGAGCTTATCTCTACACAAACCAGCCACAGATAGAGGGTTTTAAAAATATTTGATAATAAATAATTAAAACACAAGACAAAACTACTACACCAAAGAGATATCTAAGAGTTCAGAGATCACACAGAAACTTAAAATAATACAGTAGGACAGGTCTGATTTCAAAGAAAAATACCTAATTAATCTTTACTAGCTTTAACTATTCCTACAAGATATCCCAGTGCTAAAACTTACATGTGAGCATAAGCAGAGTGCTGGTAAGTTGGATATCAAGATCAAAATGCTTCCAGTCTCTTGTGAGAAAGTAGTATTTAAACATTACTAACAAACATGTCTCCTTCCCAAATTACATAATTTTTGACACTTAGGTTTTCCCAGTATTCATGTTGCATCATCTTAACACCTGAGTTCTCAGGCCACAACTGTATTATTTAGCAATCTAACACCTCCTCAGAAACTTACAACAATACAAGACATTTCACATGTATATGCTAGCATAAACCAGAGCAATAAAGCACCTTCCATATCTAAATTCTAGTCATAAACGTTAGCCTTAAAACAATGGGCATGAAATCTTAATCCAGCCGCCCTGGAGCCAAATTCTAACATTAAAGAGATTCATAACATCTTTTCAGCTTAAAAAGACACATTTGAAATACTTGGCTTGGTTTTCCTTACAGCAGATGGCAATGTTGCAACAATCTTGAAGTTCACATTTTACAGTGTTTTCTTTACACTCAAGAAACATGCCTGTATTTCACATTTATTATCAAGAAAACATGCCTGTATTTTACATTTATTTACAAATGCCAGGATTAGATATCAAATTCTATTTGACTAGGCTGGCAGCCTTCGCCCATCTCTCCCCACTTGTCACAGTCTGCACTAGTGAGACTCATCAACATTGTAGAGTCACAGCCCGCACTACTGAGAGACATCAATGTTGTAGAGTCATAGTCTGCATTAGTGAGAGACATCAATGTTGCACAGTTATAGTCTGCACTTCTGAGGCCAGGATCTAATGAGTCATGATATCATCCTTTTAACAATCATAAGCTAACACTGTTAGAATCAATGTTTATTCATGATAATATTGGAGAAAATATCAAACCTATATGAATATGTTTTGATTCATCCAGCTATTTTTGTATCATTCTATGAACCTCATTTTACAGAAACATTAAAACAAGATTTAAATGAGTACTTAAACTCCTTGATTATAAATGAAAATAGCTTATACAGTTGTGGTAATTTATAAGGCCTGTATCATTCTATGAACCTCATTTTACAGAAACATTAAAACAAGATTTAAATGAGTACTTAAACTCCTTGATTATAAATGAAAATAGCTTATACAGTTGTGGTAATTTATAAGGCCTGTAGCCAACCTTCCCTCTCCCATTCATAAAATGTAGGAGTTAAATAAGGACAACAATCTTTGAGTGGCTTTCTTCCAAAAGTTAAAGAAGACCAAAGTTAATCAAGTAAAAAATGATGTGCCTTACAAGTTATGGAGATGTGTAAAACAATTACTACAGACTATGCATGGAAAATGAAGAAAAAACTAATTTATATATAGATAGATATATATCTAGCTATCTATCTATCTATCTGAGAAGTAATTAGAGATTTACTGCAAATGAAAACAGCAAACATTTTAAATGGATTATAAATGAAAACAAAATTTAGAATACAAAGCTATTAATTAGAATAGTTATATAAATCAGATTGGTTCCAAAATGTGTCTAGAATATGCTTGCTAGTTTTGAAAGTAATTAAATTATGAAAAACCCTATTAATTATAAAGCTACTACCAAAATGTATCACACTACCCACAGTCTTTGATTCTGACACTTTCTGAAAATCTTCCAATAAAATCTTAAAGAGGACCTGTGACCTACAACCTTTTTGTATATAAGTAACATCTGCAAAGGTTCACCTGGAAATGGCTAACTCAGCATGGGAAGTAATTTTGTGATTATATTTAAATAACTTGAAGGTGTAGAACATTCCAGAGGCTTTGATTAATTTGACAAAATCTAATGTTTTTGTATTTTGGTAAGTAAAGAATGGGTATTGCATCTGAAGGAAGTTAGTAGTTAGGGTGGTTGTGACATGTAAAGATACAATTACTTGGTTTTCAGATTGAATTGCAGTACATTATTCAGCCTGCTCTTGGTACTAGTACATCAATGTAGGTTGAAATCTTCAATCCCCTTCAGCTTATCATCAACCCAATACTAACTGATACCAGCTTCTCTCAACTTTGGGTGGCATCCAAAATAGTACTGCCATTCAAGCTAGGGAAGAACCTCCTTCTCACCTCATAATGTCCTTCATCTGTTTTTCCCCACTATCAAAAATTCTAGAAAAAGCTTTATCTTCCTAAACAGTATTTCATTTTTATTTTACCTCCACTAACTGGGCAAGTGAAATGATCCAAAGTCCCTTTTCAGCCATGCCCACGGGGAGGATGGCAGATACAAACAAAGACATACCATTTTACAATTCAATATTATAGAAGAAGAACAAATACTGGTAGCAAACAAGCAGGGATATCATAATAAAGAAGAAGATATTTACAATAATAAAGTGATGCAAGCATGGAGTATATAAAAATAAGACAAAAAATCAAGGTAAAAAATAGGAAGAAAAGATCCATATACATGTGCAAGTATATGCAAAGTTGCTGACCATTATGTAGACAGATAAGTTTTGATCTGTGCACACACACACACACACACACACACACACACACACACACACACACACACACACACACACACACACATGCACACACACACATGGCGCACACACACACACACACACACACACACACACACACACACACACACACACACACACACACACACACACACACACACATGCACACACACCAAATAATAAAGTTCAAATGAAACCAGCAATGACTGCATGCAGAAGAATATTAGATTTGTATGATATAAAAATGGTATGAGAATATCAGTTTGTCTATCCACAGCAATTTTCCATCTTTTCTTGGAAAAGCTTGTGCTTGAGGATGTTTTTAAACAATTGCACCTGTTCTCCTTTCCATTTCTCATCTAAACTCACTTGACATCATCTCTAAAAGCATGGGTTCATAAAGGGGCGCATCAGTTTATCTGTATAACTAGACATACTCACTAGCATGGCTCAAGGGAAATTTACTGTTGAAGTATTTAAAGACTTGAGAAAAGCCTTTGGTTCAAATCAGCGCCTTATCTGCCAAGAATTAATGCATTATCAGTTGTCAACCATGGATCTTTGATGTATCTACAATTATCTCAGTGCTCATCTGAAATTACTGGTGGAAATTTCCTATGCAATCTTCAAGCAGATTAATCAAGAAATCCCCTAAACTTCCATTCCATGACCCATTGCCGTCTATTGTTTTTTATTAGCACCTATGGGGATCTCATTTCCTGCTATTTTAGTATAATTTTCTGATGATGACATGGTCATTTAGAGACTGAATTCATCCCAGTCCTCCATTAGCTCCAAACTTGAAAATGACCTCCCTCAAGCCAATATGCCTTCAGTGCAGTTCATTTGACTTAATACTAAATGTCACAACAGCTGAAGCCATTCTGTTTGGTACCATAAAATGTATATTCCATGCATCAAAAACTCTGCTATGTCGCCTCATCTTTAGGGAGTACCTTGTATCTTGTACAGCACTTTAAATGTCTTGGTTACCTTCCAAGCACACCTTCTCCATAGGTCTCACTTACAAAACTACTAGACAAGGAAGACACCTTACTACCAGCTACAGAATTATCCATCTGTTAAACCCAAGTTAAAAGGCACTATAATAAATAGAAGGTATACGTCTGACAGTACCAAAATTATATAGCATTACATTCATGACAATTGCATCTTCTGACAAATTCTTCTAAATAAAATGTATGGATTTATGTGTTCCTCATTCTACTTCTGAAAGCATTGCAACTCTCTTGCCAAGGAAAAATCTGCACTTATTACGTTAACGGGCAGAGTATCTTCCTCTTCAGTGATGCATAAAATCCTTAACCTGTCTCCCAGTAGGTTCCTTCTTTAAAAATAATGTCAGCAGATACCTTTGATTATCAGATCACAATGCCTTCATTCTTGTCATCTTTAGCTAGTCATTAGAATGCTTCACAAAATTCTCCAGCTGGGTGACCTATATTGTGCAATACACTCTCACGAATCACCAGGTCCCTACTCACTCTTCATCATTGCAAGTCTCTTCTTAACAGCTGTAGCCTTCAAATATTTAAATGCAGCTGTCTGAAGAAATAAATATTTTCTACAAACCAGATCATGTGTGACCTTCTGATCGCTAACTATATGAGGAATTGGTATTTTTGAATTACAAACAATTGCACCTTTTTTGTTTTGAGGTGTTATTGTATATTGACCAGACTGTGACTTTGTATTGCTGTTGCTGCATAACCTGTATGTAAATTATTACTTCTATAACAAACATGCAATGAAAAACAGATCCCTGTGTTCTTTCTACCTACATAAATGAATAAACAAACCAATAAATACATAGATTAATAAATAATACATAAATGGTGAATCCAAGTATGTTATTATGTATTCATTTCAGTTTCATAACTAGGCTGTTTTAGCAGTAACATACCTTCTTAGACACACTTGGAACAAAAAAGATCCACACAGCAATATAAACCAGCACCACAGTAAACACCATACACTGTACAAAGCCTTTACAGTTAAACTATTTTACTTGTAGTTTCTTTATTTGTACTGTGCATACTATTATCAGCTGCAAACTGTTCATAGGCTTTCACTAATTAATAATACTTCTAAAAATATGGATAATTTATTAACTGGAAAAGGCTCAGAGGCAAACAAACATTATTGTCTCTGGTCCTTCTATGATGTAATAATTAGGGTGTTACTTACTTCTTCTTCTTCTTTTGGCTTTTCCCAGTTAGGGGTCGCCACAGCGGATCACCTGTCTGCTCATGACTGGCAGTGGAGTTTTATGGTGTCGAGTTGCCAGCCCGGTTCCCAACCTTCCACAAAAGGCACACACATGCATGCACACACACCTAGGGCCAATTTAGAGCATCCAATCCATGTACAGCATGTCTTTGGGATGTGGGAGGAAACCAGAGTACCTGGAGGAAACCCACGTGACCACAGGGAGGACATGCAGACTCTGCACTGTTTGAAGAAAATGCTGTATTGTGGAACATAGGGCAAAGAAATTTCCACTTTCATTTCTTTTTCTGGCTGTCTAACCATGTAGTTTAGGTTTACAGGTTTAATTGTCAAGTTTACAACTTATGACTTTCAAGAAGCTTGACTGCATATTTTTTTACTTAGCATATATATGTATCAAACCGGTATGAAGGCAGTAAATAACTGCATTGTTCTGACTATAAGAGGAACGTCTTTTCATAATCCCATTTCTAGTGTTGATATGTACTTTTATGATCAGGCTCCCAATCTGGTATAAGGTCATAAACAGTGCATTCCAGGCATTAGGTTTCAAGTAGAGCAAGATTAAACATTATTTATAGACCAGGTAGATATCATATCTATCAGTTGATAAGAAAATAATATAAACATAAGTCCTGAAGCCTTTCCAGATAGTTCATCCCTACGATTTTCCTAGTGAGAAATCATCTTTTCCAATGATTTCAGATGGTTTAGTTAATTCTTACAAAGCACACATTATGCACAATAGTTGGTAAGATTAGTAAGGTGCAATGTGGTATAGTGATTTTCCTGGAGTGTTTAGATGTGCTCATTTGAATTACTTGGTTAAAAAACAAACATTTCTTACTCTGGTAGCTACATTAACCAAAGATTATGCAGTTCTAATACACAACCATTACTGGTTCCCTAAAAATATACTTCTTAAGCAACAAAAAGCTGAAGAAAATTAGTATATTTACATAAAGATTCTAATAATACTTCATTAAAATGAAACTGCATCTCAGCAAGAAATGCCTTCATGTAAAACTGTATGTAAAATTACAATATATAGCATTGCAAGATACCAATTAGTGAAGAAAATGCTTAAATAATGAGTCATTTAGTTAGTTAAGGTGATAAACTACTGATGTGGACCTAGGCTAAACTGCCTCTAATAATGTGACTTCAAAGTTGAGAAGTGCTGAAAGATAAAGTATAGCACTATAGAAGAACAGGAACTACATTATCAATTTACAGTACCAGATCCTGAAATGTCACAGGTTCATAGATTCATAGGTAGGTACTAGGCTATCTGCGGAAGGCATTTATTAACCTAGCGGAATGTGTTGGCTTCGTGCCCCCTTAGATTAGTTCCTGTGCCACATCATAAGTCCCGGAGATGTGTAAAACAATTACTACAGACTATGCATGGAAAATGAAGAAAAAACTCATTTATATATAGATAGATCTATATCTATCTATCTATCTATCTATCTGAGAAGTAATTAGAGTTTTACTGCTAATGAAAACAGCAAACATTTTAAATGGATTATAAATGAAAACAAAATTTAGAATACAAAGCTATTAATTAGAATAGTGATATAAATCAGATTGGTTCCAAAATGTATCTAGAATATGCTTGCTAGTTTTGAAAGTAATTAAATTATGTAAAACCCTATTAATTATAAAGCTACTACCAAAATGTATCACACTACCCACAGCCTTTGAATCTGACACTTTCTGAAAATCTTCCAATAAAATCTTAAAGAGGACCTGTGGCCTACAACCTTTTTGTATATAAGTAACTCTGCAAATGTTCACCTGGAAATGGCTAACTCAGCATGGGAAGTAATTTTGTTTTTATATTTAAATAACTTGAAGGTGTAGAACATTCCAGAGGCTTTGATTAATTTGACAAAATCTAATGTTTTTGTATTTTGGTAAGTAAAGAATGAGTATTGTATCTGAAGGAAGTTAATAGTTAGGGTGGTTGTGACATGTGAAGATACAATTACTTGGTTTTCAGATTGAATTGCGGTACATTATTCAGCCTGCTCTTGGTACTAGTGCATCACCGTAGGTTGAAATCTTCAAGCCCCTTCAGCTTATCATCAACCCAATACTAACTGATACCAGCTTCTCTCAACTTTGGGTGGCATCCAAAATAGTACTGCCATTCAAGCTAGGGAAGAACCTCCTTCTCACCTCATAATGTCCTTCATCTGTTTTTCCCCACTATCAAAAATTCTAGAAAAAGCTTTATCTTCCTAAACAGTATTTCATTTTTATTTTACCTCCACTAACTGAGCAAGTGAAATGATCCAAAGTCCCTTTTCAGCCATGCCCACGGGGAGGATGGCAGAGACAAACAAAGACATACCATTTTACAATTCAATATTATAGAAGAAGAACAAATACTGGTAGCAAACAAGCAGGGATATCATAATAAAGAAGAAGATATTTACAATAATAAAGTGATGCAAGCATGGAGTATATAAAAATAAGACAAAAAATCAAGGTAAAAAATAGGAAGAAAAGATCCATATACATGCGCAAGTATATGCAAAGTTGCTGACCATTATGTAGACAGATAAGTTTTGATCTATGCACACACACACACACACACACACACACACACACACACACACACACACACATGCACACACACGCGCAGACACATGCGCGCACACACACACACACACACACACACACACACACACACAC
This sequence comes from Protopterus annectens, assembly GCF_019279795.1. Classification (NCBI taxonomy): domain Eukaryota; kingdom Metazoa; phylum Chordata; order Ceratodontiformes; family Protopteridae; genus Protopterus; species Protopterus annectens. The sequence continues at coordinate 273,075,691 of NC_056739.1, forward strand.
ACACACACACACACACACACACACACCAAATAATAAAGTTCAAATGAAACCAGCAATGACTACATGCAGAAGAATATTAGATTTGTATGATATAAAAATGGTATGAGAATATCAGTTTGTCTATCCACAGCAATTTTCCATCTTTTCTTGGAAAAGCTTGTGCTTGAGGGTGTTTTTAAACAATTGCACCTGTTCTCCTTTCCATTTCTCATCTAAACTCACTTGACATCATCTCTAAAAGCATGGGTTCATAAAGGGGTGCATCAGTTTATCTGTATAACTAGACATACTCACTAGCATGGATCAAGGGAAATTTACTGTTGAAGTATTTAAAGACTTGAGCAAAGCCTTTGGTTCAAATCAGCACCTTATCTGCCAAGAATTAATGCATTATCAGTTGTCAACCATGGATCTTTGATGTATCTACAATTATCTCAGTGCTCATCTGAAATTACTGGTGGAAATTTCCTATGCAATCTTCAAGCAGATTAATCAAGAAATCCCCTAAACTTCCATTCCATGACCCATTGCCGTCTATTTTTTTTTTTATTAGCACCTATGGGGATCTCATTTCCTGCTATTTTAGTATAATTTTCTGATGATGACATGGTCATTTAGAGACTGAATTCATCCCAGTCCTCCATTAGCTCCAAACTTGAAAATGACCTCCCTCAAGCCAATATGCCTTCAGTGCAGTTCATTTGACTTAATACTAAATGTCACAACAGCTGAAGCCATTCTGTTTGGTACCATAAAATGTATATTCCATGCATCAAAAACTCTGCTATGTCGCCTCATCTTTAGGGAGTACCTTGCATCTTGTACAGCACTTTAAATGTCTTGGTTACCTTCCAAGCACACCTTCTCCACAGGTCTCACTTACAAAACTACTAGACAAGGAAGACACCTTACTACCAGCTACAGAATTATCCATCTGCTAAACCCAAGTTAAAAGGCAATATAATAAATAGAAGGTATACGTCTGACAGTACCAAAATAATATAGCATTACATTCATGACAATTGCATCTTCAGACAAATTCTTCTAAATAAAATGTATGGATTTATGTGTTCCTCATTCTATGTCTGAAAGCATTGCAACTCTCTCGCCAAGGAAAAATCTGCACTTATTACGTTAACGGGCAGAGTATCTTCCTCTTCAGTGATGCATAAAATCCTTAACCTGTCTCCCAGTAGGTTCCTTCTTTAAAAATAATGTCAGCAGATACCTTTGATTATAGGTTCATAGGTTCATAGGTTCATACTAGGCTATCTGCCCAAGGGCATTTATAAGCCTAGCGCATAGTTATGTGGCTTTCGCCACCCCTTTAGTTTGAATAAAAACTATGCCTATCATTTTTTGCTGTGCCTCTGTCAAGCAGTGACACTGAAGTAATCCCTGGGGTATATCTGCAATCTCCCATCCATTGGTCAAGATTCCTCTTGAACAAGGCCAGAGAGGTGCTCTGCCTCACATGTACCGGGATTTTGTTCCACAGCATAGGGAGTCTCTGGGTGATGAATCTGTCCCTCCAGCACGTTCTATTTATAACAGTGTCAAGGTTTAAGTCTCCGCCCTTGTGGTTCTGAGGGATCTAGATTTTTTGAGGTGAAGCATATTCATCAAATCTGAGTTTGACATGGCCTTATATGTCAGGCACAGGTCACCTCTGAGCAAGCGGTATGAGACTGAATAGAGCTGGAGTTCTTTCAGTCGGGCAGCATAAGACATATTTTTGAGACCCTTTATCCTTTTGGTGAGGAACTTTTGGGGCCTTTCAAGCTGCAGCAGGTGTCTGGTCAGATACATTCCGAACGGGGCATTGTACTCAATCATAGGTCTAATGAGTGATGAGTACAGGGGGACGATGACCTCCCTTGATCTAGATGTGAATCCCTTCATGATCACAATGCCTTCATTCTTGTCATCTTTAGCTAGTCATTAGAATGCTTCACAAAATTCTCCAGCTGGGTGACCTATATTGTGCAATACACTCTCACGAATCACCAGGTCCCTACTCACTCTTCACCATTGCAAGTCTCTTCTTAACAGCTGTAGCCTTCAAATATTTAAATGCAGCTGTCTGGAGAAATAAATATTTTCTACAAACCAGATCATGTGTGACCTTCGGATCGCTAACTATATGAGGAATTGGTATTTTTGAATTACAAACAATTGCACCTTTTTGTTTTGAGGTGTTATTGTATATTGACCAGACTGTGACTTTGTATTGCTGTTGCTGCATAACCTGTATGTAAATTATTACTTCTATAACAAACATGCAATGAAAAACAGATCCCTGTGTTCTTTCTACCTACATAAATGAATAAACAAACCAATAAATACATAGATTAATAAATAATACATAAATGGTGAATCCAAGTATGCTATTATGTATTTATTTCAGTTTCATAACTAGGCTGTTTTAGCAGTAACATACCTTCTTAGACACACTTGGAACAAAAAAGATCCACACAGCAATATAAACCAGCACCACAGTAAACACCATACACTGTACAAAGCCTTTACAGTTAAACTATTTTACTTGTAGTTTCTTTATTTGTACGGTGCATACTATTATCAGCTGCAAACTGTTCATAGGCTTTCACTAATTAATACTTCTAAAAATATGGATAATTTATTAACTGGAAAAGGCTCAGAGGCAAACAAACATTATTGTCTCTGGTCCTTCTATGATGTCAACGAAAAAAATGTACAACGAACTCGGTCCCAAAAAGCCAAAAAAAAAGAAAAGCAAAGGCACCAATACAATCCAATAAACTCTTCACAGTGGAAATCCAAAGAGAATCTTCAGAATTAGAGAACTTCTTTATTGTATAAAACAAAACAAAACCAACGGACTGCACGAACAGAAACAAATGTAGATCGTAGATCCAGGAGTCAGAATTAATAGAGTCATTAAGCGTATTAAGTTCTTGTAAAAGGCTGTCAGCTTTCTTTTCATAGTCTTTCACCATCAAGTGTAACATATCAAGTCCAGTTTTATCAAACAGTTCTGAAATGTCATTAAAAAGTTCTGAACCAGTAACTGCATTATTAGGAAATTTGTTGATACGGAGACCTTTCGGTACTCTTTTAACTCTGATACATTCTTGCAAATAGTCAATTTCCATTTTTGTAGCCTTAAAAGTATATAATTTATCACTAAACGTTGAAAAATCAGAGTCTATCTTGTTCACAACTGTAAAATTACTATTAACAGTACCTGGTGAAAAAGTAAATGGTTTGTTAGACCAAACGCCAAAATTGAACGGTCTTTGGACATTTTCCATTCGATTTATGCCTGGCTGTTGTTGAGAGTGTAAACCTTTTCTTGGGGCATGACAAGACTGCTGCCCCAAGACATTAAAAGCTTGTGGTTCTTCAGTATTATTCCTTTCCAAACTGTTCGCGCCAAATTCCTGTGCTTGGTTAGCGGCAATACTGCTGCCGGAATGTGCATTGCTTTCTTTAATAGAATTAGAAAGCTGTGTAAGCAGGGAAATAACCTGCCGAAATTCGGATCTGGTTACCGGTGAATCATCTGATACATCACGTAGGATAAGTGGTGTCCCTGGAAAGCCGGATACATCACTGCCTTCTGCCATATGAGCCCAACGAAAAAAATGTACAACGAACTCGGTCCCAAAAAGCCAAAAAAAAAGAAAAGCAAAGGCACCAATACAATCCAATAAACTCTTCACAGTGGAAATCCAAAGAGAATCTTCAGAATTAGAGAACTTCTTTATTGTATAAAACAAAACAAAACCAACGGACTTCACGAACAGAAACAAATGTAGATCGTAGATCCAGGAGTCAGAATTAATAGAGTCATTAAGCGTATTAAGTTCTTGTAAAAGGCTGTCAGCTTTCTTTTCATAGTCTTTCACCATCAAGTGTAACATATCAAGTCCAGTTTTATCAAACAGTTCTGAAATGTCATTAAAAAGTTCTGAACCAGTAACTGCATTATTAGGAAATTTGTTGATCTGAGGAGACCTTTCGGTACTCTTTTAACTCTGATATATTCTTGCAAATAGTCAATTTCCATTTTTGTAGCCTTAAAAGTATATAATTTATCACTAAACATTGAAAAATCAGAGTCTATCTTGTTCACAACTGTAAAATTACTATTAACAGTACCTGGTGAAAAAGTAAATGGTTTGTTAGACCAAACGCCAAAATTGAACGGTCTTTGGACATTTTCCATTCGATTTATGCCTGGCTGTTGTTGAGAGTGTAAACCTTTTCTTGGGGCATGACAAGACTGCTGCCCCAAGACATTAAAAGCTTGTGGTTCTTCAGTATTATTCCTTTCCAAACTGTTAAGCAAATTCCTGTGCTTGGTTGGCGGCAATACTGCTGCGGAATGTGCATTGCTTTCTTTAATAGAATTAAGCTGTGTAAGCAGGGAAATAACCTGCGAATTTCGGATCTGGTTACCGGTGAATCATCTGATACATCACGTAGGATAAGTGGTGTCCCTGGAAAGTCGGATACATCAGTGCCTTCTGCCATATGAGCCCAACGAAAAAAATGTACAACGAACTCGGTCCCAAAAAGCCAAAAAAAAGAAAAGCAAAGGCACCAATACAATCCAATAAACTCTTCACAGTGGAAATCTAAAGAGAATCTTCAGAATTAGAGAACTTCTTTATTGTATAAAACAAAACAAAACCAACGGACTGCACAAACAGAAACAAATGTAGATCTTAGATCCAGGAGTCAGAATTAATAGAGTCATTAAGCGTATTAAGTTCTTGTAAAAGGCTGTCAGCTTTCTTTTCATAGTCTTTCACCATCAAGTGTAACATATCAAGTCCAGTTTTATCAAACAGTTCTGAAATGTCATTAAAAAGTTCTGAACCAGTAACTGCATTATTAGGAAATTTGTTGATACGGAGACCTTTCGGTACTCTTTTAACTCTGATACATTCTTGGAAATAGTCAATTTCCATTTTTGTAGCCTTAAAAGTATATAATTTATCACTAAACGTTGAAAATCAGAGTCTATCTTGTTCACAACTGTAAAATTACTATTAACAGTACCTGGTGAAAAGTAAATGGTTTGTTAGAAAGCCAAAATTGAACGGTCTTTGGACATTTTCCATTCGATTTATGCCTGGCTGTTGTTGAGAGTGTAAACCTTTTCTTGGGGCATGACAAGACTGCTGCCCCAAGACATTAAAAGCTTGTGGTTCTTCTTGGGGCAGCAGTCTTGTCATGCCCCAAGAAAAGGTTTACACTCTCAACAACAGCCAGGCATAAATCGAATGGAAAATGTCCAAAGACCGCTCAATGGCGTTGGTCTAACAAACCATTTACTTTTTCACCAGGTACTGTTAATAAATTTACAGTTGTGAACAAGATAGACTCTGATTTTTCAACGTTTAGTGATAAATTATATACTTTACAAAATGGAAATTGACTATTTGCAAGAATGTATCAGAGCAGAAAGAGTACCAAAGGTCTCCTCGTATCAACAAATTTCCTAATAATGCAGTTTGGTTCAGAACTTTTTAATGACATTTCAGAACTGTTTGATAAAACTGGACTTGATATGTTACACTTGATGGTGAAAGACTATGAAAAGAAAGCTGACAGCCTTTACAACTTAATACGCTTAATGACTCTATTAATTCTGACTCCTGGATCTACGATCTACATTTGTTTCTGTTCATGCAGTCCATTGGTTTTGTTTTGTTTTATACAATAAAGAAGTTCTCTAATTCTGAAGATTCTCTTTGGATTTCCACTGTGAAGAGTTTATTGATTGTATTGGTGCCTTTGCTTTTCTTTGGCTTTTGGGACATTGTACATTTTTTTCGTTGGGCTCATATGGCAGAAGGCACTGATGTATCTGACTTTCCAGGGTCACCACTTATCCTACGTGATGTATCAGATGATTCACCGGTAACCAGATCCGAATTTCGGCAGGTTATTTCTGCTTACACAGCTTAATTCTATTAAAGAAAGCAATGCATTCCGCAGCAGTATTGCCGCAACCAAGCACAGGAATTGGCTAACAGTTTGGAAAGGAATAATACTGAAGAACCACAAGCTTTTAATGTCTTGGGGCAGCAGTCTTTTCATGCCCCAAGAAAAGGTTTACACTCTCAACAACAGCCAGGCATAAATCGAATGGAAAATGTCCAAAGACCGTTCAATTTGGTTTGGTCTAACAAACCATTTACTTTTCACCAGGTACTGTTAATAGTAATTTTACAGTTGTGAACAAGATAGACTCTGATTTTTCAACGTTTAGTGATAAATTATATACTTTTAAGGCTACAAAAATGGAAATTGACTATTTGCAAGAATGTATCAGAGTTAAAAGAGTACCGAAAGGTCTCCGTATCAACAAATTTCCTAATAATGCAGTTACTGGTTCAGAACATTTTAATGACATTTCAGAACTGTTTGATAAAACTGGACTTGATATGTTACACTTGATGGTGAAAGACTATGAAAAGAAAGCTGACAGCCTTTTACAATAACTTAATACGCTTAATGACTCTATTAATTCTGACTCCTGGATCTACGATCTACATTTGTTTCTGTTCGTGCAGTCCGTTGGTTTTGTTTTATACAATAAAGAAGTTCTCTAATTCTGAAGATTCTCCTTCTATGATGTAATAATTAGGGTGTTACTTACTTCTTCTTCTTCTTTTGGCTTTTCCCAGTTAGGGGTCGCCACAGCGGATCACCTGTCTCCTCATGATTGGCAGTGGAGTTTTATGGTGTCGAGTTTCCAGTCCGGTTCCCAACCTTCCACAAAAGGCACACATATGCATGCACACACACCTAGCTCCAATTTAGAGCATCCAATCCACGTACAGCATGTCTTTGGGATGTGGGAGGAAACCAGAGTACCTGGAGGAAACCCACGTGACCACAGGGAGGACATGCAGACTCCGCACTGTTTGAAGAAAATGCTGTATTGTGGAACATAGGGCAAAGAAATTTCCTCTTTCATTTCTTTTTCTGGCTGTCTAACCATGTAGTTTAGGTTTACAGGTTTAATTGTCAAGTTTACAACTTATGACTTTCAAGAAGCTTGACTGCATATTTTTTTACTTAGCATATATATGTATCAAACCGGTATGAAGGCAGTAAATAACTGCATTGTTCTGACTATAAGAGTGAACGTCTTTTCATAATCCCATTTCTAGTGTTGATATGTACTTTTATGATCAGGCTCCCAATCTGGTATAAGGTCATAAACAGTGCATTCCAGGCATTAGGTTTCAAGTAGAGCAAGATTAAACATTATTTATAGACCAGGTAGATATCATATCTATCAGTTGATAAGAAAATAATATAAACATAAGTCCTGAAGCCTTTCCAGATAGTTCATCCCTACGATTTTCCTAGTGAGAAATCATCTTTTCCAATTATTTCAGATGGTTTAGTTAATTTTTACAAAGCACACATTATGCATAATAGTTGGTAAGATTAGTAAAGTGCAATGTGGTATAGTGATTTTCCTGGAGTGTTTAGATGTGCTCATTTGAATTACTTGGTTAAAAAACAAACATTTCTTACTCTGGTAGCTACATTAACCAAAGATTATGCAGTTCTAATACACAACCATTACTGGTTCCCTAAAAATATGCTTCTTAAGCAACAAAAAGCTGAAGAAAATTAATATATTTACATAAAGATTCTAATAATACTTCATTAAAATGAAACTGCATCTCAGCAAGAAATGCTTTCATGTAAAACTGTATGTAAAATTACAATATATAGCATTGCAAGATACCAATTAGTGAAGAAAATGCTTAAATAATGAGTCATTTAGTTAGTTAAGGTGATAAACTACTGATGTGGACCTAGGCTAAACTGCCTCTAATAATGTGACTTCAAAGTTGAGAAGTGCTGAAAGATAAAGTATAGCACTATAGAAGAACAGGAACTACATTATCAATTTACAGTACCAGATCCTGAAATGTCACAGGTTCATAGATTCATAGGTAGGTACTAGGCTATCTGCCGGAAGGCATTTATTAGCCTAGCTGGAATGTGTTGGCTTTCGTGCCCCCCCTTAGATTAGTTCCCTGTGCCTCTGTCCAGCAGAGTCATTGAAGTGATCCCTGGGGTAAACTTTCTGTTTCCCATCCACTCGTCAAGGTTAATTGAAGTGGGTTAGCGAGGAGCTCTACCTAATGTAGATTGGAATCTTGTTCCAGAGCATGGGAAGTCTCTGGGACAGGAATCTATCCCTCCAGCATGTCATTTATTGTTGTGGTGAGGTTTAGAATGCTGGAGCATGTGGCTCGAGGGGATATGGTTTTCTTTAGGTGGAGCATGTCCATCAATTCTGGGTTGGACATGGACTTGCATGTCAGGCATAGATCACCTCTGAGTAGGTGGTATGCAACCGAGTACAGCTGGAGTTTCCTCAGTAGAGCTGCAGAGGGCATCTGCTTGAGGTCAGTGATCCTCTTGGTGAGGTACTTCTGTGGTCTTTCCAGTTGTTGCAGGTGTCTTGTAAGGTACATCCCAAATTGGGCATTGTACTCTATGATGGGTCTGATGAGTGATGCATAGAGGGGCCCAATGATCTCTTTCAATCTGGATGCAAACCCTTTTGTGATTAGGTGGGCCACATAGAAGGATTTTCTAACCACTTTGGCAATGTGATTATCAAAGGAGAGGTTACTATCTACTTGGGTCCCCAGATCCCTTATTAAGTCTTCCATATTTAGGGGGCTACCATCTATGTGGTAGTTTGTGGGCACTTTGTTTTTTCCAAAGGGGATGACTATGCACTTTTTGGCTTTTAGCTTGAGGCCATGGTTTTGACACCAGGTATCTGTTTCAGTGAGACCCTTTTGGAGGATGTCTGTGTCAGCCAGAGAGTCAATTATAGCCCCTAGTTTCCAGTCATCTGTGAACTTGGTCACCCATAGTCCTCCTGTGCTTGCCTGTACCTCTGAGAAGTATATGCCAAACAGGAGGGGTCCTAGGACTGAACCCTGGGGAATGCCACTTGTAACCAGTTTAGAGTCAGACCTAGCTCCCGCAACTCTTACCATGTGGGTTCTGTCTGTGAGCCAGTTAGCAACCCATCTCATGACGGAGGGGTTTATATTCAGGCTGGTGAGCTTGTCTATAATACCTGAGTGGGGAATGGTGTCAAAGGCCTTTGCAAGGTCTAGGTAGGCTGTGTGGACCACCTTTCCCTCATCTATAGCCTTGGTAACTGTCTCAAAGAAGTCCACCAGGTTTAGGAGGCATGATCTGCCCTTAAAAAAGCCAAACTGGGTAGGGTCCAGTGTTTGGAGATTTCCAATGTCTCTGTTAATGAGATCCATGATGATGCAATCCATAGCTTTGCAGACCAAGCTAGTCAGGCTTATAGGGCAATAGTTCCCGGGGTCTGCTGTGGCTCCACCTTTGTGGAGTGGAATAACCATTGCTGTGCACCACTCTGTGGGCACATAGCCTGTGGAGAGGCTGAGTTTAAACAGTGTGTTTTGGTGAGGGGTTAGTTCTTCTTTGAGCTTGTGTAGGACGCATCCCAGGACACCGTCCAGTCCCATTGATGCTGTGTTTTTGGCTTTGGAGAGGGCTGTTTAAACCTGAGTGTCTGTGATTTCAGGGGTACTACATTCTTTTGGTATAGTTATGGGCCCTTTAGGGGGTGAGAGGGGGTGAAGTTTGCACTGAACCTGTCTGTCAGAATGTTGGCTATATCGGTTGGTTCAGTGTATTTGGTGCCATTCTGCACTAACTCCGAGCAGATCTGAGAATTGCCACTTAGATTATTGACATAGCTAAAAAATGCCTTGTGGTTATCTTTGGAGTCCATGGCAGTTTTTCTTTCGAAGTTAGCCTTGGATGATTTTATGAGGGAATGTAGTTTCTTGCTGATACTGACCAGGGATGTCTTCCCTTCTTGGGATTTAGTTTCCTCCTTCTATTGTATAGTTTGTTTATGGCAGGGGTCCACCAGACTGGTTTCCTTTTCTTGGAGGAGTGAGTCTTGGTTTTGTTTGGAATAGCATGATCCATGCATTCTTGTAGGTGCCCGTAAAGGGCATTAGTAAAAGATTTTGAAGCTTGGACAGCATTATCCTTTAGCATGGGGGCTTTGAAACTTCCCACCTCGGTCTTAAGTAATGTGACGTTTGCTTTTGAAAAGTTTTTCACAGTGATTTCTTTGAATGGGGGTGGTGGCGGAATGTGGATATCCAGAGTGATTAGTCTATGGTCAGATCTAACCAGCGAGGGGTTAACCTCCGGTGTGGAACACCAGTCGCCCATGTTGGTGATGCACAGGTCCAGTATGTTGTCACCTCTGGTAGGAGTGTTGACCAGTTGATCCAGGGCATTTGAGTTTATAAATTCTAGGAAATGTTGGGCAAGGGAGTTTGTACTTGAGTAGTTCTCCTAGTTAATATTTGGGTAATTGAAATCACCCAATATCAGGGTGTTTGGTAGGACCTTTATGTTTCCCAGTGTTTCCAGGAATGCGGAGTGGGTGTCCTAAGACATGGCGGGTGATCTGTAGCAAGCTATAAATTGAATAGCAGTTTTGCCCATTGTTAGTTGTATGTGGATGATCTCTGAAGCATCATGCTGTGCCACTAACCTGGAGGTGTGGGTATCCTTGATGAATATGGATACTCCCACTCCTTTTGTATTTTGGTCTGGGTTTTGTGGCCGAAATGTATGGTATGAGTTGTAGTCTGGTAGTGCTTGGGTGCTCTCTGGAGCCTTAAGCCAGGTTTCTGTTACTGCACATATATCAATTTTCTCCATACTGAGGAGTGCCTTGAGTGCATACATTTTGAGGTTTAGACTTCTGCCATTGAGTAGTATTACCCTCAGTTTTTTGTCACTTGTGCTATTTATGGCAGAGGGTTTGTCTTTTGAGCCTTGCCTACAAAAGGCACTATAGGGGTGGCAAGAGCCTTGACCAGTATTCAAAAGCCTAAGGGTGACAGGTGCAAGCCATCTCTAGAGAAGCATTGTGGCTTGTCGAGCATGTCATCCCAGGCTGACAGACACTGGATCCCCTTTGAATGATACCAGAAGCTTAGCCAATTGTTGAAATTGATAATTTTTTTCTCTATACTGTGGTATCATTCTTGGTGAGGGCAGGATGCTACTCAACGTCAGGGTCATACCAGCCTGGACTACGTGATCAGAGAGCTCCTCCATGTCTCTTTTCATGTAGTCCAGGGAGGTACGGCTCAGGTCATTCACACCAACATGGACAATGACAGAGTCTTATTTGGACTTGTTCTGGAGTGACCTGAGTGCTTGTGTTATGTGGTGGATCCTGGCACCCAACAGGCAGCTAACAGTAATTTTCTCCGTGTTCAGCCTAGTCAGTGGGACATCAGTGTGCCTGAATATAGAGTCACCTATTACTAGTGTGTTGGGTATGTTGTTTTGCCTTAAAGGCTGTGATTGTGTGGCACACTGGTTTTGTGAAGTATGTGTTTCATGGTTTGTGTTGGGGGGTGGAGGTTGCTTGGATGTCTGCTTTGGAGGTCTCTGTTGCTTCTACAGATTTTTATTTAGAGCCTACGAGTATGTTTTCATGTAATTATGTGTGTTTTTTTGCAGGTGATGGTTTCATATGTCTATGTGAGACTGGTGGTGTGATGCAAGTAATTCCCTTCTCCTCTTGACTGCCTGTTCCAGTCTTGGGTTGAGAGAGCTTAGCCTCCATTTTGGCTGTATAATTGCATCTCACGCATGTATTAGTGTTTGGTGGAAGGAGGAGAGGGTTGTCTGTGTACATGAGGCAATTGTAAAATTGCCTCAAAATGCCCAGATTCACCAGCTGGACCAGAGAGTACACCTGAAACTGCCCTTTGGATATGCCTGGATAGGTACAGTGAACTGTTTTACTGATTGGCTGGTAAGGTCGACTAGAGAGCCTAGTCCTTCTCTACAGTATGGGGGGTGTAGTGCTAAGGTTTATTAGTGCTTGCTATGAGTTTTGAGCAAGTGCCAGTATGAGAAGTGAATGGTTTGAGTGCTTAAGTTGAAAGTTTGTCTAGTTCCAAGGGAAAAATTGAAGAGTATACTTTGTGGAGCCGGGAATAGTTATACCCTAGCTGGTGCTGCCCGACAAGCAAAACCATGCAAATGTGGGTTTTATAGCAAAGAAATGAAAGAGATAGAAATTAGCCCAAAATGGCCAATAAACTACTAATTTCTGGGCTGAAACCACTCCTCCAAAGACAGATAGGCTGCTCAAAGCTCCCTCTATCACAGTGAACAGAGAAACTTCCTTCTATCCAAGTAAGGTATGGGCAAACACAGAAACTTGTAACACAGCCCTAAATTCAGCACTAACCGGAAAACTGGACTATACTAGCTTAGAAAGGTGGAAAAACAAGTATATTTTTTGGGGTTTTTTTTCGTTTTTTTCAGAAAAAGCAGATACAATCAAAAACACACTTTAAATGCACAGAAATGGCTATCACACCTGAGTGTGTAGCCTACAACAGTTAAACAGGTAATTTAAACACAAAAACAACTTTGTTAAAGTGAAGGCAGTAAAATAAGTACAATATGTAGCGGAAACAAGCTTTTTAAATCACACAAACTCTAGAAAATTGGCGTTTTAGGCAGAATTAGCTAAAGGCAACAAGAAAATGCAGAAAAAATATACTTAATCACTCCAAACTCTCTCTTTTGTCTCTCTGCTGCTGTAGAACTCTGCAGGGCACCAGGCAGGAGCTTGTTGAGCTGTATACTAGCACAATATCCTTGCAAATGCAGGTTTTATAGCAGGAAAATGAAACAGATAGAAATTGGCCCAAAATGGCCAATAAACTACTAATTTCTGGGCTGAAACCACTCCTCCAGGGACAGATAGGCTGCTCAAAGCTCCCTCTCTCACAGTGAACAGAGAAACTTCCTTCTATCCAAGTAAGGTATGGGCAAAAAAAGGTACAATCCAGATAGCTAGTCCCAGATGATTGTTTATACCGCAAATCCACGAATCAACACTGATAAATCACACTGCAAACCAAAGAACATTGGAAATTTATCAATGATTTATCAGTGTTGGTTTGTGGATTTGCGGAATAAACAATCATCTGGGACTGGCTATCTGGCTTGTACCTTTTTTTGGTTTATCAGAGCAGTTTCGGGTACTTGTGACCAATTTGCTTGTTTTAAGGTATGGGCAAACACAGAAACTTGTAACACAGCCCTGAATTCAGCACTAACCTGAAAACTGGACTATACTAGCTTAGAAAGGTGGGAAAACAAATATATATATATATATATATATATATATATATATATATATATATATTTTTTTTTTCAGAAAATAAATCAGATACAATCAAAAAACACTTTAAATGCACAGTAATGGCTATCACACTTGAGTGTGTAGCCTACAACAGTTAAACAGGTAATTTAAACACATAAATGACTTTGTTAAAGTGCAGGCAGTAAAATAAGTACAATATGTATCTGAAACAAGCTTTTTAAATCACAGAAACTCTAGAAAATCAGTGTTTTAGGTGGAATTAGCTAAAGGCAGCAAGAAAATGCATAAAAATTATACTTAATCACTCCACAGTCTCTCTTTTGTCTCTCTGCTGCTGTAGAACTCTGAGGGCACCAGGAAGGAGCTTGCTGAGCTGTATACCATACTCCACAATGGCACTAAACTCAGGATTTCAAGTTTACAATGGCAGAATTAAATCCATCAAGACAGCAACATACTGAAGAAGGAGCCTGCAGCTGTACTTCTCCTTCAGGAGTGAGCTGAAGGCATATGAATTATGGGTACTATGTCTTTGTAGAGGTATAGCTGCATTATACATATATAGATGTATACATTGATACATTATAAACAGACTTACTAAAATTGCATCTCCTCCCCAAGGACAGAAAAAAGAGATGCTGTCTTCTTCTTCTTTCGGCTGCTCCCATTAGGGGTCACCACAGCAGATCAACTGTTTCCATTTCTTCCTGTCCTCAGCATCTTGCTGTGTCACACCAACCACCAGCATGTCCTCTCTCACCACATCCATAAAGCTTATCTTAGGCCTTCCTCTTTTCCTGTTACCTGGCAGCTTCATCCTTAGCATCTTTTTCTTAATATAGTCTGCATCCCTCCTCAGCACATGTCCAAACCAACGTAATCTTGCCTCTCTGGCTTTGTCTCCAAACCTTCCAACCTGGGCTGACCCTCTAATATATTTATTGCTAATCCTGTCCATCCTTGTCACACCCAGTGCAAATCTTAAGATCTTCAACTCTGCCACGTCAAGCTCTGACTCCTGCCTTTTTTTCAATGCCACTGTCTCCAACCCATATAACATAGCTGGTCTCACTACCCTCTTGTAGACCTTCCCTTTCACTCTTACTGGTACTTGTCTGTCACAAATCACTCCTGACACTCTTGTCCACCGACGCCATCCTGCCTGTGCTCTCTTCTTTATCTCTCTTCCACACTCACCGTTACTCTGAACTGTTGATCCCAAGCATTTAAACTCATCCACCTTCACCACCTCTACTCCCTGCATCCTCATCATTCCTCTATCCTCCCTCTCATTCGCACACATATATTCTGTCTTAGTCCTGTTGACCTTCATTCCTCTTCTTTCTAGAGCATATCTCCACCTCTCCAGGGTCTCCTCCACCTGTTCCTTACTCTCACTACAGATCACAATGTCATCTCTAAACATCATAGTCCACGGGGACTCCTGCCTGATCTCGTCTGTCAACCTGTCCATCATCATTGCAAATAAGAAAGGGCTCAGAGCTGATCCTTGATGTAATCCCACCTCCACCTTAAATGCATCTGTCACTCCCACCACAGACCTCACCACTGTCACACTACCCTTGTACATATTCTGTACCACTCTTACATACTTCTGTGACACTCCTGACTTCCTCAAACAATACCACAACTCCTCTCTTGGCACCCTGCCATATGCTTTCTCTAAGTCCACAAAGACAAAATGCAGCTCCTTCTGACCTTTACTGTACTTCTCCATCAACACTCTCAGAGCAAATATCACATCTGTAGTGCTCTTTATTGGCATGAAATCATACTGCTGATCACTAATCATCACCTCCCTTCTTAACCTAGCTTCCACTAGGATCAATTTAATCCCTCTGTAGATACTACAGCTCTGCACATCACCCTTATTCTTAAAAATCGGTACCAAAACACTTTTTCTCCATTCCTCAGGCATCCTCTCACTTTCCAAGATTTCATTAAACAATCGAGTTAAAAACTCCACTGCCATTTCACCAAAACATCTCCATGCTTCCACAGGTATGTCATCTGGACCATCAGCCTTTCCATTCTTCATCCTCATGCTGTCTAAATGACTTATATTCTAATTTTATGATGTCTAATCATACCAATCAACTATCCAGATTTTCACAGAATATCCATATTTTTGCTCTTATTTTGGTCTGTTCCCCATAAAATTTATGATTTCTGCCAAATTGTTGAGGATTGAAGTCACTAAATAATGTTAAATAATGACAGACATTTGAGTTTTTGACTTCACATACTTCAGAAAATATATAATAATGCAAAATATGTAATTCTAGCAACTTTCCATCTTTATAGGAAGAATATTTGAAATCTGTCCCTAATTTTGGACATTTGTCCCCCCATTATTGCTTGCTTTGCCAATCATTTTTTTTTTCTGTGTGAACTTTATACTTGTTGTTTTGTCCTTACAAGAATAAAATATGGACCGGCTATTATTAATATAATTTCTGTTACAAATATAAAAAGCATCCACATTGCAGAAAACAAATATTAAGGCTCATTAAGCTTTGTGAATCAAATGAACATCGATGTGAAACTCTTTAAAAAAACAAATAGTTACAAGTCTCAGCTAGGTAAACCTTTTAACTAAATTCTCTGATTTTTAAACTCATGCACAGGTCATACTTCCCTGATCTACAAAGCAAACTTCACTTCAAACAACCTGTTCTTTCCTAATGTCTGACTTAGCAATATAACCTGTCCATACATTCTTTTCTGTTTTCACTACTGATTATCAACATGGAATTCTGTTCAGTTCTGGAAGTTATAAACTTTAATGGTGTCGAAAAGAAAGAAACACTTTTCAAAGAAAAGTAATGCAAATGTTATAAAATACATGTTAATACCTTGAAATTCTGTGCACTGACATTATTCTTAAATGTCTTCCTTGAGCGTGTTCTTCTACTGATTTCTATGTCGTACACAGTCTATGGCATCTGTAAATACTGCATATAACATCAGCTGCTTGTGTATATCTTACAACGCTACAACTTACTGCTGAAATCTACCCCTATTCACTAATCATTCCATGGTCATATCATAACCCTGCTTTGAAACTTTACCAATTTTGTATAATATTTATACAGACTGTAACACTCTTTGATCTTTTGTATAGATTTTACTTACTGCTGTTTAAATATATCTGACTTTGTTTCATTACTAAGTTAAATCCTGTCTTTGTAAGTTTGGTTAGCCTGCTCAATTCTTAATCAGTGATGGTATTGTGTCATAAAATGCCTTAAAGGTTGTAATCATTTTTCTACTCTGTGGCTTTAGTGTTTGCCCAGTTGTATTCACTGTTTTTAATTTGTGAATGTTTTGCTATTTTGTATTGTGGTCAGGAAAAGGATCAACTCACTTACCTTGTTAACAAAGAAACAAACATATAACATTTTAAATGTAATACACAAACCTTAGAAAAGATCTTAAAATGATGCACATTTCCCTAGTTCAATTAAAATGGAACTTCCTTGTGGTAATAATATAATTTTCATTGATATTAAGGTATCAAGGATAAGTCATTTACCTGCCCATGATCTTCGTTTCTCTCTCTAAGTCACTTAGGCAGATACATCTTAGGGCCAAGGGGCTACAGGTGGTCACTCACCCTGGAACATAACCTGTACAAATAAGAATGGTAGTCACAGAATTACAACTTCCCAAGTCTTCTCTAGTGTTGCTAGCTGAAGCACTATGTATAGCATTTGACAGAATTGCATTAGGTTTAAAGGCAGTCTGGGTATCCTCATGACACCTCTTAAGTTTGAAACTTCCACATTTATCTCAGATTGTTGGCTGTGATAGTGCATTTCACAGAATCAGTATTTTCCATTTAGCTAAGAACTTCATCCACTGGGCATGGATACTGATAAGTAACTTTCTGGCTGAGATTCTGCAGGAATGGCCTGGATAAATCTCAGGAATGGCCTGGGTATATCTCAGGAATGGCCTGAATATATGTCAGGAATGGCCTGGATAAATCTCAGGAATGGCCTGGGTATATCTCAGGAATGGCCTGGATATATCTCAGGAATGGCCTGGATATATCTCAGGAATGGCCTGGATATATGTCAGGAATGGCCTGGATATATCTCAGGAATGGCCTGGATATATCTCCACTTATGTGCCTCAGTGACACCATCATTTATTTGTATCATGTAGGATCATTGCTCATCCACCTTTTCAGTGTGACACCAGTTGTTGCCCACTTTTCTTTCTGAGTCTAGATTTAAGTATACTAGTTATCCTGATTGAAGGACAGTTAGAGTTTAGATGGAGTATCACCTGTCCACATCACATTCTGTATCAGGTTGTGTCTACTCAGGTACTGGGTTGTTTGACAGCATTTTCTTTTAAAATATGTGGATCAGTAGAACAGGTGTTCTCTAGTCAGTCTAGAGATGGAATCTCTCGTCTCCAGTAAATACCTAGAGATCTTCTTACATATCCATACACTTGCAAGGCATACCTTTTCTACTTGTGAATTTGTTTCAGCTGCATCAGTCAAGAACATTCTGGAGCAACAAGCAGTAGGCTGTAGAACCTGAACATCTATCTGGAGTAAAGCAACACCTAGACAATAAGCAGTAACATCAGTACTCACAACTGTTGGTTTGGTGATGGCTTAGTAAGCAAACAGTGTTGCAGATGTTATCATTTGATTAACTTTGTTGAAGGATTGGACTTGAGCATTCTTGACATAATCAAGATACATCTTTCTTTAGTAGATATAGCACTGTAGAGAGATCTTGCGCAAATTTGTTCAATAAATTTGTCATGCTTAGAGTCTGGCATGACTTAGATAAACAGTATGGACCTTTTACCTCAGCTATGGCTTTGGCCTAGCATGAATTTAGTCTGATTCCACTGTCATTTATTCGGTGGCTGAATTACTAAATTTCAGGTTTAAAAAAGTTACATCTGTTTGCATTTAACTTGAAATCTGAGTTTTGAGATGGAACACTGCCTTCAGTCTACTGTCATGTGTGTGTTTGTGGAGGAACAAACACTAGAACATCATCAATAACAACAGCTTCATTTCCATTCAACAGTGCTCATTTCATAGGTTCATAGGATTATACTAGGCTAATGATCACCATGGTCTTTATAAGCCTAGCCATGCAACCCAACCGAGTTTTGTCCTGGAGCAACTTGGATACCTACATGGTGGGATAGCTAAGGGTTATGTGTGTGTGTGTGGGGGTATGTTATTTGTGCATTCATGTACTTGCTGTCAACCTCTGTCTATCAGAGACATGGGAACCAGACCTGGGGTGAATTTGTGATTTCCTATCCAATGATCAAGGTTTTGCTTTAATAGGGTCAGGCATGAACTCTGCTTCATGTGGATACTTCAATAGTGTAAGGATACTTTGAGACACATATTGGTCTCTCCACCGTGTTCTATTTATGTTGTAGGCAAAGTGCAGGTCCTTGGTTCTAGTGTTTCTGGTGCTGTTTGTTTTAAGGATGTGCAAGAGATCTGTCTGAGATGCATCTGAGGATTCCGAAAAATCAAGAAGCAAGCACAAATAATTCCACCAGAGAAAGTCATCTTAAATTCACTACAAATTCACAATGCACTGCAGAAATGCAGAAATATCCTTTTATTCACATGTATAGGATTTCGTCCCGTACCCAAAAAACAAATGAACCAATGAAATTGCCTCCATTATACACACCTTTTTCTAATAGCCAATAAAAGCCTTCACATGACAAAATATTCAAGCCATACACATCCATCCTTTGTCCATTCGCCACTAGATACTACTGGCCAATAGACATCTTAGTATCAAAAAATTGACCAATCATTTTTCTTTCTTAAAACATATTGTTCATCATTTTAAAACATAAAAAATGTGATACCTTTAATTACAAAAACATTCAGTTCCAAAACTTTTAATACATTTCAAATACAAAATAAAATATAAAATATCATATCATATCAAAAAACAGTTCCGCTGTATTTAACCAACCAATAAAGTATTTTTTATGTGTTATTCATATTGCTTACATGGTCACAAATTATTCTGACCAATAGAATCTTAATAAAATGGCTTTTATCCAATCATATTACTCTTCGGAACAAAGCTATAAACATGAATATTAGATTTAAACTTAAACTGTTCAATATTGCCGAAGGTCAAACAGACTTATTAAATAACAGTCAGCTAATGAAAAGACCACTTCGGCTCGAACCACAAATGGCAACATAAAATTCATTTCTGTACACAATTTACTAAGAATCTGGCAATTGCTAAAAGTTTGATTATCCCATTGGATAAACTTCAACCAATGAGAAAGCCTGTCCAACACCAACTGCCAATCATAGCCTAACATTCACAGCCTTACAGTGAATGAGACTGATCAGTGTTACAGAAGATGTTAATAGTCCAACACAAAATATGTTATCCTATAAGTTCTTGCGAAAATGACTTATACCCCATCGCAAGACTCATCGACATAAAACAATAAACGTAAAATATGACATTTAGATAATACTACAATAATGGGAATTTATGAGCAAGTTAGATCACATTCAACCAGTAGACAGGCATATTCAGCCCCTACTTCCAGTCACAACACATTATGCACAATTTACTAAGTTATGGCTGAATGCCATTTGCTGAAAATTTAATACTCTCATTGGTTTGAATTCCACTAATGGAAAGGCTAATTTGCCTAAAAAACACCAATCACAGCATAGAGTTCAAAGTGTTACTGTGAACTTGTCTGACAGGCATTGCCTAAAAATTCCCGTTCTGGTTGGATGGAATTCCCCCAATAAAAATGCATATTAAAGTTAAACCACGAATCCCAACCTGACCTAACCTTCACAACATTATTGTACACAACAACCAAACTCTTCTAAATATTCATGTACGAAAAATAATTACTAAAACCCATTTAAACATTCATCCAATTATTTAATTATAAAAATATGAAACACTATTGCGAATTCTTCACATAAGCAAAGCAGTGAACAAAACCAGGTATGCATTTGTAATTCATACTTAACCAATAATATATGAAGCAAAACTTAGACACACCAATCCTAATACAGAGGCGTGACACTGGCTGCATAATCACTCCTCCTAAATGACTCAATAGTCATTGGCTGAAAAAGGACCGAATCACAACCACAAATTCATGCTATTAACCAATAATCTACCTATACAAACCTTACGTTAAATACATAATTTAAACATAAATACAACACAAATATTCAAACACTAACAAATATATTCAAACATGAATACTTCCTAACCACAGGTGCATAGACAATTATATTGCACTATTAATTATTATCTGGAAATTGCCTTCAATTTCAACAGGCAAGCAATCAAAGCTGCCGTGTTTAGGCCTGGCCAAAAATGCGCACAGAGGCTCAATTGCCAGAATAGCTCTGCTTTTTCTAACAATAAATGCTTCTGAGGATACCTTATATGCCAGTTATAGACACCTCTCAGTATCTTGAAGGAAATGGAGTACAACGGTAGGCCCTTAAGGTGATCTGTGTAGGATAGGATATTCATACCATGGATTCTCCTGGTGATGAACTTTTGAACATATTCCAGAGTGGTGCTATAACTTCCATGGATCTGAATACCATACCCTTGCTTATTAGTTGGGCAATACAGAATGATTTTCTTTTTATCTTCGTTATGTGTTGGTTTACTGACAGATTACTGAGATACATCTGAGGATACTGTATACGTCAGGCATAGATCACCTGTCAGTATCTTATAGGAGACTGAGTACTTAGATAGGGCCTTTAGGCGACCTGTGTAGGACAGGATATTCATACCCTGGATTCTTCCAGTGAGGAACTTATGAGCACATTCCAACTGTTTCAAGTGCCTGGTTAGGTACATGCCAAAGGAGGCATTATACTCAATGATGGGTCTGATAAGGACTGAGTAGAGTGGTACTATAACTTCCTTCAATCTGGATGCCATACCCTTGCTTATGAGTTGGGTGATATAGAATCACAAGCAGCTTCTGTGGCTCAAAGGACTAAGGCACTTAGCTTGTGTCATGGTGTTTAGGGTTCTAATCCAGAGAATGATTTTCTTTTTATCTTGATTATGTGTTGGTTTACAGACAGATTACTGTCTACATATGCTCACAGATCTGTAACAACTGGGTCAACTCTTAGGGGTGTTTTATTAATGGAGTAATTAGCTTGGGTGGACAACTTTGCAAAGGGCAATATAAAGGTTTTCTTCCTATTGATTTTTAATACAGGGCTTTGTCACCAGTTATTTGTGTGTATTAGACCCTCCTGTAAGATGCCAGTTTCATGGGGTGGGGGTGGGGTGGCATCATTGATAGCTTTCAATTTATCGTCATCTGCAAACTTGTTAAGCCAGAGACCCTTGACATTAACCTTGATTGCTGAGAAGTAGATGCCAAACAGGACTGGGCCCAACACAGAGCCTTGGAGTACTCCACTGGTGACTGTTCTCCTGGTGGAGGTGGTCTCGACCATCCTGACTTATTGGGTCCTGCCTGTGAGCCAGCCAGTAATCCAACAAGTTATGTAGGGATTTATGCCTAATTCTGAGAGTCTGTCAATAACACCTGATGGAGCAATCAACAAGCCGAAGACCAGGAGGAGCTACATGGCAATAACAATGACATTGTGGAAAGATAAAAAAATGTGATTGGCAAATAAAACTGAATACTGGAAAGATACCAGGCATGAACACTACACAATCCATCAACTACATCCTTAGCCTCAGGAAACTTAGTCACCAACTTTTTTTTGAAAGATCTGAACAACCCTAGTGGCTAAATTCTGGAAGCATACTGGTCATGGTATTACTGGAACCTGGATTGAGTCAGCCTCAACCTCCACAACCTCAATACCCCCTGGGAATCCAGAAGATGTGGCCTTCATGCACACTGCCCTTTAAAGCCTCCACATTTTGGGATGGAAAAGACCTAGGCTCAGAACAAGATCCCCAGGGCATGTGACTCAATATGATATAGTTTAGAATTCCTTAATCATTTAGGCCAATTGCTTTGGACCTGGTTTGAAACTTCTCAAGAAAATAAGCAGATCTGATTAAGATAATCAAAAGGTTCACAGATTTCCAAACCCACTGTAAGGATGCCCTCCTCCCCTAATTTCAAAACATCAACATTCCAAGCACATAGGACTGGATGGAGAATGCAGAGAATGAATTTAGAAGCAAAATAATCGTCAATAAGGACAATTGGGTTTCAGACTTCATACCTCTCCACCTCTTACAGTAAGAAATCTCGACAAAGCCATAAATAAAAGTGGGATAAAGGCCCAAAAATAGGGACAATTTTTAAATATTGTTCCCACAAACTTAGAAAGTTGATATAGTAACAGGTTTTGCAATAACATGAATTTTCTGAAGGGTATGACGTCTGAAACACAATTGTTTGACATTATTTTCTAACTTCAGTCTTTAATGATTTGCCACTAATTTGCTAGAAAAATCACAATTTTATAAAAAATGGGCCAAAAATATGAGGCATAAATCTGGACATTCTGCAAAAATCTCTACAGTTGTGAGATGTGCAGCACTTATCTACATTCAACACGACATTACTCAAATTGTTTTTATTTTTTTTACATTGAAATGTAATACTGTCATTTAATATGAACTTTTAAGATCAGGACTGATCCCACTTAAACCATACCCTCATGACCTCAGCAAGGTGGGCCAGACCTGGCATACCTATGGGGAGGGGCAGGTGAGGAGAACTCCCAGATCTAAAATCCTTAAATACAATCTAACAGTTGTTAATTAGTAGGTTTGGAGCAGCGCTCATCTGTTTGAAATAAAGAACACAGAGGACTCCAATCATGACTCTGAGACTTCCTTCTTTAACTGGCTGTATGATGTAATGATTTGACTGAGATTCTCTAACCCAGTTTAAACTCCCAAACAAGTAAAGAAGCTACCATCCATCAGACCATCAGCTCCACTTACCAAGGACACCAAAGGTTAAGGTACACCAAAGAAATAGACCTAAAGGCTGGACACGCTCAGGATAAAAAAAGTGATTGGGATATTGTACTGACTACCTTGGCCAGTTCAAGATTGGCAGTATGCACAGTTTTCCAATCATGTATAACCATGGTGACCCTCAAAAAAAAGTCTAGCAGTTTGAGTAGGCAAGACCTTCCCTTAACTAAGCTAAACTGGGGTAGGTCCAGTCTCTGTAGGTTGCCAGTATCCTTGTTGACTGTTTCCATGCTGTTAGATTATATTTTTAGGCTATTCATATGGCAAGTAGGAATATTATCAGGGCCCACTGTTTTTGGCCTTAGCACATGCCACCAGGACCTGCTTCCTGTTGATATTTGAGGGCATACCTCTCAACCTGGAAACATCAAAAATCTGGACAAAAGCCCGTGAAAAGTAGGTGCAACTGGCCAAAAACAAGATGCTGATAAACATATTTGCATATATTATCATGTAGCCCTGCCTACTCCAATGGAACTGAAGGATACCAACATGAAGAATGAAGTCACTAAATAATAATAAATAATGACAGACATTTAAATTTCAGACTTCATATCCTCAGAAAATACATAATAATGCAAAACCTGTTATTCTAGCAACTATCTGAGTTTACAGGAGCAATATTTAAAATCTGTCTCTATTTTGGGGCCTTTATCCCACCATTATTTTTGGTTTTGTCCATATTTCTTGCTCTGACAGATTGAGAGTTATACACATATGCAAATAACTACAACAGTTACAGCTACTACCCCTGGCTGTGCTCGTCCTTAAAAACAGACCCTAGATTTCACAGGTTCTTGGCTTGGCATGCATTCCCCACCACTATGTAATCTTCACCCCTACCCAGTACACAAACTATCTCACCACACACACCTTGACTGTCCAGCCATATTCTAAGAATGCACAGACACAATGCAATCTATAAATACCACACCTCTTATTTAAACTTAACTTATTATAGTTGTTTACCATGGTGGTAGTGCACTGATCTGTACTGACCAATTTTCAGGCTTAACCTAGCTGAAACAGGAAACATTTGTTAAAAAATAGAAACATAAGCAATAACAGAGTAGTTAAGACTATTTACATAAAACAACTGCACAAATACATTCTAGTGGCATCTTAAATTCCACAGAATCATCAGTCAGTGCAACAAAAAAAGTTATGCTGCTGTTTACTGGCAAGGTATTCACTTACTCCCCATCCCCATCCTCCATAAAATATCCAGTCCTTTTCTCTTTCTTTAGGTTGGACACAAAACACTCAGCTTCAAGAAATCTTGCAACAGCAAGGACCAATACAGCATTTTTTCACAGGAATCCTACTACTCAATCCCAGTACTCACTCTTTGACTACACAATCAGCATTGTCAGTTGCAATAGTCTATTAAAAAAAAAGGCATCGCCTTCTAGGTTGCTCCAGACCTCATTGCTCCCTACATTACTTTGATAATGCTTCTTGTAGTATTGTGCTGGTTTGTTGTGGAATGCATTTTCTGCATAATGTATTCTCACACTGAATAAGGATCGATTTCTAACTGGGTTATTTTATTTCATTTCAGAATGGAATTGTGATGGTGTGTATGTTAAAAAATGTTAACATTCAAGCATGTTCTTTCCATGTAGTTTCTTGAGAACATCATGAAGTCGACGTCCTTGCTCAGTGGTTGGCTGTGCCACAAGTGATTCATGAGTGGGTTGTGCTGTGGCTGTAAACAACTGTCTGAATTCTGTTTTAATTTTTTTTAAATCTCCCGCCCCAGTTTCAGAGTGTGACGGGCAGACAGGCACTGCCTCACAAAGCTGATGTTATCACGCATGCCCCTGTACATTGATGACGTTGCGGGATATGCTGTGATTGACAAAGGCATCAACATAACTTAAATTGTAAATAAAAATAAAAAAAAATCAAGAATTGAAGGGGCCACTTAGAAATTAGTGATACCCCATTAGTTTGCCGTCAAAACTGGTAAATACCGAGGAATTCAGTAAGGTTGAGAGGCATGGTTGAGGTGGGGGGGCACTAGAAGGGATTCACAGGAGGTATAGGAGGGTGGGTAGGGGGTGAAGTTAGTGCTAAATTTATCAGCCAGTAGATTTTCTATGCCAGCATTGACA